>NW_022589707.1:10100000-10498024 GCF_004348235.1 Phoca vitulina
TCTCAGGAAACAAACTGAGGGTTGCTGGAGTGGGGGGTGGGGTGGGAGGGATGGGGTGACTGGGTGATGGACACTGGGGAGGGTATGTGTTCTGGTAAGCACTGTGAACTGTGCAAGACTGTTGAATCTCAGATCTGTACCTCTGAAACAAATAATGCAATATATGTTAAGAAAGAAAAAAAGAAGAAGAATGTAGCAGGAGGGGAAGAATGAAGGGGGGGAAATCGGAGGGGGAGAAGAACCATGAGAGACAATGGACTCTGGAAAACAAACTGAGGGTTCTAGAGGGGAGGGGGTTGGGAGGATGGGTTAGCCTGGTGATGGGTATTGGGGAGGGCACGTTCTGCATGGAGCACTGGGTGTTATGCACAAACAATGAATCATGGAACACTATATCTAAAACTAATGATGTAATGTATGGGGATTAACATAACAATAAAAAAAATTAAAAAAAAAAAAAAAAAAAAAAGAAAGTATGAGTACATTTTACCTGGTCCTAGAAAAATTATTAAGATTTGGAGGTGCAGAAATGAAGTGAGGGAGGTATTTATTGCATGTAGAGGAATTAGTTTAAGCAAAAGCAAACATTTCACAGGAGCTTCTGGACACAGTGGGTAAAAGAAGCTCAAGGGATAAGACTGAGAAGAGAATCCAACTCTGGAGAACTGTGTATATCAAGTCCAGGATTTTGCTGAGCCATAACCACATTCACATTCAGGTACAAATTCACCCCTATAGCTATGAGAATATGCAAGTCTTTGCACTACTATCATAAAGACAAATGTAAGAGAAGCAGGACCAAACTCTGTCCGTAATTGACACCCATTTTCATTAGCCTCTGTGAGCTTTCAACTTACAGACAGGTTCACAGACGGCCCACTGAAGGATGGGGATGTAAAGTCAGAGAATCTCCATCGGGAGACTTCTATACGTCTGGATAGGCTGGCAGTCACTGTTCAAAGTGTAGGTACCAGCCAGCTGGGGGAGAAAATCCTCCAATTCAAACGCCACATGCCAGTGAGTACTGGTAAGTCTCACAAGCAAGAGCACCAATCACCAAGACGATTCCCAGACTACGATTATAATATTTACTTTGAAAGGTACAGTGAAGGTAAAGGACATGGCTTATTTTACTGATGGGTAAAATATTTCTGAGTTCTTGCTTTGGGGATCCCATTTAACCTTGGCCACTTGCATGATGACTTGTTACAGTAAAACTGCCAAGTGTGGCATATGCGGTCACCAATCCCTAAGGAGGCCAGTCAGGCACTGAGTCACTTTTGATTTAGGTGGTGGCTGTAAGGCTAGTAGTTTGCTCTCACAAACTAGGGAATATCATTTGGGGCTGATGCCCACATATTCTCAAGAGGGCCTTCGATTTTTGTCCTTATAAAAGACCCACCCACCTTTAGTTGACTATATTTGAATGGCATGCAAATGCAAGCAGGTTCCTTGGTGGGGCCACTCTAAAAATATTATGAATATTCATCGGAGATTTGCTTAAAATATTGTTAGGAAAAAACCATGGCAGTATAAATGAAACAAGGACATCAGACTGTGGATAAATGTTGATCTAAGAATGTATATGTTGATATTATAGGAAATAGATATGGTGGTTTAATATATTATCTTCCTCTTTTGTATATGTTTAAAAATTTCAAACTAAGAATTGTTTTTTAAAGGCCATATGATGCAACATTTGGACTCCATCAAGCAATCCACAGTATGCTAGTGTCTCCCCAAGCTGTGGAGCTCCAGACAGTCACCGCACACTAAATATACAAAAGAAAGGAAACTTAGCCTACTCTTCTCTGTGCGGGAATATGGGGAAAAAAGCTGGACCAAGGCTGCAGACCAGGTGCCAGTAACAGATGTGATCTGTTTCGTCACCATTATGATCCATGTGACTGTAGGAACAACAGTGGACACTTTTCTGTACAGACCTGACAATCCACAGTGAAGTACTAAGTACTAGTGACTTTTTTTTAACTAGTCAGATAAGGTTGTTAAACTGAGAAACAGTGTTATATAACATCCCTGCCTGCATTAAGTCTTTTATTTAGAGACCAATTCATTTCTCTACTCCTGGAAAGCAGTATTGTTTCAATCGCATGACTGTGGCACGTTTTAGGATTACAGTCATTTCTCAGCAATGCCCCTAGCCAAATGTACAGTAATAGAATCCATCAGCAGGGGTCATAATGATTTCATCCTACCATCCTGTCCTCTCACTAGTGCTGGATTTAAGAAACTCAGAAAGTCCAAATCAATTATACAGTCTAACAAAAGAACAGTAAGGCAGTCGAGATAAAATAACCAGCAACAGCTTTAAAAGCTCCAATACAGAAGCCTTATGTAAGGCCTCTCCCTGGGGTGGGGAATGGAAAATGGGGCCTCGGGTGAGAACCTGGCCCTCACTCCACTCTGATTCTTGCTGAGCGTGTCCCTGCATCTCTCTGACGTCTGTGTTTGGTCTCTACAAAGGTCCTAATCTTATCTTTTCTGTGTTCCCATCTACTTTCCTTACCTATGGGAGCAGCTTCCAGAGAATACATATCTTTGGCTCTATGTGCTGACCCTCTGTGCACACACTCCTGCTGGATCTTTCCAGGCTCTGCCTCTTTCCCCTGGCTACTAGCAACTTTATTATAGTACTTTGCTTGTGTTACCTTTTACCTTTTGAATTACCCTGACGCTCATCCATTTTCCTAGAATTTCCAAATGATCCCTTCACTTGTGAGTTTTAGTGGTCTGGAGAATCTACAGATATGATGGCTCGTGAATACCCCAACTCCACAGGTACGAGGCATTTTAGTCTGATCAATGACCTGATCACTCTGTCACCAGCCATCTTGGTGATCTGCAGTCGTGACTGGGAGGATGTTCTACTACCACGATGGCCTCTTAGAACTTTTCCATCCATTCCTTAAAGCCATACGGCTATACACGTGATGTGTCCACTGTGGTTAGCAACGGCCACACAGGGGACACAGGGGACACAGGAACACACACCACAATCCAAACGCCTGGGTAAGGTTTATTAGGGAAATTTATAGACAGGTAAGTAGCCAAGCATATGAAATCCTCCCAGCCTTCACCAGCCCACAGGGAGGAGTGCTTAGGCCAGGCACAGCGGGACTGCAGGGAGTGTGCTCCTGGAGAGGGACTTTGCTTTCCCTACTCTCCATATCTATAAGGTAGATGGGAGGAGGCAGGCAGTCCTTCATTGACTATGTAACAGTGGGAGCTTCCTGGCTACGAATAAGGCCTTTTCTTTTTATTTTTTAAGATTCATTTATTTATTTGAGAAAGAGAGAGCACACACACGTGTGTGCATGCAAGCCCAGACAGAGGGAGAGGGAGAGAGAATCTCAAGCAGACTCCCCACTGAGTGCGCTGTCCAATCTGGGGCTTGATCTCACAACCCTGAGATCATGACCAGAGCTGCAATCAAGAACCACCCAGCCGCCCAGGAAAAAGACTTCTTCAATCCTGAGTCTAGTTAAATAAATCTTTATACTAAGGCTCTTGGTATCAGCTAAGGGCCTTGGGTTCCCATAAACTAACTCAGTCGTTCTGAAAGAACTCATTGAAAAGCGGTCCAGGAGGGAAAAGGCAGAGAATCCAACAGAACCAAAGGAGACAAAGTATTTGTCTATCCTCACTGTACGTTCTTGCCATCTCTTTTCTGCCTGCTGTTTCATCAGTTTCTTATAGAACTGTCTTCATACCCCTTGTACAGGAATAACTTGGAGGGCTTGTTAAAAAATTCCAAAATATGAGCTCAATCTGAATCCTACTAAATCTGACTGTGGAAGGATAGAGCCCTGAAATCTGCTATTTTAACACAAGTCCCTAAAGATGCGTACAGACACTAAAGTTTGAGAACTACTATTCCAGACCAGTGTTTCCTGAATCCATCCAGTCACCTGGGACTCTTGCTCAAAGACAGATTCTCATATCCCATTTCAGACCTACTGAATCAGATCCTCCAAGGGGATTTCCACTGCTCAGGGACTGTATCTAATTCATCTTCATATTAATTCTAGCCAAGTGCTCATCATACACTAAGCATTAAAAAATTTTTAACTGAATTGTGGCTGGAAATACAGTTGTGAGGCTATTTTAAGAACTTATTTAAGAAACAATGAAAAAAATTAGAGCAAAAATTAATTTTTTTTCAAACAGTAGAACTTTACTTTCCCAGAAGAAATAGCTTAAAGGGAAGTAGAATCCAAACAGTACTTCTCTTAGCAGTTAAAAAAAAAAAATTCAAGGAGAAAGATATTAACTCAATCATACACCACGGAGAGATCATGTAAGGCCGTAGCAGGGGGCATGTCACCAACATGAAGTTTCCTGAGCACTGAGTCAGTCTGAATCACAAGCTAAGGTGGGGTCAAATCATCCTTGGCTGTGAATTAAGTGAACCTGGAGTGACTGAGGGTAACTGGTCTGGTTTACCCTATCGAGGATGTGTTGACAAGAGGAAGGAGACAGATGGGACAGACAGCAACCTGAACGGTAATGAATTGGAGAAAATGATTCATGAGTGTATTTGTAAATCGAAGGAAGAACGTGAACAGAGAAAATGTGGAGGCTTAAGTTAAATGTAATTAAAGAGAAAGGATTAGATTTAGGGGACTGAAGCATTTTTAAGACTAGAAAAATGTCTGCTGTTTACTATTACAGGACCTTTGTCCTAATGCTCTACGTGGAGCCCTGGGCCTGGTCCTTCTGTGAGCCCCATTAGGCCAGGGCCTACACATACAGAACTGAAGTGGACCTTCATGAGCTTTATCTCAACAGGCCCGCACTCCCAAGTACCATCTGCCATCCTACCGCTATATAATATTAGGAAAGATGAACCCAAGTTTCACCCTAAATTCTAGAGTACCCCTTGCCTAGGTCATCTACCTCTAGGCCTTCACAGGACAGCAGTAAGGGTAGGAGAAATAAAACTTCCCACATGTGAGAAGTACCAGGATCATTTTTGCTATAATTTCTGCATAGAGCAGTTAATCAAGGTTTTCCAGAAGGAAGGATATTTAAATTTGAAACCAGCAGAATTAGTAGACATTAGATAGTCAATGAAGAAAGGGAGGATTGTTCCAGAACATGGAATGGTAAATTCAATTTGCCCAGAGGGAATGTAGTGCTTTTGAATAACCGGAAGTTTAGTGTGGTTGTAATAAACTGTAAGAGCAGTGGTACAAGATGAGGCAAGGGGGTGAAGGAAGAAGCAGATCCTGGGGACTCCTGTAGGTCATAACAGGGACATTTAAACCTTATCCTTAGAGCAACAGAAAGCAATGAAGGATTCTAACCAAGATCCTGAAGGTTTTGATTTGTATTTCTAGAAAAATATCACTTGAGTTATAATATAGAACACTGACTGAAGAAGACTATAAACGGAATCAGGGAGCGTTGCAGAGTTCTGTTGGTATGATCCAAATGAGGAAACATGATGGCCTGAACCCCTTCAGGGGATGTAAGGGTAGAGAAATGTCAATAAATTAGAGAGATCTGAGAGAGGTGGAATTATCCTCCTCATTTTAAATATCTGCCTTTCCTGTAAGATGGAAGAAACTTTTCACCCACATGTCCAGTATATCTCTTCTCATAGCTTTCTAACTCCTCCCTAAGAAAGGAGTAGCTAACATTATCAGTCAAACTCTAAGATACTAAAGGAACCATATTTACTAATGATTAAAGTTTTTATGCCCTGATGAACAAGAGCGATGTGCGTCTTCATCTTTCACCTTCTGTCTCCATTAGATAAGCACAGGAGAGCCTGGTCTCTGAAGGAAAGCCAGCAAATCTTGCCCAGATGATGGAATGCAGGGCCCCTTTAGAGATGTGGTCATTATTCTACTTCCTTACAGTCATGTCTGAATGTATACACCCCAATATTGAGATGTGGGAGAAGGCAAGAGGTATGAAGTGACCACAAACATGCTGATGAAATTTTCACAAAGGAGTCCTTTTCTATGGTTTGGATGAAGATTATTGGGGACATAGGTACAGACCTGTCGTCCTTTTGTCAGATGGCTGCTGGAAACCATGTCCTCTGCAGTCCCAGGTGTTTTTTACTAAATGGGTAAAGAAGTGAGAAACGTGACTTAAGCTACTACTCTTCAGGCGACTTGCATCTGAGAAATCCTCCATGGAGGGCGGGAAGGAGACAAATATTAGGTATTTTTTCAACTGTCAGTTAAACGATAAATCTCAGTCAGGGCAGACTGGTTTATATTGTCAAAATAAACAAACCCCAAATGATGGCAGCTTAACACACTGAAAGTTTATTTCAGTGTGGGCTGCTGGGGACTGTGCCCACCACAGTTGCTCATGGCTCAGGGACGGTAAAGCTGTATGTCAGCATGTGCTTCCCAGATTACTGCAGAAGTGAGAGGGGGATATGATGAATCCCTCATTGGCTTTGAAAGGATCCAATGGGAAGGGATACATGTCAGTTCCCTCCACATCTCATTGTCTAAAGAAAGGCTTAACTTCAGAATATGGTGTGGAAATGCCGTCCAACCCAGAGCCTGGAAGGTGGAAATCTGTAAGCACTTGGTGAACATCACTAATAAACTACCATGTGATACCTTGTTTCCCATTCAGCTCTTCCTACTTTTGTCTATGCTCACATGACTGAGAAACCTTGGAGCAGCAAAAAGAAGAGAAGAGTAGTTTTCTGTGAACAAAATCCCACCCTAGACTCCTTTCAATACTTGAGAGATAGAATCAAATGTAGCTAATGACTAATTACAAGATAGGAGGGACAGAGAAGGAGTAATTCAGGAAAACGCTTAGGTTTGTGTCTTGGAGAATCTAAGAGGTTGTGTCATCTTAAGCACAGAATCAAGGGACTTGATGGTCCACACCCCCACACAGCTTCTTCAAATTCTGTATCTCACATTACAATACACCTCCAAATATTATCACAAATCCCAGAACTGGAAATATTTATGACTTTTATTTTATTTTATTTTTTTAAAGATTTTATCTATTTGACAGAGAGAGACACAACAAGAGAGAGAACACAAGCAGGGGATGCTGGAGAGGGAGAAGCAGGCTCCCTGCTCCTGACGTGGGGCCCGATCCCAGGACCCTGGGTTTATGACCTGAGCCGAAGGCAGACACTTAACTGACTGAGCCACCCAGGTGCCCTCTTTATGACTTTTACAATTGTGGTAGACAAAATACTTGATAGTAGCTAAAATTCGCTACAAACATTTTGTAACATTTTATAGAGTATTTTTTCCAGGTGTAATTTTTGTGGGGGGCGGGGAGAAAGCGTACACAGGTAGGGGTGGGTGGGGCAGAGACAGAGGGAGAGAGAGAATCCCAGCAAGCTCCATGCCCAGCACAAAGCCAGACGTGGGGCTCAATCTCATGACCTTGAGATCATGGTCTGAGTCAAAATCAAGAGTCAGACGCTTAACCGACCGAGCCACCCAGGCGCCCCCAGGTGTAAAATTTCCTAAAAGAATTAACAAGTGCTGTTTCGGGGAAAGATCAATGACTACCATGTAAGATTCCATTTTTCCCTCTCTCCCCACCCAATGCCAACCTGTCCCAGCAGGGCCCACCCGATTTTAATCCCATTATGCATTTGGAGCCATTCAGAGAGACAGAGAACATGAGAGGAAGTGAAGGTCTTGGGGAGGAAACAAGTTCAGTTTTTGCAAAGTGGAATGCTAGTTGCTGGTGACACATCTGAGTAGAAATGTCAACAGGCACTGAGGCATGTGGGTTTGAATCTCAGGGGAGAGATCTGAGTTAGAGATACATATTTAAGCATCACCAGCATATAGATAGTAATTGAACGATGGGAGTTAATATTCTTTCTTCCCCCACAGCCAGACTTCTGAGTGTTACCATTTCTCTTGGGGCCTTTTAATAGATTCAAAAAGTTCTCTCTTAAAGGAACAATCTTAGTTTTATATTCCAAGTCATAAAACTTATGATTCTGTTTCTTATGCATAACTGATCAGTCAGAGGCTGAAATGTTATTACTTTGAGGTGACAGTGGAGTCCTATGTGAAATCAGATCACAAGAGAAAGTGTTAAGTGTCCAATCAAGAAAATTTCCAGGATAAGCTTTTTATTCATAGAATATTTTTAAGTGTTTGCCTATGTGATATGGAGGATAAATAAGAAAGTGATCATATAAATTTGGCTTATTTGATAAGACTGCTATTTAAGAACCAGTAATAAACTAATAAAGAGATTTAGGTCCCTCAAATAATTGTCTTGATATGTCCTTCTGTGAAGCAATTTAACACTCATCATCTTTAGAAGTCTCCAGCAAATATTCTTACTTTGCTTGGTTTTGCTTCTTGGCTACACACTCAGGCATATAGGCCTCTCTGGGGAATGTCAGTACTCATGGTGTGTGTGTGTGTGTGTGTGTGTGTGTGAAATCAGACGTACCATCTTTTATATTTCACCAGTAAATATTCTTTAAATCAATGAAAGAAAGAAGAGAAAAAGGAGTAATCAAAGATAAGATGGAGCAATACTCATGCCTTGAACTTCATCATCTTTGGTAATTATGTCTACTATTTTGGGGGAGGAGAGAAATAATTAATCTCTGTTTGACTGTTCTTTATGCATCCTGTCTTCTCTAATAATATTCTCTTGCCAATTTATATTCCTCCCTCTTAAATATTTAAAAGCCTTCTAATTTTCCATCTAGTGTGTACCTAGGCAGATGCAGCATGTTTAATTAAATGATTTGCCTTTACCTAGAGTTTATAATAGGTTTTTTTAACTGCTTCAGAAAAATCTTGCAAAAACAAGTTATTATAAAATGCTAAATTGAGTTTCAAATTTAGACAAGGTATCTGGGGTTTTATTTATTACTCTGGTAAATGCAGTTCCCAGTTATTATCTGTGGTCTTAGCTCTCCACTTTAGAGTATGTGAGTGGACAAAATAGGCTTGAGACTATTTATGGAAATTCAGAAAAACAGATCATTGAAACTATAAAAGGTTTTAAGAGATTTTTAAGTCCAAAAGCTATACTTCTTTCCCCAAAATACAAAGACATAAAACCACAGGGAAATATAGTGACATAGACACTGAAGACATAAGAAAAGTATGTTACTGAAGGACAGAGTTTATTTACTTTCATCAATGTTTCTTCCACAATTCTATAAAAGAATATCTGACATTTAACAAGGATTTTGTTTCCCCTCAATAACTGAAAACTTGTACTTATCAAAAAACTTGTTCAGGGTGCCTGGGTGGCTCAGTTGGTTAAGCAACTGCCTTTGGCTCAGGTCATGATCCCAGGGTCCTGGGATCCAGTCCCGCATCGGGCTCCCAGCTCAGCAGGGAGCCTGCTTCTCCCTCTGACCCTCTCCCCTCTCATGCTGTTTCTCCCTCTCAAATAAATAAATAAATAAATAAAATCTTAAAAAAAAAAAACTTGTTCACATTTTTCCTCTTCTTTTATCAACCTTTCAGATTATAATCCTTAATCATGAATCAGCTAAGAAAACACTCAAGTGTACTGTCATCATATATAATTTTTTTTTCATCTTGCCCAGAGGGGGTCAGAAGGGAGCTTGTTAAGGTGAGTTTGGAAATCAAGATACACTGTGTTTGTCACATGCTCTTAGTCTGTCTCTCCAGTAAACCGACAGGGAAAAGAGCGAGTGAGTCTGCCATGTCTTTGTTGTTTCTAAGTTTATACTGGCTAGTGACGATGCTACTTTCTCTTCTAAGTGTTACAGGCTATCTGGATAAAAATCTATTCATAAAGCTTTTTTCTCTCAGTGATAAAAATGAAATTTTCATGTCATTTTTTGGGATCTACATTTTCTTTCTTAAAAACAAAAACACTGTTTTCATATCGTTGAACGGATTTATAAGTGGGCCATGATGTCTGCCAGCAACGATTTCTTTCAGGTTTTATGTGCCTGACAAAGCATTTTGTCTTTATTTTTGAAGGATACTTTCTCCGGACATAGAATTTTCTATTAACAGATTTTTTTTTTTCTTTCACCATTTTAACGGTGTTCCATTGTCTGTCTTGTGGCTTGAGTTTCTGATAGAAAGTGTGTGGTAATTCTCTGCTTTCTTTTTTCTCTGGCAGTCTTTAATAGTGTTTTGGTCATCACTGACTTTCAGGAATTCTACTTCGGTTTCACCGTGGTGCAATCTGTACCTATTCTGTTTGAATATCTGAATATTCTATTTGATACTCTGTTTCTTTGAAGTTCTTGGAATTCTGTGTTTAGAGTTTCCATCCAGTTTGGAAAAGTTTTAGCCATTAATTCTTCAAATATTTTTTCATCAGTCTCCCATATTTGTTAGACTGATTGATATTTTCCGAGACATCACTAAGTCTATTTGATTTTTTTTTCTATGTATTTTCCTTTCACTGCTTCATTTTGGTAGTTCTCTTGCTATCTTTAAGCTAATTGATGTGTTTTTTTTTTTTTCTGCAGTGTCTAATCTGCTAAAAAGCTCATCCAGTGGAGTCTTCAAATACTGTATCTTTGATTACCAGAAGTAGCAAATTGTTTTTTTTATACCTTCCATTTCTCTTAATGTTTGTGTCTTCCTTTAATTCGTATTCATATTTTTATAACATTATTAAAGTTTTTATCTGCTAGATGCTTTATTTCTCTCCTTCCTGGGTCTATTTCTATTGACTGAATTTTCTCCCAGCTATGGGTCACATTTTCCAATTTATTTATATGTCTGGTAATTTTTTTATGTGATGACTGACTTGTGATGTTGAGTGTCTGGATGTTATTATTTTCTTTATACTGTATGGAATTTTGTTTTGGCTGGCAATTATGTTACTATCAAATTAGTTTCATATTTTCGAAGTTTGCTTAGAAAGATCTCTAACAGCTTTTTTTTTTTGGTGGGGAGTTTTTTAAATTTATTTAAATTCAAGTTAATTAACATATAGTGATTCATCATTTGCATATAACACTCTGTGTTCCTTACAACTAGCACCTGCCTTAATTCCTATCACCCAGTTACCCCTTCCCCCTACCCATCTCCCCTCCAGCAACCCTCAGTTTGTTACCTATAGTTAAGAGTCTCTTATGGTTTGCCTCCCTCTCTGTTTGTTTCTAAATTCCACATACGAGTGAAATCATATGATATTTGCCTTTCTCTGACTTACTTAGCTTAGCATAATATACTCTAGTTCCATCCACATCATTGCAAATGGAAGATTTCATTTTTTGATGGCTGAGTAATATTCCATTATATGTATATGTATTTTGTGTGTACACACACCACATCTTCTTTATCCATTTGTCAGTGGATGGACATCTGGGCTCTTTCCATATTTTGGCTATTGTGGACATTGCTGCTTCTAAAATTTGTATGGAACCAGAAAAGATCCTGAATAGCCAAAGCAATATTGAAAAAGAAAAGCAAAGCTGGAGGCATCACAATTCCAGACTTCAAGCTGTACTACAAAGCTGTAATCATCAAGACAGTACGGTATTGGCACAAAAACAAACACACAGATCAATAGAACAGAGACCCAGAAATGGACCCTCAACTCTATGGTCAACTAATCTTCAACCAAGCTGGAAAGAATATTCAATGGAAAAACGTCTCTTCAACAAATGGTGCTGGGAAACCTGGACAGCAATATATAGAAGAATGAAACTAGACCACTTTCTTATGCCATACACATAAATAAATTCAAAATGGATGAAAGACCTAAAAATGTGAGATAGGAATCCATCAAAATCCTAGAGGAGAATACAGGCAGCAACCTCTTTGACCTCAGCCACAGCAACTTCTCACTAGATACATGTCCAGAGGCAAAGGAAACAAAAGCAAAAATGAACTATTGGGTCTTCATCAAGATAAAAAGCACAGCAAAGGAAACAATCAACAAAACTAAAAGGCAACCTACAGAATGGGAGAAGATACTTGCAAATGATATTTCAGATAAAGGACTAGTATCCAAGATCTATAAAGAACTTATCAGAGGCGCCTGGATGGCTCAGTCGTTAAGCGTCTGCCTTCGGCTCAGGTCATGATCCCGGGGTCCTGGGATCGAGCCCCGCATCGGGCTCCCTGCTCTGCGGGGAAGCTTGCTTCTCCCTCTCCCACTCCCCCTGCTTGTGTTCCCTCTCTCTCTGTGTCTCTGTCAAATAAATAAAATCTTAAAAAAAAAAAAAAAAGAACTTATCAAACTCAACACCCCCCCAAAAACCCCAAAAAATCCAGTCAAGAAATGGGCAGCAGACATGAACTGCTATTTCTCCAAAGAAGTCATCTAAATGGCCAACAGACACATGAAAAAATGTTTAACATCACTCGGCATCAGGGAAATACAAATCAAAACCACAATGAGATACTACCTCACACCAGTCAGAATGGCTAAAATTAACAACTCAGGAAACAACAAATGTTGGAGAAGTTGTGGAGAAAAGGGAACCCCCCTATACTGTTGATGGGAATGCAAGCTGGTGCTGGAAAACAGTATGGAGGTTCCTCAGAAAGTTAAAAATAGAACTAACCTACGACCAAGCCACTGCACTACTATGTATTTATCCACAGGATACAAAAATAGTGATTCTCGAAGGGGCACATGCACCCCAATATTTATAGCAGCAATGTTCTCTAGCAGCTTTTAATCCAGAGCTATTTTAGCCATACTACTAAGGCTTTACGCTTCTGAAATTTCTGTTAAATTCCTGGTGTTCCAGAGGGATTTTCTACCCTGGATACACTGAAATGTGTCCCAACCCTGTGTGAGCTTCAGGAATTGTTAAGTTTTCAGCTTCTCTGACATTCTTTACCTGGCTTCATAGGCTTTCACCCTAGGCAGGCACAGCTTATTATTTAGTAATAGATTCAAGGGGACCCTGTGCAGATTTTTGGAACTTTTTTCTGCATAGCTGCCTTGTTTTGCAGTAATCAACTTCAGAAATTCTCAGTGACTTATTTTCTTAAAATCAGATCTTTGTTTTCTCAACTCAGTATGTACCTAGGGCTCTGCTTGGATACCCCTCAGTGCATGACCAAACAGTGACTCCACTTTGAAATGTGATCCCAGGATAGAGCTACCTCTGTTCCTCCTCTCTTATGGATCACAGACCTGTGTTGCCAGTTGTCTAGTATCCGAATATTGTTCCAGTTTTAGTTGGTTATGGCAGAAAGACAAAAACTGTGCAACTTCATCATGGCATCAGTATCACCAGTATCTTTATTCTTCCATGCAGTTTCAATCTATGTGCTACCCAAAGCTTTAACAATGCAACATTTCTTAAAAGAATGCTCCTCTCAGGAAACAAACTGAGGGTTGCTGGAGTGGGGGGTGGGGTGGGAGGGATGGGGTGACTGGGTGATGGACACTGGGGAGGGTATGTGTTCTGGTAAGCGCTGTGAATTGTGCAGGACTGTTGAATCTCAGATCTGTACCTCTGAAACAAATAATGCAATATATGTTAAGAAAGAAAAAAAGAAGAAGAAGAATGTAGCAGGAGGGGAAGAATGAAGGGGGGGAAATCGGAGGGGGAGAAGAACCATGAGAGACGATGGACTCTGAAAAACAAACTGAGGGTTCTAGAGGGGAGGGGGTTGGGAAGATGGGTTAGCCTGGTGATGGGTATTGAGGAGGGCACGTTCTGCATGGAGCACTGGGTGTTATGCACAAACAATGAATCATGGAACACTATATCTAAAACTAATGATGTAATGTATGGGGATTAACATAACAATAAAAAAAATTAAAAAAAAAAAAAAAGATACAAAAGAAGTCACAATCTAAGACCTGTATTTGAAGACCTTACAAAAACAAGATCAAAAATAAATTTTAAAATAAAATCTTAAAACAATAACAAAAAAATAGTAAAAATAAAGTACATGTGTAATCAATTTTTACCAATATCTGTAAGGCTCGGGGCTGTACTTTAGCCAGTATCTACTGCAGGTTTCTGGTTACTTTCCATTTGACCACCCAGATTCATCCCGTCACACAGGAGCTGGGCTCCATTTGCTGGCTGACTTCGTTTGGGATCCACCACAAAATGGCATTGGAAGATCACAGGGTAGGAGAAGAGAGCCACAAGTTCCACCCCCGCCCCCCGCCCCGCTTTAGCCAGGCGGTAGCTGTGACCCTCCATGAGGACAGGTCAGTCCAGCTGGGCAGCACCTCTGCCACCGTTCCAGCTTACTGGCTCCTGGAATATTGATTCCTCTCTGTCCCCTGCAACCTTAGCAGCAATAACAGCTTCCAGCTACTGCGTCTCAGAATCTTATTGGTTACCTTAACACTGCCCATGATTCTGTAAGTAGTTCCTTCATTAAAGTCTCTTAATTTGAATGATTTGGGGTGAATTTTTTTCTACCAGGAACCCAGCTGATATCACAAATATCTGTTATATCCATTAGAGAGGATCCTGTTTATGTTTTCCATTGTGATCAATAAGCACATGAGTGTAATTGTCTGGGTGTTTATATAAACACAAACACATCAGTATAGCTTACTTGAGGGAATACAGACTGATTCATTGAATCTGAGACATTAAGAAGTCAAGTTGATGTGGAACACCTGTCTCAGAATATATACATAGTTCCAAAATAAACTGAGCTGCTGGATCTGCAATGGGTGTCAAAAGAGCTAGCCATGTTCTTGTTCTGCTCCTAATGCTTACTAGCCAGAGTGATTTTAGAAGAACCATAGCAGGCTGGATTTAGGTATACAGGAGTTCATTAAGGACCTCACAGTTACAAACCTACTATGTTCCTGAATTCCCCTTATGTTGTTTCTGTTAACTGGTGGTTAAGCCTATATTTGAATACTACCCACGTTAAGAGTAAACTAGTTCCAACGTAGGCCATTATAAATCTGAACAGTTTTAGCTAATGGAAACTTTCCCCTCGTGTTCAACAGAAATACCTCTGTTATCACTCCCACCACTGGTGCCTGCTCTATCCTCTGGTGCCGTTCTCAATCTGTCTAACCTCACTGCCACACGAGCATCTTCCAGATAGCTGCATACAGTTATTATGATCTTAATGAATTTCCTTTTTTCAGCTAACTCTTCAACAGCTTGCCAAACCCCTCCCGAGTTTTATGATCAGACAGCACATAAGATTAACTTATTTCTATTTCCCCAACTCTTCTCTGTGTCCCTGAGTAAGTTCCCTTTATCGGAACTTGCTCACTTGCAACACACTTGGACAGACTTCCCTCTGCAGCTTCCTGATGTGCATCAAGCCACTTTGCTCTCTGATACTCTTTTCAGTGCTTTCTGTATTTCTGCACAAGTCCTCATTCACCACATGTATTGGACACACAGAAGGCTATAAATCAAATCTTGCCTAATATGACAAGAACTTATCTACATTGACTATGATCACTCTTACTCATCCAGACAGGATTATATCCAGATCCATACAGAAATGGGAGAGAAGTGTTTGGCCTTGTACATTTTTTTTCTTTCTCGCTAGCTTATAGGGGATATTCTTTCCCCAAATAATTGATCCATTAACAATACTGAAATTCCTTTAGGTACCCAATCAGTGTTTAAGAGCTGGGATTCCCACTTCTTCAGATATCAGGGTCCTGACTCTCCTATCATCCATGATTAATCTAACAGACTTTGGAACCCGTTTCCAAATTTTTGCTATTCCCTCTAATAATACCTGCATCAATCGCTCTGTTCTATTACATAAAGCCTAGAACAAAACATGTCTTGATGACAAAAAATGTTCACTCAAGGATTTATTCACAAACATTTACTGAGTGTTTCCTACATGCTAGGGCCTCTGCTCCAACTGGGCACACAAGGGGGACAGAGAACCCCCTCCATGCCCTGGGCTTCAGCTGTTAGTCACTCTGTCCTATTCCAATAAAAAGTGTTTCAGTATTAAGATAAAAGTATCTGCATAGCCCCCATAATGTCCTTTATTCTTTTATAAGCAAAGGAAAGAAAAAATGAACATGAAATAGATCTAGGAATACCGAGAATACCAGTTACATGAATGGTAAGCACTGAGTATACATTTCAAATTGCGAATCATCACTACTACAACCATTTGTTTGCTTTTCTGAGATTTTTATAGTCCCAGGCAGCAGTAAGATAGCCTGCTGGCCTTACCAAATACCAAGTATTAAAACATGACAGTACCTAGTGGCTGCAAGTGAAGTAAGACAACCTGACATCATAAAAAGAGTACGGACCTGAAAGCCATGGGTTCTATCTAATCCTAACTCCCACCTCTAACAAGTCTGTGAACTTGAATGATCCTCATTATGTTCTAGGCCCTCAATTTCTCTCCTGTAAGCGAGTGGCTGGAATCTGATGGTCCCAAAAGTCACCTTATCTCTCAAATTTTCTGATTATATCATTTTGCTTAAAAAGCTACAGAAGGAAACAGAAGGAGCCAGCTTGCCCAGTTGCAAAGGGAGTTGAATACTGGCACAAGAATTCAGGACTGTATGTGGGAATGTGTGATTATAGTACAATCATTATGATTCATCAAGAGAATAAATTCCCTTGTTGGTTACACATACACACTCCCCACCCCTTCCCACTCACAACTTTTACTTCCTGGTTTAGGAACAGTCTAAAAGTAGGGAAAGGATGTGGGTGGAGTGGAAAGAGGGGAGGGGAGGGAGCGGGAAGTGTTCTCTATTTGGAAGAGATCTTTGGAAGCTCTTTTTCATGCTCATTTATACCACCTACGGTGCTTTTATTCTTCCTTGCTGAATGTTTGATTATCCTAACCAGACAGAAAGTAATAAGTCAAAATAGTTACCGTCACTCCTTTTCAAGCATAATAAGCTCAGTTAAAACATTTTCATACATACACAAATGATGCCTTTGAATTCACTGAATAAAATTAAAAAAGTCAAAATTAAGAGAATCAGTCATGCCAACAAGAGAGAGGGAATATTCCATAATAAGGCAACTCAATTTCTACACCTATGGGTTTGAGAGAAATGACCAAAATTGACCTTTAAAAGCACTTTTTGTTCCACTTTTCCACCTTTTGTTCTCTGATATATCAAGTCTACTCTCTCACAGTAATCAAATAGCTTAAAAGAAAAGCTTATAAGTAGGTTTTATAACCAGATAATATTCAGCTCAGGAACTCTCTAGATGAGCATAGTTGGTTTTGGCACTATCTGGATCACAGCACAAAAATCACTGGACTTTAAGTTTTCAAATATTTGTGGGAAGCTCATGACAATAAGAGGATGGGATTTAGCTGAACTTTCCATGGACCTCAAAATTAAATGTAATTTCTGGTGGGAACAAGATAGCACAGACTCATTTCTCCCTACTCACTCTTACTAAGTACAACACAAAAGCCTGGAAAAAAGGCATAAAGCAATCAAGGGAGAATAGCGAAAAATGGAAAGAGGAAGGCAAACTGATTGAGGACCTCAAGACTGGAGGAACAACACAGTAATAATAGCATTTTAGGACTTTCCACTCAACAAAAGAAAGTGGTCTAGATGATGCATCTCCAGACCCCTAAGTTGGCAAGAGAAAGTGACTATTGTGGACTGAATCTCTGTGTCCCCCCAAAATTTATATGTTGAAAGCTGAACCCTCAGTGTGATATTTGGAAGTGGGACCTTTGGGAGTTAATTAGGTTTAGATGAGGTCAAGAGGGTGGAACCCTTTTTTTTTTACGTTCAGTTAGCCACCACATAGTACATCATTAAGTTTTTGATGTAGTGTTAACGATTCATTAGTTACATATAACACCCAGTGCTCATCATAACACATGCCCTCCTTAATACCCAACACCCAGTTACCCCATTGCCCCACCCCCCATCCCTTCTGTAATCCTCAGTTTGTTTCCTGGAGTCCATAGTCTCTCATGGTTCGTCTCCCTCTCTGATTTCTCCTCCTCCACAAATATTATTTCTTTCAACTAGAATTCTGATAAGGATTAGATAGCAAAGAGTACAAACTTTGTACTCTTTGGCAAGAATGTGAAGTTCAGAAATCATACATGGCTTAGACGGATTATCTAGAGAGAATGTAAAGTTGAGGTTTCTGTAAAATAAGGTACCTAAATCAGACTGCTGTCTGAAGAGATGGCTCCTGTTTCCACTTCATGGGAATGGGTTTAGAAAGGATGAATGGGAAGAACGAAAATCTTTTGCAGAAACATTTTTTAATTCACTCCAAAGGAGATGATTATGAATTTAAGGCCTTGAAAGTTTATCTTTATGGAATAATCTGTGGCTTCTGATATATTGGCTAGTACTTATTCGGGGGCTCAGGGACTGTGCTGTCATTGCAAGGTATTTGTGAATCCAAACGTTTGTTCTCCAATGTCTTCTGGTCAATAATAAAGCCAAAGTAAAGACTAGCACACTGTGGCATCTTTCATACAGTGTTTCACCAGATTTAAAAAAAAAAAGAGGGTGGATTAGTGCCATTATAAGAGAGAGGACTTCCGGAGAAGATGGCAGAGAAGGAGGATCCTAGGCTCACCTTGTCCCACAAATACACCTAGATTAGCACCCACATCAATGTAAATAACCCAGAAAACAACCCCAAAGATTGGCAAAACAGACTCTCCACAGCTAAATGTACAGAAGAGGCCACATCAAAGAGGATCCCCCATATTTTATACACTTCAGTTCCTACAAAAAAACAAACAAACAAACCAGGAAGGGAAAAGGCAAGCTTACACACAGGAGAGGCCATGTGAGCATGAAGAACGAGAGGAGAGCCATCTGTAAGACAGAGAGGGTCTTCACCAGAACCTACAATCCATGCAGGCAACCTGATCTTGGGCTTCCAGCCTCCAGAACTGTGAGAAAATAAATGTCCATTGTTTAAGCCACCCAGTATATGGCATTTTGCTATAGGAGCCCAAGCTGACTAGGACAGTGATCTAATTAGGTTATTCTTCCCCAGACAGAATGGAAGCTCTGCTGACAATACCAGAAGAAACTGGTGGCACCAGAAAGGGGACTGATCAGGAGCTCTCAACCACCACTAACTGGCCAATGTACATACTTTCCTTCCCTGCTGACCCTGAGATCCCCTGCCACCACTGAGAGACATCAGTGGCTGATGGTGCCAAAGGGGTATCATTCATTCAGTCATTCAACAAATATTTACCTTGCAGCTATTTTGTGCCATACACTGTTCTAGATGTTGGGATATGTCAGTGAAAAAACAAACAAAACAAGGTTAATCACACTTGAAGATATTATTTGATTAAGAATTTTAAGAAAACAAGTGAATGAGAATGATACAAAGTTTATCATGGTAACCTTAAGTGCAAATATTCACACACAAATTAGTTCAGGCCCGCAATTTGAATCCAACTTTTTCTAAGAAATTGGTAAAAACCTTAGACTGAGATTACCAACATAGCTACTTTTATGGTTTTCTGCTTTGTCACTGGTTTTTTTTCCTCTTTGTGACCCACACTGTTATAAAGCTTGCAAGTTTGTGATGAGTTAGCATTTCCTTTTATTAGAGTTCTTAGTCTCTGTATCAACAGTTATTCACAGTTTAGATTTTAAATACAGTTTTCTACAAGACTGCTATGAAGATTGTTTTTCCCCAACATACCCTGAAATGCCAGCTGCCTGCTTTAATCTAGAAAAGGCATCTGTGATGTAATGCAATGTTGCTATGCCCTGTGATCAGCGTTCACCAGCCTTTTACTTCTCTGAATATTCTCTAGGATGTGCCCAACACTGTGGCAATGGGAGGGCTTAAAAAATGGGGAAAAAAAAAAAGTAATTGCCTAACTAAATACAAATTTAAAAGATATTCCACATGGAGCAAATCACAGAATCTCCGTGTTATCCTATTAAACATTCAACTGATTGCAATTTTCTGAGGATTAATTATTTAAATACTTGAGGCAAACTAGCTATCATATTCTCAGGCAAAATTGGGCAGCACGTCCTTTATTTTTCAAAGTTTTCATGTTTGCTTCAAATATAAAATACTGTCCATTCAATTCACAATAATGGGATATTGCTTACCTAAGCTTAAAATGTCTTTTTAAAATTTTTTTTGAAACATACTGGTTTTTTGGGAATAATTTCAGATTTATGGAATAGTTGTAAACATAACATGAAGAGTTTCTGTTTATTCCTTACCCAGTTCCCTCATTATTAACATTTTAAATCATTTTGCTACATTTGCCAAAACTAAGAAACTGACATTTGTACATTGCTACGACATAAACTCTGGACTATATGAATTTCATCAGTTTTTCTATGAAATGCCCTCTTTCTGTTGCAAGATAAAATCCAAGGTGCCATATGGTTTCTAGTTATCCTATGTCCCCAATCTCTGGTCTATGAATTCTTAGGCTTTATTTGATTCTCATGTTCTTGGCAGTCTTGAGGAGTACTGGCCAGGTAACCTACAGAATATTCCCTACCTGGGTTTATCTAACACTTTTTCTCATGATTAGATTGACATTATGAGGTTTTTGAAAGACTATGATACATGTGATCCTGTCACATCAAATCAGGGAGAACATGATACCCACAAGGCATCACTGATGATGTTAAACTATGTGTGCCAGGTTTTTCCACTATAGATTTACATTTTTCCCTTTCCCTACTCTATTCTTTTAGATATGTAGCTCATTTATGCTTTTATTTTAAGATGATTAAATTACAGAAAATATAACAACACTTGTATACCTACCACTCAGATTTTATTAAGTTTTAAAATTTCATCATTTTTGCTCTAGGTGTTTTTAATCGCAAAAACAAATTATCCACTGAGTTAATATTCCTTATGTTATTACACTATTTCATTTTCTCTTCTTGCTTTGTAGAGACAAACTGATTAAAAACTAATGTTGAGGGGGAAAAATCAAATTTCATGTTAATAAATACCATGAGAATATTTATGTAAAGAAACAAACAACCAACATTCTTTTATGACCATATATATACATAGTATCAAAATCATAGAATGGACTCTGAGAAACAATCTGAGGGTTTTAGAGGGGAGGGGGGTCGGGGGATGGGTTAGCCTGGTGATGGGTATTAAGGAGGGCACGTACTGCATGGAGCACTGGGTGTTAAACGAAAACAATGAATCGTGGATCACTACATCAAAAACTAATGATGTAATGTATGGTGATTAACATAACATAATAAAAATTTAAAATAATACTTTTTCTTTTTTTCTTTCCTCGACTTTGTTTTTTGAACTCCCTTCTTTGAGTTCAGTTCTTATGTAAGTATATCATTTAGTAATATTCCTTTAGCAGGAGTTTGAGAATATTAAACTCTCAGTTTTTGGATGTCCAAAATTATCTTTATTTTACCCTAATCATTGAATAATATTTTAGCTGGGTACAGAATTCTAGGACAAAAATTATTTCCTCTCAGAATTCAAAGGTAAGAATCTGACAGAATGCTATCATCAGTCTAACAATAATTCCTTTGAAAGTGTTTCCTTTTCCTCTGTTTACTTTCAATATTTTATTTCATGTGGTATGATGTCACTCAGCTATGTCTAAACATGACTTGATTTTAGTTCTGCTGTTTATAAGCCAATGTCCTCCGCCTTTGATTCTTCGAGGATTTACATTTTGTAGGTTACTCTCTGCCCAACTGTAATTGAAACTCTCCCGCAGCTGGTAGACAGAACTTACCTACTTTCCATTTCTAGGACAAGACAGTCCTTCAACAGTTCTGGCTTTATACTGGTTGATCAGTTTCATCTATGCCTCTGGGCCAAATGTCTTTTTCTTGGTAGAAGATGCATGAAGCCTGTTCCTAGTTCCTAAGTCTTACACGGTTTTGCTGCTTTACTGAGTGATTGGGCCTAAGATCTCTCACTTCTGTGACTTCCTGTGCTCTCCTTATTTCAAGGAACTGATATTCTTCCATTCAATGTTTGTAGGACAGGGTAGCTCTGTCACATCATGAGAGCTTGCCATATTAACTGAAAGCACCAGAACACTATTTCTATACTTCCTATGGAAATAAAAAGAGAATGCTGAGCAAAAATATAATCTCCATTTTGTAGATGTCTGAAGTCCAACTGAAGATATCAGGCACATACTCAAAGAACATAGAAGGAAAATGTTATTAGGCAGCACTGCATAATGATTCAAGCAGTATAGATTAGTGATTAGAATCAAAGCTCCATCATTTGACTAGCATGTGAAAATTGTTCATAAGAAAGGTCAAAAACTGGTTTCAAGATTAACCTATTACAAGGGTGATTAGGCAGACAGTATATTTCATAATAAAGATTTATTTTGAAACAAGCTGTACTATGATTCAAACCCACCTCAAAGGTGAGGGTTGTGAGCCTACCTTTCTTTCAACTGAAATCACTTAGAGACTGATAATTTCCCATGTAATGTGGGAAGCATACTGGATAGGTGTCCGATCCAAACTTGAGAACTAATCAGATAAAGGACTTGCCAGAGAGGACTAAAGTAGCAGAGCAGCTGTGTCTGGAAACAAAGTTCCCGTGGCAGTCGAACAAACCAGTGAGAATCCTCAGGACTAGATGTGGGAACCACGGCAGCAGATACAGCTGGACTGGAGCCACTCAGTCCTTGTCCAAAAGAACCACTGGGAGATAAAAGGAGATTAACAGTATTTCTTTGCAGTGGATTGCTAAAAAGCCATGGACCAAGGAAATGCAACCACTGGAGAAACAGAAGACATTACTTCACAGGGGTTGCAATCAGAGGAATCCAGCAAAGGAATTTTGCATGAAACCAAAACAAGCTTAATATATCTGCCAGTCCCAGAGAGTTTGAAGATATTTTACAATAATATCAGCCAAATATGAACTTTCTGCTTCCACCACTACTGTGGCAAGTGGAAAAAGAGGTAATAAAAAAGGGGAAAAAACGGGAACCCCATCCTTTTCCAGTACTACTGGTTCTCCCTTATAAAACAGTGTTTGTGAAGTTGTATTACCTTAGGGTGAAGAGCAAAGTGGCAGGATTGACAAATTTTAATTCAGTGGCAAGAGGAAAATTTTTCCCACCTGAATGAAATTTAAAGGAACAAATGTAAAGATTTTTCCACACATATTTCAAAGGCACTCCTTTCTTCTGAATCCTCTTTACTACAAAATGGCCTTCCACTATTAATTTTATAGTTTCTTTCCCAACCCAAATTTAGATATTTTTTAAAAATCCATAATATGTAAATAGGAAGATGAGTTATTCATTGTAAGTATTGTGACACTAACATTGTTTTTCTAAACTAAGGAGCTAAGCCTGTCTTCTTGTATTAAAGGCATTAATTCAAGATATCGTATATTGTAATTTAATGTGATATACTTCATAGTTTTTTTTTTCCCTTGACCCAGGCATTATTTAGGAGAGTTTTCTATTATTATTGTCATTATTGTTTCCACAGATATTTGAGTATTAGGAGTATTGAGTTAGAAATCTATATATCTTTCTAACATTATCAGATACAATGAATTCCAAATAGATTTCCAAAATATGCTTTTCTGAAAGACAATCGTACTGTGCTTGTTTCCTGCCTTGAATAATTTTTTTACTTCCTCCACTTTAAGAAGTCATTTTTGAAATCCTACAGCTTCACATAAGTCTTATACGTAGTCAAAAGTAGAGGTTTTCAGACTGTTTTCAGGCAAGCCTTAGAGTTCCACGAGCCGCTTCACATTCCAGCCCCATCATGAGACTCTGAGTGGGTAGGAATCTGGACCTCAGCCTCGTTTTACTCAAAATAGATTCTTTTTGATAAGATTCATATATAATTTGGTTCTTCATAGGCTTTATCTGAAGAAGGAAGCATTCTTTCCTAAGAAATAAATTCAAACCCACCAGTTTAAAACACATATAAATATAACTCTTTTCGATCTCTCCCTATGAACTGTTATGAACATCTCAAATATAGTCTTAGAGGAGGTCAAATATGAGTTCCACATTTTCTTAAATAAATCAGTCACACAACAGCACAAATCAGCACATTTCGAGTTCAAAACTCTCAGCCCACCACAAAAACACATATACATCTTAAATCCAATGACAAACCAAAAGCCAAATCCATTCAATTGTTTCCAAAATATAACTCATCATCATCATCATCATCATCATTAAGTTCCTCACCAAGACAAATAAGATATCCTGAAGAAGAAAAATTTTGTTGTATGGGCAAAAAGCACTATGGGAAATTCTCTAAAGTAGCAAATTGGCTCTTAAAACAAACTTTTTTTTTTTAATGAAAAACACTGGCCAATAAATTCTTCATAGGAAAAAATCTCCAGCTCTGAAAATATTTAAGTATTTTATTCTCCATTCTCAGAAAAAAAAATCTCTGAATTTATTTCCTAATGATGTTTAGTGCTTAGAATACAAAGATAACTATGTGAGAAACATAACAAAGAAATGTCAAACAGAATAGCTTTATAAATTTCAAACAAATGCTTGCCAGAGCCCATTACAAATATTACATATTTACCTAAAGATAAAGATGTTATCATGGTCTATCTTAAGATAATACTATTTAAAGAGTTCTAGGATATTTGTATAAAATATACAAATACATTATCTTCTATTACATATCTTCAAAATTATTAATGGCTTTATAATTTCTGCATAATTCACATCATTTAGGTCTTCCTTCTTTTGGTTTAGTAACATCTTAATTTAAAAACCAAATACTTGGAAAGAGCACTCACTGTGTTAACCAAACTAAGAGGAGAGAATCTTGATTTGGGGACCATTCCTTACAAATGGATGTGGTAATTCTGATGCTTCAAAAACAATGTCAGAACTTTCTAAATTTTAATACTCTGTTTCAGGGTTTTCTAAAATATATTTGAACATGGCATGCCATGTATTTTTCATTTATTAGTTGGAAAAAAGAAAGAAGATAAATATTGAATTCTCCAAATGCTGGGCTCAGTAGTGGCAGGGGAGAGAAGGGACACTCATAGTGAAGGTGAGGTATGACTCCCAACTTATGGTCACCTTCTGATCACCTGCTGGTTTACTTTGTTGGGAGTCCTCCCTAGGCACCAACATAAACGTGTCCAGCTGCAAATATCCACCACCCAGAGCGTGCTATATTGAACTGGGCTGGCTTTTTCCTTTCTTATTTCTGTCTTGCGTAATTTTTCCTACTTTTCTGTGTTTGGGCTTCATTATGGATCAGGAGACCCTTAATGAAGACTCATAGTACACAGCACCAGCTGCTTCATCTTAATTCCTCTTGTACTATCCAGCATCCCATTCACTTGGTGTTTGCACGTGGTATGTATTGCTATTATTTTAAAAATCGTTCTAGACTATAGGGTAGCCGTTAAGAGTAAAGACTTTGAGCACAACACGTTATTCTTGACTGTGGGTGCAATGTTTTACAGTGGATCTCTAGAGCTTATTCACCTTGCTTAACTGAAACTTTACACCCATTGATTAGTAACTCCTATTTCCCTTTCCCTGCAGCTCTTGGCAACCACCATTCCACTCTTTGATTCCATGAATTTGACTCTTTTAGATATCTCATGTAAGTGGAATCATACAGTATTTGTCCTTTGTCCATACAGAAATGGCTCATTTCACTTAGCATAATATCCTTAAGGTTCACCTACATTGTTGCATATTGTAGAATTTCCTTCTTTTTGTATGAATGTGCCAAAATTCAGAATATTGAAAGTGCTTTGGAACTAGATAGAAGTGGTAGCTACACAGCATTGTAAATACACCAAATGCCACTGAAATTGTTCACTTAAAAATGGTTAATTTGGGGGCACCTGGTTGGTTCAGTCAGGTAAGCATCTACCTTTGACTCAGGTTGTGATGCCAGGGTCTGGGTCCTGGAATCCAGTCCTGAGTCAGGCTCCCTGCTCAGCGACGGGTCGGCTTCTCCCTCTGCCCCTCCCCTGCTGGTGCTCTCTCTCTCTCTCAAATAAATAAAATATTTAAAAGAATGGTTAATTTTATGTTAAACAAATTTCACCTCATGGAAAATGAAATTTTTTAAAAAAAAATTTTTAAAAACCTATAGTATCACATATCTAAAAGGTGTGGATTTTACTGTATGTCAATTATACCTCAATAAACATGACTTCAGCAAAAAGAAAAATATTAAAGCCTTTAGAGTCAGATGACCCTGGGTTCAAAGCCTGCCTCTGTCATGTATTAGCACTCTGTGAACTTGAGCAAATTATTTAAACTCCCTGCTGTTGAGTTTCCTCATGTGTAAAATTGTATTACTAATACTGTTGAAGATATGTAAGTTGTGGTGCAATTAAAATGGTATCATGGTATTTAACCAGAACCACAAGCCCAAATCCTCCCTTAATGCACTCACCTCTCCCCACAAAGTCCTTGAAATTTGCACAGAGCCAGCTGGGGTTCTGAGCCCAGACTCCAGGGCAGACCCTGGTGATTTAGGCTGAAAAAGTGTGTTTTTCCTTTCTGACCTCAAACAAAAAACAAACAAAAAGACCTGTTCCATTTATATCTACACTAAAGTCTAAATTCCAATGCAGCATTTCTATGTTGGAAAAAATAATAATAAAACTACACCTCTTAGTGACAAAGGGAAATGAATGACAGAGGTAAGTCCATGTGTTCCAAAGCTTGGAATGGAGCCAGCCCAGGCCACTATCCAAACCATGGTTACTGAATCAGTGCGTAGAGAGCACTTCTAGCTGTTACTGTTCTGTGCTGCTGTAGATCCTTATGCATTAGGACTGAGGTCCAGTATGAAACCTGAAATTTGACTGGTCCAAATTTGGACACTTTTTTCTTGAGGTAGGGAGAGAAAGTCAAATATATACCAGTTATTTTGGCCTTGATCCCAACTCACTTTTAGGGAATAACTAAAGACAGAATTGAAAAAGGAACAGAGGAGCCTTACGTGCCTTTCCTTGAAAGCCAACAAATACTATCCTCATTGGTTCATTGTAAAGATTCAGTGAAATAATCTATGGAAAGTACAGATAAGAATGCTGAAAATAAGCCCAGCTACTATAAGTAGGAGACGGCAGAAGTATTTGTTGAACTGACTATGTCATTTTGTTAAATTGTCTACCCTGCTTTCTTCGCTTTGTCTTCACTGCGGATGGCTGAGTTTTGGGCTGCATCATGACTTTGTAGGAGAGTCCTACATTTTCACCTCTTTAGAAGCATTTCCCTTTGAGCCTTGTGCAATCAGGATATAAAGGTAAAACGATCTGTATTATTACTTTGAAAAGCTCAGGACCATTCTAATTGCTTAGCAGGACAGGGACTATGCAGAGGGCTTGAGCACCAAGACGAGCTGTTTGAAAAGGGTTACATGTATCTTAGCTCTACTGGTTCTTTGAAAATCCAAAACTCTGACAATGCACCCTAGGGAAGCAACTGTGCCTGTGCTTTTCAGGCAGATGAGCTTAATACTTGCCATACAGTGACTTCAGACACACTGCCTTTCTGGAAATGAGATTGTATTTCAAAGAACTGGCTCTTGTTATCGATCTCTTTTCTTCCAAAGAACAGTGAGGAAAAAAATGCTCTCTTTGAAAGAGGATTTTAATGTTTACTGTCACTTAACATGTTTGGAAATGTAGGACTAACCCCACAGTTACTGATCATTTTCTTCCTAAGTGCTGTGCAGTACAGTTCTGAAAGATGTCAACTTAAATCTGAATATCCCTACAATAGGGATTTTCCTTAGGCGGGACCACTGGAAGCATGAAAAACAATAAACGATTCCATTCCTGATGCTCTTTTTCTATAAAACCTAACTTCTTACTAAGTAAACATTTTTATTGGACACGTAAAGAATACTTTACAAAGGGGGCGCCTGGCTGGCTCAGTTGGTGGAGTGTGCGACTCCTGATCTCAGGGTTGAGGTTTGAGCCCTATGTGGGGTATACAGATTACTTGAAAAATAAAATCTTATGTTCCACGTATGAGTGAAACCGTATGATAACTGTCTTTCTCTGCTTTAAGCTATAGCACGGAGGACCACAGGGGAAGGGAGGAAAATCTGAGGGGGAGAAATCAGAGAGGGAGACGAACCATGAGAGACTATGGACCTGGGGAAACAAACTGAGGGTTACAGAAGGGAGGGGGTAACAGGGTGATGGGTATTAAGGAGGGCATGTGTTGTGATGAGCACTGAGTGTTATACGTAACTAATAAATCACTGAACACTACATCAAAAACTAATGATGTACTATACAGTGGCTAACTGAACATAATAAAAAAAAAGAAAAATAAATTTTTTAAGTATTATTTATTTATTTATTTATTTGAGAGAGAGAGAGAGAGAGAACACAAGCGGGGGGGGGGGGTAGAAGGAGAGGGAGAAGCAGACTCCCCGCTAAGCAGGGAGCCCGATGCGATGCCGGAAGGCAGGTACTCAACCGACTGAGCCACCCAGGCGCCCTGATCTTAAAAAAAAAAAAAAAAATGCTTTACAAAGATGTCATTTGAAAAAGACTGAAAGGAGCAGAAACTGTAAGTATAAACTGATACCTTAGAGATACTAAAGCATCTTGCTGCCACTTACAAATAATCTCCTTCAACTTTGGTTTCCTTTCTCTTTCTTGTGAAACTTTGACTTTCTCTCATTACAGACTTTGGAAAGACATATGTCTGATCAGTCAGTTACTCACACTTTGTGTTTCAAAAGTCCTATCACACTTACTTCAGCTTCTTGCTTAACTGAAAGTCACTAATGTCAGGGCTTCTTACTGGTTTTCATAATTACTTAATTAGTCTGCTCTGTTATATAAGAGGAATTAATCTTATATTTTCTTTCACTCTTTATGTTCCATATTTCTTGATTTATCCAAGACAGAAAATATATACCAGTTATTTTTGATGTACATAAATTCTATTTATTCAATTCAATTCTATGAAAACTTTTTGCCAAAAAGAAAAAGTTAACTTATCAACCAACTTGATTATTAATTCAATGAACTACCTTCCTCATCAGTATTCAACTAACATTCCATTACTTCTTGGCCAGGGTCCACAGTTTAACACTGCTCAAACTGTTCTAAGAAAGCAATGATGTATCCTAAATACTTTCAATACCTTTACAAAATACTTCTTAAAATTATTCCATGCTGATTGTGACAAACACAGAGCATGTTAAATAAAAAGGAAATGGCTTTTAAAATGGCAACCCAGAAAATACAGATTCGGTGTTCTATGTTGCCATATCCCCAAATATTTGCTTAAACTCCCTTTTGAACACAGCCTATAAATACATCACTCCTTTCCTATCACTTTTTTTTCCTTCTAGCTTCCAGGAGACAGCCTAGGAAACAGTGTATTGCTGTGCATGTTCCAAAAAAGAGGAGAACCTATGTAACGTCATTGCTCTTATTTATTTAAAAATAAATAAATAAGCCTCAAAATCTTTGACCAAAATTACATTGGAATTGTTTAAGATAGGTTTGATATCTGATATAATTTGTCTGTCTTATTTGAACATCTATTCTCAGTCTTATGTAGATATTAAAAACATGTCTTTGAGGAGCATTAGGTCTGTGAACTGAGCAAATGGTTATGAAAATCTCAACCTTTAAAGTAAGTAATTCGGGCGCCTGGGTGGCTCAGTTGGTTAAGCGACTGCCTTCGGCTCAGGTCATGATCCTGGAGACCCTGGATCGAGTCCCGCATCGGGCTCCCTGCTCGGCAGGGAGCCTGCTTCTCCCTCTGACCCTCCCCCCTCTCATGTGCTCTCTCTCTCTCATTCTCTCTGTCTCAAATAAATAAATAAAATCTTTAAAAAAAAAAATAAAAAAAAATAAAATAAAATAAAATAAAGTAAGTAATTCATAAGCATTAAAATGTAGCAAAGATATTTTCTTTCAAGTTGGACAGAGTCAGATTCTTTAAATTGTCAACACAAGAAACTGAATAAGCCTTATATAAGAATCCAAAATTATACAAATTTTTTTAGTGTTGCATAGCCATTTGTTGAAATGTTTCATCTATTCAGAGATTCATGTTTGGGGTTAGTAAAACAGCAGTCAATCAGAAAAGAAGAGAGAGAGTGGCCGGAGGGGAGAGTATCGGGTCTGGGTACGCGGGAGCACGCACACACACACACAGAAAGAAAACAAAAAGTCTTCCAGTATCCTCTACGGAGTATCTCAGTGTGACTGAGAATATCTCTGTTTAGCTGACAACTGTTGAACTAAACAACTCCAGAGAAAACATTCTACTTGGCTGTAATCAGGTCATGTTTTCTCAGGCAGCAGAGAACTGTGGTTATCTACTCTGGAGACCCACAGGTCTGGTTTCAATCTTGAGAGGCTATTTAATCTCTCACACCTAAGTTTCTTCTATATAAAATTAAGATCATAATTCTTACTTCATAATCTATTATAGGATGAAATGAAATGTCATATTAAAAAGGCTTAGCATAAATCCCAGCACTGGTAGTTATTTTATTTATGCATTACAATTAAGTTCCTACTATAAGACAAGTTGTAAGTGTCAATGGCTATTCTGGTCCCTGTATCAATGAATAAGCAAGGCATAACAATTACTAAGAATAAAACAAAATATACTAGAATAACTGACTATGTGAATATCAACATAAATAAAGATGATATATATGCAAAGAGACAAAGTGAGAACAGAGAGACATACCTTCTGGAATGGTAGTGTGAAGAACCTTGTGGACCCTCTGCACAAAGAAACAACAAAACTGTTGAACATTTCTGTGAGCATTTTTTAAAATAGTAAATTTAAAATCTCTAGAAAAGATAAAATTACCACATGATCCAAAAGTTCCATTCTTAGGTATATCTCTGTGAGAAATAAAAGTTCTAGCTACACAAAAGTTTATGAATATTTTAACACCATTACTCATAATAGCCAAAGAGTAGAAACACCTTAAGTGGCCAATGACTGATGAATAGATAAATAAAATGTGGCATATCCAAACGATGGAATATTATACAGCAATAAAAAGAATGAAGTACTGATGCATGCTACAACATGTATGAACTTTGGAAGCATTAAGCTAAATGAAAGAAATTCATTAAACAAAATAAAAGAAAGATCACATAATATATATATATTTTTTTTTCCATTTCTAGGAAATGTCCAGAATAGACAAATCTATAGACACAAAAAGATGAGTGTTTGCTAATAGCTGGTGGATGGGAAGCAAGGACAGGTGGGATGGGCAGTAACTTATTAAGTTTACAGGTTTTCTTTTTGTACTAATAAAAATGTACCAAAATTAGATTCTAGTGATGGTTGCATAACTCTATAAATATACTAGAACAACTGAATTGTAGACTATGTATTTGTGAACTATATGACATGTGAATTACATCTCACTGAAACCATTTTGAAAGAAGTGAGATAGGACTTGACACAAGTTCTTTAACAACTGTTTTAGGAGGAAAAGAAGGAGAAAAGAAAAGAGAAAAGGAAAGGCAGATATGAGCAAGTCACTGTGCAGGAAACCATTGATTATCTTTGACAGGAGAGAAATAATCTGTGATATAAGTCAAAAGTCTTGAAAAGTTTCTCTGAAGGGACACCTGGGTGGCTCAGTCGTTAAGCATCTGCCTTCAGCTCAGGTCATGGTCCCAGGGTCCTGGGATCAAGCCCCGCATCAGGCTCCCTGCTCAGCAGGAAGCCTGCTTCTCCCTCTCCCACTACCCCTGCTTGTGTTCCCTCTCTCGCTATGTCTCTTCTCTGACAAATAAATAAATAAAATCTTTTAAAAAAAAAAAAAAAGAAGAGTTTCTCTGAAAAGCCACAATAATTTTCCTAGATGAGTATAAAAATTCTGGAGGGAAAATAGCTTCAAAATGGAGAGAGAAAACCTAAAACACTAATTTACTATAGTTAGCAAAAAATTATTTTTATTATTTTACAATCATAGTTTTTATACCTTTTAAAAGTTGTCAATAAACAGAGAAGATACTCTCTTTTTGGTCTACTGTATATTTTCCTTGAAATAAATGATTTTTCATTTGCCATGACGTTTTATTCATGTTTCTTTCGCCATATTTGAATATACTTATTTATATTCACACCAGTAACATTAATACCAACACTAATCTTAATACTAATATTTTACAAGCAAAATCCCTTGCTATTAGATCAGTCTCTAATTTCCTTTAGAAGTCTATCTACCCCCCCACCCCATAACAGAGTGATAATTTTCTCTCCTTCTAATCTCATACCAAATTTAATATCCACCTATCAAAATTTGAAAATTATCTATTCATGGACCATAACATTATGAAGATCAACAACATCAGATCTTAAAACCACAGTGCTTGGAAGTCACTCTAGAAATTATCTTGACCACTTCTTCATTTTTTTTTTTTTTAAGATTTTATTTATTTGACAGAGAGAGCACAAGCAGAGGGAGACAGAGGGAGAAGCAGGCTCCCCGCTGAGCAAGGAGCCCGATGTGGGACTTGATCCCAGGACCCTGGGATCATGACCCGGGCCGAAGGCAGCCGCTTAACCGACTGAGCCACCCAGGCATCCCGACCACTTCTTCATTTTTATCTTTGTTTTTACTTCCTATTTCCACAGATAAAAACCCTGTTACTTCCTGGAGCAAATCATCAATTCATTTTTTTTTTTTTACATTTTATTTATTTATTTATTTATTTATTTATTTATTTATTTGAGAGGGATTGAGAGAGAGCTAGAGAGAGAGTGAAAGTGAGAGCACAAGAACAGGGAGAGCGAGAAGCAGACTCCCGGCTGAGCAGGGAGGCCCATGCGGGGCTCGATCTCAGGACTCTGGGATCATGACCTGCCCAAAGCAGCCGCTTAACCAACTGAGCCACCCAGGTGCCCCCATCAATCTGTTTTTGAAGAGCAGTGGAAAACAGCTATCTCCCTCTTTTTAATGTCCTTTTTATGTATGTATGTATGCTTAATTGTCACTTTCCGGGCATCTGTTTATTATAATAAATAATACTGACTTCATTTTATCTGTCAGTCAAAAACACAAACTAGAACAAACAAAAACTGATGAATATCTGTATTTAGATGTGTAGGATTAAACAGGTAACCATTTAACGCAATACCATATTAAAAATAATATCTGGTATTTACTGTTCTAAGCAATTTATGTGTTCTCTATCACTTAATATTTACAGCAATACTTAGAGAAAATCCTATTAATATCTTCATTTACAACTAGAGACACCAAGGTACAGAGCTATTATTTGCTCAGTCACAATTAAGCACATTTTTAGTTATTTTAAAACATGTTAAAAAAGAACAAGTAGATTGAGAAAGAAAACCCAAACACTCAAAATAACTGAAAGACAAACCAAGTAGCTGTTATTGTTTCCTGCTGATTCTTTTAGATACAAGTAAATTTTCAAATATACATAAATGTAGTAAGAACAGTCCACCGAATCCCCATTCCTCCATCATCCAGCCTCCACTTCCATCAACTCAACACCCACCTTGCTTCATTTTACCTTTTACTCACACCCCCTTGAATATTTTTATACAAATCTCACTGATATCCTATAATTTTTTCTTAACATTTATTAAGTATCTCTCAAAGACAGTGGTGCTTTTAACATAATCACAATACTCTCTAAATACCTGAAATAAACAATATCCTTGTAGTACCATAAAATGTACAATTAGTGTTCACAATTCTCTAATAGTACCTTTTTTGGGCAGTTTGCTTGAACTGGAATCCAAAAGTCCATATGTCACAATTGGTTAATATGTCTCTTAATCTACAGATTTCTCTTCCATCATTACTTTTATTTTATTTTGTTTCATTTTATTTTATTGCAATTTATTTGTTCAAGATACCACTCCCTGTGGACACAGAGCATCTCTTCCAGCATGTATTTTGCAGACTACATCATAGTGGCATATTTCAACAGATCTCTCTGCACTGGTACTTTCTGTACTTTCTGTAGTTAATTCTAGAGTCTTGATCACTTTGGGGGTGGTGTGGATTTTTAAAATAGAAAAATGCTGGGCTTTTTAGAGAACTGAAAATGCAGAGAAAAATCTACTGTCCGTATCAATTAAGATTAGACATAAGGATGAATAAAGAAAAAAAAATTTGCCTGAATCCAACATCCAAGACAGACTCTGGATGTGGAAGAACAGACTAAAAAATAAATATAAGTATTTCCCCAAAGCTTGGTCAGAGTTTACAGGACCAATCAACAAGGATGAAGAACATTCCAAGCCTTAACTTGAAATCTTTCCAACTGACTCACACGTTACAAATAGGTGTGAGGCTTTGTTCTTTGTTCTTTCATGGTTTGTGTTCTAACATTCACTACTATAGTTAAGTCCAGAACCATCTGTCACACATTGCTCAGTGACACTGTTTAATTTCTATAAAAGAGAGCATGAAATCAACTTTGAAAAGTAGTAAAGAGTATTGGCAATAGGAGCAATTCCAAGCTTTCCTGAGGAAAGAAGAGACTAGAGTAAGATAATTTTTTGACAGTATCACAAAATGAGATTTCTTTTTAACTTTTGAAAAATTATAGAAAAAAGAAAGTCTATTACCACTTATTCTAAACCCAGTTGTGTAGACTGCACTGCAAGAAAGAAAACCATTAGTCGTAAATTTTGTCCCTTCCTATCTTCATGCCTCAGAGACATGTAGCTCCCAATTTTAGCCAACCTGCATATTGTTAAGTCTCAGATTATTGGCTTTGTATGAAATGGCAAAAGACCAAGAAAGTGGGATTAAAACATGATATAGGGGAAAAAATACCCTTGCAGTATGGCTGGTTTTGCAAGTCAGGGTTATTTTTTTCCCTCTCCTCATTCAAGTTTCACACGGAGCTCTATTAATGCCATCTCTTTTAAAAGTGTGTTGGCAAGATATAGATTTCTATGCAGGTTTGTATGGAAATCAGCTGTCTATTAAACTCTTCCTTCTAATCTCCACCATGTTCTTTCATGTGTATGCTTTATATAAGATGACTCTTAATCTTAATTCTGCCTTTTTATTCTTGTGAGGAAATGCTTTACATTTTTTAATAGCATGGAGCTCTCTGCTTTGTGAACCTGATTAGTTGTGCAAAATTAAGTTCATATTCAATTTTGTATCCTGAGTACATCATAGGTACAAGAGGGTTCAGAGTTAGAGCTATCTACAACTTTGATGGAATAAAAGCATTACAAAAAGTACGATATTCCAGGATGTGGCATTCTTCATTCACAACGTAGGACGGCTACTTGAAATGGTAAAAGTAGTAGTCTTTCACGCCATATAGCCTAGATTTAAACCTCGGATCTATCACTTGGCCAGCCACATGATTTGGCATGTCTTACTCTAAGAGAATTTCCTCAAAAGTAAAATATATAAGAAAACTTCTTGTTTTTCAGGCAGGGTATTAATATTTCTATTCTTATGAGTACCTCTGAAGATGTGGCCCAAATTATATTTCACAGGTGATTTCCTTAAGTGATTCTGAGCATATGCAGATGTGGCAAATACTGCCACATAGCACTATTTCATTACTGTTTTAGTATGTGTCCTTGGTGACTGAAAACATTTCCATAAGCTTACTGATCATTAATTTCTAGTTTTTTTATGAGTACCTAACTGATGTGCTTTAGCTCATTTTTCTACTCAGCTTCTCTATGTATTTCATTGATCTCTAACTATTCATTTTATACTAATAATATTAACCCTTAGCATGATCTGAAAATTTTTTCCAATTTTTTGCTCTCCTTCTAATGTATTATGGTGAAGTTTTTTGAAATGTTCATAAATATTTGGTAATCAATACTTGTTTTATTGGTGTTTTTATTTTTGTGATCAGAACATTTCTAAACCATAAGATCACATTAATATGTATATATAATATACAGTAGGCAATATATAATATAAATTACAATATACAGACTGTCAGTCCTAGCTTTGCATGGTAGTGCAGGACCACAAATATATGCAAGCTGAATCGGAGAAAATAATACATAGGGAAAATTACAATTGTTACTTTTAAAGGTTTTTTTTTTTTGTCAAAATATAAAAACTCCCTTATTCTTGGTTTTAATTATATAAGAAAATGAGAAAATAGTAAAACTAATACTTGCTAAGTACACCACAATATAAAATTTCAGAAACATTAAGACTGAAATGTTTTATTTCTTTGTTAAAAATAATTGTATCAAGAACAGTTTAAATAGTCCTGGCCTTCTTGTATAACATAGGACTCTGAGTATCTTTTCTATACTGTGGTCAATAGTCATCCTCCTTCCTAGGTTTGGATTAGCTTCCAACATTTTTTCCTTTGCACTTCCAATGTTATGAACTATCTCCAAGAATCCCTTTAATGTGAAAGTTTTGCCAATGTCATCTGCCTTGGGATACTTAAACCCTTTTCCATTACAATTACTTTCTAATTTTTCTTTTGCCATTATCACTTGTCATCTCTAGGCTATATTTTGATTTTATTGACCAAATTCCTCTTTTGATTATTCACTTTTGTAAAACATCATTTGGGTTCATCACTGGGAGATAAAATGAAATGCCACTAAAAACTTCCGTCTCTGCGAACAGATGTGCAATGACCAACAACCTATAAACTTTGAAAGAAGGGACACCACTGGTCACTGATCACTTATGTGGTGATGTGTCCTGAAGAACTAATAGTGAAGCTTGTGCTTTATGCAATTACCGTGGTAACTGAAATTTGAACTGTGCTGTTGGGTAACAATTCATAGCGTGTCAGCCCGTGAAAAGTAAGGGCTTCCTTTATGTAATATAATAACCAATAGCTTATTTTATTTCTTTTGAAATATTATTTATTACATGTAATTTTATTAAGTAGGACTTAAAAATTAATTGGCCTTCAGAGACCAGGTTGGTACCATAAGAATACCAGTTACACAACAGAAAGTTCATGTGAGGGATGCCTGGGTGGCTCAGTTGGTTAAGCGTCTGCCTTTGGCTCCGGTCATGATCCCAGGGTCCTGGAATCGAGTCCTACATTGGGCTCCTTGCTCAGTGGGGAGCCTGCTTCTCCCTCTGCCTGCCACTCCCCCTGCTTGTGCCCTCTTCTCTCTCTCTCTGACAAATAAATAAATAAATAAAATCTTAAAAAAAGTTCATGTGAAGTGAAGAATGTAAACTAAGTCCCAACTAAATTCAAACACTTTCTGCAAGCATTGCTGCTGAATAAACATTTACATACCACTTTCCCCACTTATTTTAAATATTCCATACTTTTTGTTATATTTGTGAGGATGAGGAAAATTGATATTTTATAAAAGTGCATCTTTTAAAAACATCTTAATAAAAAATTACAATTCTATTTTAGATATATGCAAATTTATTTATAAAACACAAAATTTTAAGTATATATTATGAATAGTTTCCTAAGTATTAATTCTGATTATTATTGATATGGAAAAACTATTATAATTTTTTTTTTTTTTTTGCTATCTGAACTCTGTTTTAGTGTGAATAATTCTCAGTTGCTTTTAATGACAGTTTTCCAGGTAGAAAAATATATGGATATACATATTGAATGATATTAACTGTCACTCTTCTTTGACGAACATTTAATTTATATTTTGTCTTACTGTATTAGGCCTATTTCACTGATAACAAACATCCTTGTCTAATTCTTAACTCTCCTGAGAATGTCTAATGTTGGAGATTTGAACACTATGTCACATCCAGTACCTTAATAAAACATTAGTCGATTATTACGGCATTTTATCAAGTAAGTGTTGGGTGTTTGGTCAGTATCTTTAAGTGCATGATGATGTATACAAATGGATTTCCTAACATTATTAGTCTTATTTTTGCTGAGTATTTGCATCTCTCTTTGTAAGTGGTGATTTCAGCATTTTTAGGAGCTAACTTTCTTGGATTACTAAAGTGTTTGTAACATAATAAAACAGATAAGAATATTATTTATTTCTTCCTTAGAAGAATTTAGAAGAGAATTATTTCTTCCTGACAATTTTTTTAAAGATTTTATTTATTCATTTGATAGAGCATGAGCAGAGGTGAAGGGGGGGCAGAGGGAGAAGCAGACTCCCCATTGAGCAGGGAGCCAACATGGGGCTTGATCTCAGGACCCTGAGATCATAAACCTGAGCTGAAGGGAGATGCTTAACTGACTAAGCCATTCAGGTGCCCCTCTTCCCTGACAATTTTAAACAATCATCTAGCAACCATCCCAGAGCATTTTTAAGTTATAATTTTATAGAATGTTTTAAATTCCTACCATATTTACTGTCCTTTTCAAACATTTCTATCTAATCTAATACCTATATCATCTGATACCTGAGCTACCTATTTATCAGAGTTTTCACTTTTGCTTAGGGTTTTATAAATTTAAAAAATCATCTGAATCATTTGTTTTAATACCCTAAATCCCAACATTTATATATTGTACTTTGACTTTTTTTTCTTTGTCACAGTTGTCAGAATTTTCTATTTTATTAACTTTGTCAAAGAACTAAAATTTGGAATTAATTTTAGTGTTTTTTCCCTCTGCTCTAATTCATTCATTTTTACTTATATTACCATAAAATGGAAACATGTGACATATTTTGGAAAAATATTTGAAAAAATATGTATATGTGGGGGCTGGGTAGCTCAGTCAGTTAAGCATCCAACTCTTGATTTCAGCTCAGGTCTTGATCTCAGGGTTGTGAGTTTAAGCCCCATTTTGGGCTCTACCTTGGGTGTGGAGCCCACTTTTTTAAAAAAATATATAAAATGTATCTGATAAGAGACTTATGCTTAGGCTATAATAACTCCTACAACTTATATATAAGAACTAAACAACCCAATAGTTTTTTAAAAAGCAAAAGATTTGGACAGAAATTTTACCCAGAAAAAAAAATGATATAAAGATAGCATGTAAGTATATGGGAAGATTTTCAACACTATTACTCATTAGGGAACTACAAATTAAAACTATAATAAGACACCACTACACAGCAATAGAATAGTTTAAATTCAAAAGACTGGCATTACCAAGTACTAGAGAAGATGCAAGCTGGGAATAAACTGGAACTCTAATACACTGCTGGTAGGAATACAAAATGGTACAAGTGGATTCTGGCCTCTGAGTCATTCTAACTTTTCCATAATAGATGGTGCACATTTGCAACTGAGTAGCTTGCAATTCTGCCTTTGAAATTCTTAAAAGCCTTTTATATTGCTGAACATGTCTACCCGGTATGTCCATAAGATTCTTAGAAGGAATCTGATCCTGCACAAAGGTCTAAGTGATGAATTTATTAATTTTATAACATATATAATATGATCTATCTTGGTGAATGTTTCATGCGCACCTGAAAAGAGTATGTATGCTGTTGTTCACTGGGTTGTTCTGTAAACATCAATTAGATTGACAGCTGATCGTATTAGTCAGGTCATCTATATGCTTACTAATTTTCTGCCTGCTTGTTCTATCCATCACCGAGAAGTCTGGAGTCTAAAACTGTCATTGTGGATTTGTCCATTTCTACTTCCAGAGCTTTGCTTCATGTATCCGAAGCTCTGTTGATGAAGACATGCTTCTTGGAGAACTGACCACTTCATCATTACGTAGTGTCACTTTTTACCATAACTTGACAAATTTCCTTGCTCTTAATTAAGTCTACTTTGACTGAAAATAACACAGCTACTTCAGCTTTCTTTTGGTTGGTGTTTGTGTGATAGATCTTTCTCAATCCTTTTCTTTTTAACACATGTACTTGTTTATATTTAAAGTGTGTTCTTATAGATAGCATAGAGAGGTATCTTGCTTTTTTATCCAGTCTGATAAATTCTGGCTTTTTAATTTGTAGGTTTAAACTAATCATACTTAAAGCAGTAACTGATTTCACTAGACTGAAATGTACCATTTTTCCCCAGCTGTTTTCTACTTTTTCCACTTGTGTATTCTTTCTTTTATCCTCTTTGTCTGACTTCTCTGAGTTTCATTGAGCATTTTAAATTATTTTATTTACTCAATTGATTCATTCTTTGTAACTCATTTAACAACTTTAGTAACTGTGTTAGGTTTTACAACATAAATATTTAAATAATCTGCATCTACCTTCAAATAATATTATAAGGCTTTCCCATGTATTGTAAAAACCTCGTAACAGTGTCTTAATTACTCCCTCCCAACTTTTATGTTATTGTTGCCATACATCTCATTTTTTTACATAAACTATGAAAACACAATTCATCATAATTATTTTAGCTTTAAATATTCAGTTATCTTTTAGTTTAAAAAAGACTTTATTTAAAAAAAATGTCAGGAATTTTTCAAAAAAAATAAAAGATGCCTGGAAAAAAAATGTCAGGAATTTTTCAAAAAAATTAAAAGATGGACTGGAAAAAAAAAAAAGACTTTATTTTACCTTTATTTTCCTATTTTTGGTACTCCTCATTTTTTGTAAAGTTCCCAGTTTCTAACCTACATTATATTCCACCTGCCTGGAGAATTTTCTTTAGTATCTCCTGTGCACTACTATGCTATGAATATATTCCTTCAGTGTTTTTTGCTTGTTTTATTTTTTATTTTTCTTGTTTCAGAAGTCTTTACTATTAAAGAATATTTTCAGTGAGGACAGAACTTTGGTTTGAGAGATTTTTTTCTTTCAGCACTTTGAAGATGTTACTCCATTGCCCTCTTGCTTATATGATTCCAGATGAGCAGTCTGCTGTATAATTTTTAACCCCTGTTCTTCTGTAGAAATGTGTCTTTTTTCCTATGGCTACCTTCAAGATTTTCTCTTTGTTTTAGTTTTCAGCTGTGAAACTGGATTTTTTTAGTGTTTATCCTGGCTGGTGTTCTGTAAGCATACTGCATCTGTGGTTTCAATGTCTATTATTAATTTGGGAAAATTCTCAACCATTATTTCTTAAAGTATTTTTTCTTCCTATTCTTGTTTTTCCTTTTGAGATTCCAATTACTCAAACATTCCAATAACTCAATTACACATTAGATTGCCTGATAGTGTCCCAGCTCTCAGATGTTCTATTCTCTCCCTCCCCCATTTCCCTCTCTGCCTCTGTCTCTCTCATCTCTCTGGTCTCTCTCTCTCTCACACACACACATACACACACATATTCACATATTTCAGCATGAGCCATTTCTACCAACCCATCTTCAAGTTCACGGATTCTTTCCCAACCTCTGTCAAGCCTTCTGATGAGACTTTTTCAAACATTCTTCATCTCTGTTACTTTGTTTTTGAAATCCAGTAATTCCATGTGATTCTTTCTTAAAATTTCCATCTGATCTGCTTAAATTTCCTATTTAGTCTCATATGTCCAATTTCTTGCAGGTGCAAACATTTTTTTTTTCTTTTTTCTGTTCCTCTCCCCAAGATGGAGTTGGTTTCCACCAGCTCTCTCTGGTGACAGTTTTTGTTTTCCTCTCCTCTCGGATTAAGGCTTTCAATCTCTAAAGGAGATAGAGAAGATGTGTCCCGATGGACTCTGGTAGTGGCTACAGCTGTTCTCCATCAACCAGCACCACAGGATACATCTTCTCAATAATCTCACTGGTCCTAGTTGTGAGCACCTGATGTGGTTCCTGGAGGAAAAGTTGGAAAAGGGGTGTGAAGTCCCCTATTCACACTTTCCCAGAGCATTCACACTTTCAAACTGGCTTTCAGCAATCTGTTAAAAGTTTGTAGCTGAATCTTTTTTCTGGCCTAAATGACCACAAGTAGTACTTGCCCCAAATAAGCACATGTTGAGGTTCTGTTTCTCCATGCAGGCTCCCATCTCTTTCCATATTTTGTGTTAGGTTTCTGCCCTGCGACTTAAGTTCTCAGGTGGGTCAAGAATGTTATTAATTTGGGAAAATTCTCAACCATAATTTCTTTTTTTTTTTTTTTTAAGATTTTATTTATTTATTTGAGAGAGAGAGAATGAGAGAGACAGCACATGAGAGGGGGGAGGGTCAGAGGGAGAAGCAGACTCCCTGCCGAGCAGGGAGCCCGATGTGGGACTCGATCCAGGGACTCCAGGATCATGACCTGAGCTGAAGGCAGTCGCTCAACCAACTGAGCCACCCAGGCGCCCTCAACCATAATTTCTTAAAATATTTTTTCTTCCTATTCTTTCTTGTTTTTCCTTCTGAGATTCCAATTACTCAAACATTCCTAGAAGAACCACAGCTATACAGCAATAAAATGAATAAAATGTTTATATGGATATAAAATTGATAGATCTCAGAAATGTACCTTCAAATGAGAAATGAGATATACAAAAAGGTACTGACATAAGAAAGCATTTGCAGTATACACTGCAACAAATACATATATAAGATGACATCAGATACCTGTTTTTGTTTCATGTAAATATCTATGTAGCAGTTAAAAACATTAAGGACTGGGAGGTCACGTACAACTTATTTATACATCTTGTAAAATTAATTTGTGGATTTCATGGATCTTTCAAGACTGAATTGATTTCCAGGAGATGAAATACCAAGGAAAAAATTACCTCAACTTGTATCCCTCCTGCTATATCCCAAGTGCCTAGAGAGCCCATGTTTTCCTTTTCCATTTTCTTGATTTGGCTTGGAATCCTCCACGTTCTCCCACCATTCTTTGTCTGCCCTTAACCAAAAGCCAACGGTTCTCATTTCTTACTAATACCCCAACAGGATTCCTAAAAGTAATCTACATCAGCCATTGTCTCCCAAAACTATGTATTTGCTCACGCCAGTCCTGCTAGCCAAAACATATTTCTTCCTATACTGACAACTGATTTCTCCATCTTTAATGTCACATTTCTTGTACCTGATATTTTTAAAAGCATTGGTTTTTTTCCTAGTAAACATATTTCCTTTCTTTAAAACATTAATGGTTTGTTTATACCCTCTATTTCACTCTCCTTTGTTTGATAATACATTTCCTACTTCCTTTCTTTTATAAACCCTTATACTAAATAACACATTACTGAAAAGCTGCCCATTTGGATGGCCTCCTTCCTCTGTTGTGTCTCTTTAGGCACTAATGAACTTGTTCAATACTTAGTGATGCTCACTGGCACTGTTACCCTTTTAGGCCCTACCGTTTGATATTTAATATTGAAAAAGAAAAACTAAACGAAATGAACTCAATCAACTCTCGACTATGGTTTGTCATGATGTCACATTGTATTAAGAGTTAAAATAATCCAAATTTTTAATTTTACATGGTGGTAGAATTGACTACTCCTACATTTTAGGGAAAAATATTTTCCATAGAAGCCATACATGTAATAGTTTACATTTTATAAACAATATAATGCAGGTTTGTTTCTCACTTTGAGAAAATTTCATTTGCTACAGTCCATTTACATGATCTTGTCAGCTTAGAATGAGTAAGATGTAATATATATATGATAAAATATTGAAACCATTTCCCTCTTGGTTTCTGTTTAATGTTGAAAATACAAAACAGGAGGCAGTTTCAACTCCTTTTCCTCACACTCACACTTCCCAGACTGTCAGTTTAGGCTATTGTCCAAACTATGCTGTAAATTCAAGCTGACTTGGGAGCCTTTGGACCACTGCAATGCTCTTTCTATCCAATTTGCAGAAACATTCATGCCTAAGGCCCTTAGCCTGCAAAAGCTAATTTGGGACTGATGTGACAGGAATTCTAAGCTTTTGCTGGAAATGTAAGAAATAAAACATGCAATGGAAGCAAAGAATGGAAAAGATTAAAGCAGTATTTACTGACTTTCTCTATACTGCCTCCATATAAAATCTAGTTTCTATTTTTCTTATAGTTTGCTTTAAATTTAGTTTAACGATACAAATTTTGATTTTTATATATAAATTTTATTTACATATTTATTTTTGACAGTGGCAATCAACTGAAAAAAAATACAAATATTGGAATGGCAATGTAACACCATAATTGACAATGGCTATTGAGTAAGAAAGATAGATTCAAGACAGTAGTCTGAGTTCCACTAGCTATGTGACCATGGCCAAATTATTTAAACAATCCTAGACTCAAATTCTACATATGTGAAATGGGAACTACAATAATACCTAAGTCCTAACATTGTGTAAATTTATGCTGAGAAATCTCCACCTCACTTCCCCTTCCTTCACACACACAATTTTTCAATTTTATCACTTCTGCTCTGTGCCCCCAGAGGACTGATCCCCAAGGATTCAATTACATGGGCTCCCTTGTCTTCTATCCTTTAATTGGATTCAGTTAAGGAGAGACACGGCAAGATATCGAAGAATAGAAAAAAGAGATCAGGGTACTTCCCCTTGTGCTATAGACTGAATGTTTGTGTCCCCTCCAAATTTATATGTTGAAATCCTAATCCCCTAATGTGATAGTATTTGAAGGTGGGGCTTTGGGGAAGTGATGAGGTCATGAGGGTGGAACCTTCATGAATGGAATTAGTGCCCTTACAAAAAAACCTCAGAAAGCTCCCTTACCTTTTTTGGTGCACAATAAGAAGGTGTCTTTCTATGAACCAGAAAGCAGGTTCTCTCCAGACACCCGAATCTGCCAGCACCTTGATCTTAGATTTCTCAGCCTCAAGAACTATCATAAATAAATTTCTGTTATTTATAAGCCACTCACTCTCTGGTATTCTGTTACAGCAGCCCAAACTGCCTAAAATACCCTTTCTAGCTCTAATTTAGCACTGTGGTTCCAGCAGGGATTGTGTCCCATGACTCCTCCAGCTCCTGTTAGAAGCTCTCCCCTGGTAACAGATCTTCTTGGATTCCAGTAGCATCACTTTCTTTCCTTGTCCCTTTACGTTTGGGGCTGGTAATGCTGTCCTAGTACTGCTAGACTCTAGGTACCTCCACATCATTCATATGTTCCCTAATTCTGCCCATTCTTTTGGGAATAATTTTTTCATCCCAAAAAAAGCACTTGAAAAACAAGACCTAGCTAATTTTGTTATTTGGGGCTTTGATATATATGAACTTCATAATTTTATGAATAACAAGCATGTTTTTCCTCGACCTTCATCTATCTATTTAATATTTAATTTTTATTCAGGATTCTTCTATCACTCAGATTATTTACATTCCCCCTTTGTGAATATTTTCTATTTTTGTTATTTTTTTCTATTGAGAAGCAAGAAATAGAACTAAAAATAGACCTTTAGGTACAGAAATATCATGGGTTTGAAGAAGAAAGGGCTAATATTTTTTATTTCCCATGCCTTATCTAATTTGAAGATTTAATTCTTCTTCTTGAGCCTGGAAAATGCTTTGAGAAACACTTTTTAGGGGACAGTCTATGATCACACACACACCTAGTCACAGAGGTCTTGCGTCACAATTTATGAAAACAGTCCTAATGATTTTTCCTAAGGGATCTCACACATTGAAGATCATTCTCACTTTACAATTATCCCATCAATATCTTTCAGTCCTTTTCACATTCCTTTTTGAGACAAGAGTAGACAGCTTTAGTAAACACAGGTGCCGTTGGCTCCTGTGAAACCACCCAACATCTCCTCCAACTCTCTTGGCTCCACAGAGGCAGAATAAATTATTTTCCTAGAACTTTAAGAACTATGAACTCTTTCCCCCTCCTATATTCTCATGACTAAAAATAAAGGCAGGAGAAAAGAAGAATTGGAACTGTCATTTGAACTACAGGCTTTCGGAGCAGCATTGCTGTTTTAGCAGACGCCAGCGCCTTGTATTAACTGTGACAGAAGTTGCATGTCCTGAGCCAAATGAGAAAATAAATGTTTACTATCCAGCTGGAAAGCTGAAAACCAAAGGCAGGGGGTGGGAGGCAAGTAGACAGAAAACCATGGATGAAGGCAATGCCATGGAGATCAGTTCAGGAAATCTGTGCACATCTACATTTGTATTAATCAAAGTAACTCAACCAGGCAGATGTTCTGGATTTGCTCCTGTTGGGTGTCAGCACTTTTTTTTTTTGAGGAAGCAGACAGAAACTAACCTAAGCTTTATCAAAGTTACTAATTCTCCGAATGTATACTCCGTGGTCCCTCGAACTTCCTGGTCTGAAATCCTTATCTCTCTCAGAAGAGACCAGAATTACTCTGGGAACACCGATATGGTAAACAAAAGAACGCTCGGACTACTAAACACACATCATGTAGGGTGTACTTTGAAAAAACTGGTAGGACTCTGTCATGCTTCTGGATCCTTGCGGAACAGTATGAGAAGGAGTCACTGTAGTCCTAAATTAACAACTAAATTAGATCCAGGGTGTTACTATCATTATTCAAAGAAAAGCACAGTGTTGGAACTGCTCCAATGGAATCAACAGAACTGCTCTAGAGAATATCTAAACCAACCAGGTCTCCATGATTCTTCTAGTTTTAAACAGCTCTTGAGAAACTTGAAGGTTCCAGAAACTTCAAGCCAACTCACTTTCTAGGTTGAATGTGAACACGTACCCAAATATTTGTCACACAAGGACAGACAGAAGCTCTAGAAATAACTTTCCAAAATATGAAGAAGAATGAAACACCAGGCCCAATATATATAAGTATATAAATTAAGGTGACCACACACTTGATAGAAACCAATACCCATATAAAAGCAAAAAGTGAAGTTACTAGTTATGCAAGACAATAGGCATAAACCATGTCCATTCTGAGCAAATCAGAATGTATGATCACACAAGCATAATTCAACATGGCTTAGACTGTGGAGTATGTCGGAGGAAATCACAGAATTGAGACTAGTGATGCAGGCAGTGACAAATTATCAAGGGTCTTGAGCACCAAAGATATTTGGATTTTCTCTATAGATTCTAAAGTCCTATTAATTTGACAGATTAGATGCCCTATCAATGTTTTCCTTTTTATAAATCTAAAAATCAAGAACAAATATATTTGTTGGTTCTATCAGTCTCTTAAGTGTTTTAAGTTCTAGAACTTTATTGCACCAAATGCACACAAGGCATGGTACTTGGGTGAGGAGAGAAATGTAAATGATGATGACACAGTCCCTTACCTCCAGGAAAAAAAATAATGATTTACTTAAACTAGCTGTATTTACTACAATGTAGAATAAATTAAGTTAGGTAAGAGTACAAGCAGAGTCTCTGTTTTCCATCTTTGTTTTCTACACAGTATGCAGTATAGGACTCTCTAAATAAGGACTCGCTAAAAGATTAAGTTGAACTAACTATGTGAACTCTAATTATTGTCATAAGCACAGGCATTCCCAATAAGAATTATAGTAGATATTAGAGTAAAATGCCTTATTTGTAATCTAATTGTCTGCAATATATGGCAGCCAGTTAAAAACCAGCATGCAGATTGAGAAATTGTATTAGCCGAGTCAGCTTTATCAAAAATGTATTTTCTTTTTGGTTTTTATTTTCCCATAAAATCCAGCCTACAGGATCAATTGTTTCCAAGTGCACAGGCATAATCCATTTCCTAACACATAGCAATTTAATGTGGGGGAGTTCCTTATGCAAGCAGTTTTCTGAGAAATATAATAGGCTACAAAGGAAGTAGAGTTGATTGTTCCTAAGCAGTATGTAAAAGGTATGAGATTGTTGTACCTTTGGGAACAACAAGATAAACATACCTGTCATCTGAAATTGTACCTGTCACAATACAATGAAACAGTACACATGGATTTTTCCTCCAGACTATGATACTTAGCTTTTTCACTTCTTTATAAATACTACTCTAATACCTTGATTTAAAATATGAACTTCCAAATTTCAAAGCTTAGTCATGTTGCTAGTTGCTGAAAAACAAAATAATAAAAATGAAGAGAAGGTCATCATAATAAATTAAACAAATATGGTATATCCCAAATACAACCCAATTATTTACAGAAATTTGAATACATAAGAGCTTGAAGTATTGACAGAGAGAGTATAGTTTCAACCTATATATTCAAAGTAGGTGTTAGTCCTATCCTTTGAAGGTATAGATATTCATAAAGCATTTTATGATGCTTATAAATAATATATTGAATTTGGTATCTTCTTCAATTCAACTGAACATATCATAGATATGTACCAAATAAATCAGAATCTTAAAGTTCCCAACTGGAAAGTGGGCATCCTTTAAAACGTCATGAATCTATTTATCCTGACTTAATGCAGTAAGTGATAACATGGCAGAGTAAAAGGTTAACAAAGTTGTAAAGTTTACACTGCTAAAGAATTTGCAGGACCTAGAAGAATTTGGTTATTTTTAACTTGATATGTGAGATTTTAAAGAGTCATACAAATTCCTAAGAAGATTCATACATTTAATACAGCACTATCATAATATATGGACTTTTTCCACTACTGCACTCCACAGAAAGTAACATAAACTAAGAAACTGAGGTTAGAGAGAGACAGACCAGCAAATTGATCTCTGACAAAAATCAAGATTAACCTAGAGGTCTTTTGAATCCTGATTTAAGATTCCACCAATTAGGGATGGGTATGTGTGAGAGAGAAAGAGAGACAGACAGACTTCACACTGAATATTAAAGATCAAATGCCACCTAAAGTCTCAAGAACATAATAATAAATTTATTGTTTATCGATTAAAATTTTACTTCCATTATTATATCTAATCAGCTATATTTTGGTTGTTTTTTTGGTTGTCAAGAATGAACATCTGAAACTATTTTAAGTGCATGACTCTTATAATATGACCCCAATATGAAATCCAATAATAGTTTCCATTTACTTAACACTAATGGCTATAATCAAGATGGTACTTATCATTTAAAATCATCTTCAAAAATCAATATACAGAAATCCATTGCATTTTTAAAATTTTATTTCAATTCAATTAATTAACATATGGTGTATCATTAGTTTCAGAGGTAGAGTTCAGTTATTCATCAGTTGCATATAACATCCAGTGCTCATTACATCACATGCCCTCCTTAATGCCGATCACCCAGCTACCCCATCCCTCTGCCCCCTTCCCCTCTAGCAACCCTCAGTTTGTTCCCTATAGTTAAGAGTCTCTTATGGTTTGTCTCCCTCTCTGATTTTGTCTTATTTTATTTTTCCCTCCCTTCCCCTATGATCCTCTGTTTTGTTTCTTAAATTCCACATATGAGTGAAATCATATGATAATTGTTTTTCTCTGATTGACTTATTTCACTTAGCATAATGCCCTCTAGTTCCATCCATGTCGTTGCAAATGGTAAGATTTCATTTTTTTTGATGGATGAGTAATATTCCATTGTGTGTGTGTGTATGTGTATGACATCTTCTTTATCCATTCGTCTATCAATCTGGGCTGTTTCCACAGTTTGGCTATTATGGACATTGCTGCTATAAACACTGGGGTGCAGGTGCCTTTCTACACACTAATAATGAAGTAACAGGAAGAGAAATTAAGAAAACAGTCCCGTTTACAACTGTACCAAAAATAATAAAATACTTAGGAAACTTAACCAAGGAGGTGAAAGATCTATACTTTGAAAACTATAAAACACTGCAGAAAGAGACTGAAGATAACACCAACAAACGGAAAGATATTCATGTATTGGGAGAACAAATATTGGTAAAATGTCTATACTACTGAAAGCAATCTGCAGATTTAATACAATCCCTATCAAAATACCAACAGCATTTTTCACAGAACTGGAACAAATAATCCTAAAATTTGTATGGAACCACAAAAGACCTTGACTAGCCAAAGCAATCTTGAAAAAGAAGGACAAAACTAGAGGTATCACAACCCAAGATTTCAAGATATACTATACTAGTAATCCAAACAGTATGGTACTGGTACAAAAACAGACACACAGATCCATGGAAAATAATAGAGAAACCAGAAATATTTGATTTGATTAATCTTCAATAAAGGAGGCAAGAATATGCAATGGGAAAATGACAGTCTCTTCAACAAATGGTGTTGGGAAGACTGGACAGGAACATGCAAAAGAATAAAGCTGGACCACCTTCTTACATCATACACAAAAATAAACTCAAAATGGATTAAAAACCTACATGTGAGACCTGAAACCATAAAAATCCCAGAAGAGAGCAAAGGCAGTAATTTCTCTGACACTGGCCATAACAACGTTTTTCTGAGACAAGAAAAACAAAAGCAAAAATAAACCATTTGGGACTACATGAAAATAAAAACCTCCTGCAAAGCAAAGGAAACTATCAACAAAACTAAAAGATAACCTCATGAATGGGAGAAGATATTTGCAAATGACATATCCGATAGAAGATTAGTATATAAAATATATAAAGAACTTACATAACTCAACACTAAAAAAGCAAATAATCCAATTTAAAAATGGGCAGAAGACATGAACCAACATTTCTCCAAAGAAGACATTCAGATGGCCAACAGACACATGAAAAGATGCTCAACATCATTCATCATAAGGGAAATGCAAATCAAAACCACAGTGAGATACCACCTCACAACTGTTAGAGTGGCTAAAATCAAAAACACAAGTGTTGGTAAGGATGTGAAGAAAAAGGAACTCTCACGCACTGTTGGTGGGAAAACAAACTGGTGTAGGCACTGTGTAAAACAGTATGGAGGTTCCTCAAAAAATTAAAGACAGAATTACCATATGACCCAATAATTCCACTACTGGGTATTTACCCAAAGAACATGAAAATACAAATTCAAAAATATATATGCCCCCCTGTATTTATTGCAGCATTATTTACAATAGCCTAATTATGGAAACAGCCCAAGTGTCTACCAAAAGATGAATGGATAAACAAGAGGTGGTAAATATATACAATGGAATATTACTCAGCCATAAAAAAGAACAAAATCTTGCCATCTGCAACAATATGGATGGATCTAGAGGGTATGATGCTAAGTGAAATAAGTCAGTCAGAGAAAGACAAATACCATATGATTTCACTCACATGTGTAATTTAAGAAACTAAACCAATGAACAACAACAAAAAAGAGAGAAACAAACAAAAAAAACAGCCTCTTAAATACAGAGAACTAAGAGATGGTTACCAGAGGGGAGATGCATGGGAGGATGGGTGAAACAGGTGAAGGGGATTAAGAGTACGCTTAGTGTGATGAGCACCAAGTGATGTACAGAATTGTTGAGTATTGTACACCTGAACCTAATATAACAGTTTATGTTAATTATATTGGAATTTTAAAATATTTAAAAATTAAAAAATCAATCGTTTTCAATATAGACAACATAAATATAAATTAAAATGCTATTACATATTTGTTATTTGTATAATGACCCAAACATATATGTGTACCATTTTTCTCCATTCTAACCATTAATAAAAATGGCTTCCTAACAAAATATCTTTAAAAAGCTTAAGCAAATAACTGATGATGTACTGTTACTTTTTTTTTTTTTTAAGATTTTATTTATTTATTTGACAGAGAGAGACATAGCGAGAGAGGGAACACAAGCAGGGGGAGTGGGAGAGGGAGAAGCAGGCTTCCCGCTGAGCAGGGAGCCCGATGTAGGGCTCAATCCCAGGACTCTGAGACCATGACCTGAGCCGAAGGCAGATGCTTAACCACTGAGCCACCCAGGCGTCCCTGTATTGTTACTTTTTAATCAAGGTGATAGAAATGAGTTAATGGTTCAAGACAGGAAATGCCAAAACTTCATGAAACCCCCCTTACACACTAGCAAGAACAAGACAACTCAACACCAACTGTCTAAATAGTAGATGAGTAAATTAATTAAACAGTACATTAATTAATGTTCTCAGTGGACTTCTTTCCGCAAACTCATAAGCCAAGCCAGCATTTGCCCAGTAGTTAGGATTTTAGTATATGTCTGTACCAGGGGAATCTACCTTGGTGAGCTTGGCCTGAATTTCCTCACCTCCTTCAGTGGGGCAGATGTCTACCACAGATGGCTTTCTACCATTTCTGGTGAAGAAAAGGCCAATTCTGTATAAGATTTATAAAGCTGGGGCGCCTGGGTGGCTCAGTTGGTTAAGCCACTGCCTTCGGCTCAGGTCATGATCTTGGAGTCCCGGGAACGAGTCCCGCATCGGGCTCCCTGCTCCGCGGGGAGTCTGCTTCTCCCTGTGACACTCCCGCTTCTCATGCTCTCTCTCTCTCTCTCTCATTCTCTCTCTCAAATAAATAAATAAAATCTTTAAAAAAAAAAAAGATTTATAAAGCTGTATAAACATAGTTGATTAAGCCCTTTGGGGTGAAAGGTAGAATATAAATGTAAGATACTAAAGTCCTTAATCCAAAACACCTTATTATATCCTCCGTCAAGCTGAATAAACAAAAATGCAAAAGAACATAATATATCACTGCTGGAATAGCCCTCAAAAATCGCCACAACTTTTCCATTTTTGGTCGATTCTATTTGTATAGCCTTAAGTTCCAAAGATTTCCAAAGGTTTGTTGAAATGTAATGCCACCCCTTCTCTTTCCCCCACCTTTGTCCTTGACTTAATCACTTTCTATGTGTTAACATAAACGAAGCTATGCATCCTTGCTCGATAAGGGTGATACCAAAGCCTTCAGCTGCTAAGAGAATAATTTCATACTATAAACACCCTCTCTGGATATCAAACCCACAAATGCAATAATTAAATTTTTAAAGGTCTCGAAAAGTGGGGTGAAATATGTATATATTACTCAAATGGAATTAACTTTCCAGTTTCCTCAGGACTGGCTGGAACATGGTAATGTTCCCATTTCTCATGTAGACTTGACAGTCCAACCTGGACGGTTTTAGGGCCAATCTAAAGCCGCTGGTAAGAGCTCTTGTCCCTTGTAGAATAAGTAACTTATCTTTAGTTAGTTCAGAAATGCCCTGGCACTCCCTAGGCATAATAGGCATATTTTAGTTTGAGAAATATGGGACATATTCCAGTATACTGTTGAGAGGGGCAGAAGACAGATTTCGTGTAAATGAAGGTTACTGGTAGTATCTGCCTGACAACAAATAGGTTCATGGCATCATAATGGTCATCATTACCACAGCCTACACACATTCAGTATTTAGTATGTGCTAGTCACTGTGCTAAGCACTTTACATGCATTCTTTATCACAAAGGAGATAGTAACATTACAGATCCCATTTCAGAAATTAAGCGATTAGTCAGAGGTTATACTCCTAAGACAAAGATGAATCTAAAGGTTTTGTTAAGGCCACAGAACTAATCTAGGGTTGATTCTCAGAACATACTGCTCGTGGACACCCTACCAATGTCCAGACTCAGGCCAAAGGTAATACTGACAAATGCATACACAGCTTTTTGGCTGAATTTCTGAGGCCAATGGTGGGGTTAGCATTTCTACTGGGGCTAATATTGGGGTAAGGAATCTTAGGGAGATAGGGAGAGGCTTCCGCTAGAGGACTTGTCTTTCACTTTGAATAGCACATAAGATGGAGAAAATGTCCATTGTCCATATGTAAGAAGTATGGAAGCAAGAAGGAGAAGTGTTATGGATATTATAGAGGAGGAGCAAAAGCTTCCATAGCCACCCACTGGTATCACCAATGTCTGAGGCACTACCAAAGTTGTATAGGAAAAGCCTAATCCTCAGCCACACCTTGGCCTGTGAATGAACCACACTGATGTTACAGTACACTTGCCCCTCAGGAATCCCAGTGAAGACATTTCCCCTAGCTCTAGTAAGTGTGTTGTTCTCTGACTTTCTTAGGTCCCTTTCATTATTCTATTTTGTGACTCTGCAAGAGTTGGGAGATCAAATTCAAAAATCCCACCTACAAGCCAACTAAGCTTCAGAAGGAGTCCCAGTTTGACACCTGACAACTATGTTGAGTGCACAGATAACTCTGTCCTGTGGTTTACAAAGATTGGTCCTGAAGGCTGGCTGGTTTTAGCCTTTCTTCCAGAAGTGGAAGAGCATATGTGGTGTGGATGAGCAGAGGCAAATAGCTTCAGAGGGCTGTTCTGTTCATGGGATTTTTAATTAATGTTAAAGAAGAATATTGTGTTATACTCTCAAAATCATCAAATCAAGAGCAGCACACAAACAACTATTTTACAATTCAGAATAAGAAAATCTGCCATAAAAGGGGAACAAAGTGCTATGTGAGTTTCCAAGGGGAATAATTAATACACACAACAGGAAAGGCTTCTTGGTGGATATGGCAGTAAAGAAGGGCCTTCAAAATCTGATGCCCCTTTGCTTAAAGGTCATAATTGGGGGAGGTTTGAAAATAGATTGAAGGGGCGCCTGGGTGACTCAGTTGGTTAAACTGCCTTCGGCTCAGGTCATGACCCCAGGGTCCTGAGATCGAGCCCCATATCAGGCTCCCTGCTTGGCGGGAAGCCTGCTTCTTCCTGTCCCACTCCCCCTGCTTGTGTTCCCTCTCTTGCTGTCTCTGTCAATTAAATAAATAAATAAAATCTTTAAAAAAAAAATGAACAGTGAAACTATACAAGGCTGGGCTGAAATTTAAACATATATAGGAACCCAGACCTTAGGAACAGCCCTATGGGGAAAAAAATATAAATAAAAGGATTGTATTAGAAGGGTTCTATACTATGGAACACCTGTGGAGGGAACTTAACCTCCAAGGCAAACACGGCTCCTCATGTACTTTCCCTCTGCTCTTTCACACCTCTGGCCAGAGGACGTAGCTCCCCAAAACATTTGCCTGTAAGCCCCTTCCTTGTAGGGCAGGATGAAGTGTCTGTTCTTCTATGTTGAACATTCTTCAAGGTTGTGGGTATCTTGCTCACCCCTGTAGTCCTAGCACAAAAATAGAATTGGGTACAGAACTGGCATTCAAAACACTTTAGATTAATAAATGAAGTACTGTGCACATAAAATGAATGGTGAATCCGCTAGAGGAATCAGGAATCACCGGAAACAAAGGTGGAGCAGGGATTTATGGATCTACGTTTACTCTGAGTTGAAGACCTGCTCTTCTCAGGCGCCTGGGTGGCTCAGTCGTTAAGTGTCTGCCTTCCGCTCAGGTCATGATTCCGGGGTCCTGGGATCGAGCCCCGCATCGGGCTCCCTGCTCAGTAAGCCTGCTTCTCCCTCTCCCACTCCCCCTGCTTGTGTTCCCTCTCTTGCTGTCTCTCTCTGTCCAAATAAATGAAATCTTTAAAAAAAAAAAAAAAGACTTGCTCTTCTCCGACCCTAGACTTGGTACTGTTGGACCTCCAGGATCTAACCTCAACCCCCATGTCAGGGCAAACTCCAGGGTCTGGGAATGACAAGGGAAGCAAGAACTGGGCATATGGCCTTTGGCCTGATACATAAATATCTTGCCATCTCAGTGTCATGGTCTTAACCCACTTTTTTTAAAAAAAAGATTTTATTTATTTATTTATTTATTTGAGAAAATGAGAGAGAGAGAGAGAGAGCAAGAGTCGGGGAGTGGCAGAGGGAGAAGGGAGAAGCAGGCCCACCATGGGGCTTGATCCCAGAACCCAGGGATCATGACCTGAGCTGAAGGCAGTCATTTAACCAACTGAGCCACCCAGGCGCTCCTGGTCTTAACCTTTGTAAGACTCTTTTTAGGTCTTCCCTGAAAAGCCTGGTGAGAGAACACCAAAGCTAAGTTACTAGTTACAGAAGGCTGCTAGAGAGAATAATTCAAGCACAAAATGCGCTGTAGACTTGAAAGAAAAAATAAGAGAAGGGACAAGGTGTTCATAACAGTGAGAGAAAACAGATCTTAACGATTCCAATCTATGTTCTTCATCTTCATGATCCAGAAGAGTAAATGTTTGTCTGAGATTATATACACAGTGAAATAACTGAGGTGGAGAACAACTGTTTGTCTGAGGTGGCAGCTTTGCACATTATACCAAGAACTTTCTTAGCTTTAAAACCTTTTTTTAATGTTTATGGTAGATGTGTGTTTTCATCATTTCCAGGTATTAGTGGACAAAAACCATTTGGATTATATACTTATGAAAATCTACGCTTAGTAGTATCTATTTACAGATAACTTGGTATTCTTGAGGTCCTGACAAAGCCATCGCTCTCACACGCTTTTTAAAGTTCGGTCAGATTTAGTGTAAGCTCTACTTCTTAGTACTGCAGGCATTCGTTATCTCTTTGTCATGCAGCATGTTAACCTGGACCAACCCTCCTCCTGGGCAAGTAGTTGGGATATTTTTTCTGTATTCCATTGGTCTATTATTAGAATTATTCATACTTTTAGAAAAATCGTTTTTAAAAGACAGAAAAGAGAGATGTGAAGTGTAAATTGAAATGTAAGAAAACATGTACCTTAGTTCATTGGACGAAGTTGGATGATGTGATTAACAGGCCCACAGCAACAAATATATTTCTAGAACACTGTATATGGTGTGGCCTCTCTGACCCAGCCATCAGCAGGGAATTCTATTTTGAGTTGGTTTTCTAAGAGGAAAATGTTTAGTTCTGAACCATTCACCTTTATTCACCTTACTCCTCTATCCAAAGGCATTATTTGCAAATAGGTAGCCATGATTAGAAATTAAGGAGAGCCATGACTATGGAAAAGTTCCTACTACAAATATATTACTGTATCAGCCACCAATTGATAAGACTTAAAGTGACTAATCACCTCTTTTGAACTGAGATTGTTTTTACTTTTATTCATTAACATTGAGTGAATGGTTTCTATATGGCAGGCACTCCTCAAATTGGGTTTCTGCCACAAAAGGATGGATAAAGACCCAGAGCAGGTAGGAAGTGTATCTCTTCCATAGGAAGCCAGGGAAAGAATTCCCAGACTCTTGACTACAACACACATATTTTTGTTAAAATAGCAGCACACAAAAAAAGAGAGAAGATATTATTAGAGGCAAAGATTAAATAAACCAGACATACTGAATTCCTGTATCTAATTAATATAACTTACCTAGAGTTGCACATGTCAACCCATTTTCTGAGTTGTGTCTATTTTCAACTTTCTCAGGACTATTGCCTTTCATACCCTTTTACCATTCCTAAAATTGTGTCTGGCAACCCCTGTCCAACACTGGCCCTCCTGAGCCTCTTTGCACTGATCCACTCATTTTTTTCCATAGTACTTATTACCTTCCGATATAGTATTTATTGTGTTATTTATTTTCTGCCTCCCTCTTCTAAATAAAAGCTTTGCAGGGGCAGGGATTCCTGTTTTATTCACTCATGTATTCTAAATTCCTAAAGCTATGCCTGACAAATAGCTTGATTTGAAAAATACTTATTAAATCAATGAGTAAACAAATAAATAAGAAAAATAGGGTCCATGAATTATTCTTCTTTATATTTTCTAGACCTAGCATAGTGTCTCACACATACACAGTGGCTACCCAATTATTGTTGATAGGATAAATATATGAATGAATAAACGAATGAAGGAAGGAAGGAAGGAATACACCTGTGCTCTGACCAATTGGCTATAGATGGGAGGTTCCCTCCTTCCTTGGACTTCAGATGGCAGTCACAAATCCAGGTTGACCTGTATTTCTGACCTACTGGCTATAAATTAAAGGTTCCCAGGGTTCAAGCAATCTGCTAGAGCAACTTACAGAACTCAGAAAAAGGTTTTACTTACTAGATCACTGGTTTATTACAAAGGATATAACTCAGGAATTTCCAGATAGAAAAGATGCACAAGGCAAGGTATGGAGAAAGGTCTTGGAGGTTCCATGCTTTCTGGGAGTGCCCCTCTCCCTGCTTCTCCACATTGTCACCAATGTGGGAAGCTCTCCAAACTCTATCCTTTTGAGTTTTTATGGGGACTTCATTTAGAGGCATGACTGATTAAACCACTGGCCCTTGGCGACTGATTCAACTTCCAGCTCCTCTGTCATTCCTACACACCTCTAGAGGTTGGTGTAGGGGTAAATTCCAAGTTCTGATCCTCTGATCATGTGGTTGGTTCCCTGGAAACCAGTCCCCACCCCTCGGTTACCACTGAGCTTTCTGAAAGTCACCTCATTAACATAACAAAAGACACCCTATCATTCTTATCAGAGGAAATTCCAAGCCTTTGAGGAGCACTGGCCAGGAATATGGTCAAAGACCAAATATATATTTCTTATTATAAATCACAGTATCACACCCCCAAACAAAGAAGATTCTTCTGCTATAGCCTTAGAGGAGGTAGTTATTCCTCCTTCAGAAAAGAGCCATTTGAATGTTTTGCTTTTGATCAATGTTTGCTCAGTTCATGTTTGGCTTGTTGGAGATGATTTTGTTAGTTGCAGAATACTATTACCACCATGCAGATTTTTTAATAAGATGAGCAGAAAAGATAATCTGTACAAGACTTTTTTACTTCTGTTAATTTAAAAATTTACTTAATTTATGTAAGGTGCTTACGGGGGAAGAATTAGCATAAATATGAGAGAAAAGGATTTGGAAAGATCAGCAAGGAGAAACAGAGATTAACAAAGGAATTCTATCCAAATAGAATACAGGTTTTAAAATATTGTGTAAAACTTGTGAATCCTTTCACATACTAAAAGAAAAGCCTTCTACATCTTGGTTTGAGCAGCTACTCTTCCATTCTAAGCATAAAAAGAGGGAAAGGAATGCTAAAGCCAGTTTCTAAAGCAGATATTCACTCTGGCCCAAGACAATGGAGGTTAGTTATCTACTAAGCTGTACTGAGAAACAGTTTTTATTGGTGTCAGATGCTGTAGTACTCTACAATTTCCAAACTACTGGTCCCTTGGATAATCAAATTCAAACTAACATACTAAATGAGCCCAGCATTAATAATCAATTAAAGTCCAGAGGTGAATTACTGAAGAGGGCATTTAAATGAAGGGGGAGGCTTGAAGATTATAGTGGGCAGGGCATATAAAAGCAAGGATAATCACATTCTATTTTAAGCAAAGATCATGGAAATCTCTATTTGTTTGCATTATGGCAAAAATCAATTAGTCTAAAATTGGAATTTTTTTTCTGTCAGACTATACCAAGCCAAAGGGAAATCATTACATTTGACATCACTAATAAAACAGATTGGTTTTCAGTTAATACTTAGTTTTCTCTAAAGAATATAATCTCAGAAAATCATCCATCAATAGATAAGCCTACACTTCTCCCCATGTACAGACTTCTGTGCCGCAGAAGAGAAAAATCCAAGTGAGATCATTAAAAAAGAGAGAAAACAGGTATGTGCACTAATGGAAAAACAGTATTACCAGGAAAAGAGTGGTTTAGTAGCTACATGGCCCAGGCCTGAACTCTACTTCACCACTCACTGTGAGACCTCAGACAAGTTACTTCAACTCTTTGGGTCTCAGTTGTCTCAAGTTTAAAAACTTACAAATTGATTTCACAGTATCTACTTCTAGGACATTTGTGAGACGCTAATAATAAAAAGCTTATGTAAATTCCAATTATAATCCATGGCAGAGAGTAACTACTTGATATTTCGTAGTTGAGGATGAGGATGATGGCAATGAATTATTTTTAATATAGCACCATAACAATAACTTTTATTCATTAGACTGTCATTTAATATACCCACACATACTAATCTGCACTAGCCCACCCCCCCCCACTCTCCACCCCCGCCACACACCCCTCTGGCAGAAGCCCAGTGTCTTCATACTTCTGACAAGATGCCTACCTCTTCCTTCCCAGCAACCCAGTCCTGACTGCCTTGAGACTAACACCACCAAGTTCACTGTGCTTTTTGTACCTGTTTGCTTCAGTCACCAAATGAATCCCACAACTCCCAGGTATCCCTCAACTTCCATCTCTAATTCCCTAGATATTCTTTATGCCTCAGCCCTCATTTCTACCCAACTCTGAAACCCAGCCATGCTTCCCTCTGAAATTCATAGCCAGCCATCAGCAAAATTCCCTATATTCTCTTTTCCTCCATTTCTCTTCCAACATCCTTCTCTACTGAAACCTGACTTTCCTGACAGCCCTACCAATATCTGTTTTGTCTTTCACTCCCTCCCTATCACTGGGACTGTGTATACTCCTTGCTGCTTATAGAACATAGTCTTTCTTTCCTCTCTAAAAACAAAAGCAAAACAAAACAAACTTTGAATCTCCTGTAGTCAAACTATACCACCACCATTTCTCCTTGTTATAACCATTTATCATCACCAAACTGTCACTCATGCTTATTCCTTGAAGATTTTAGCTTCCGGCTGACTGTCACTTTCTGCAACAACATACCTGGGACAATCTTAGTGGTTTAAATTTTCACATAGATGATTATTCTAAAACCCAGACTCTTAATTCCTTAATTCTCTAAAAGGAGTTTATTTCCCACTCTACCAGAGCCACAATTCATGCTCATATCCCAGACTTTTTCATTACCAAAAATTACAACCTCCTCAGGCCTCATTTTCAAGTATCCCATTCTCCATCCAATACCTATCTTTCTAGCTCCTTCCATCTAGTGCCACAACTCCCACAGTTTTTCAACTCCATCAGTACCTATAATCCATTCATCCTGCCTCTTTTTCACTGCCCTTTATTTTCTTCAGTGTTTTACTTCCCTCTCTAACCAGTTGAAATATCATTATCCAAATTAAAATGACCCCTTTCATCTACCTGAAATCTTTTGTCCCTCTCTGACCTCAACTCACTTGGTTAAATCCAGTGCTTTTGCTATTCTGCAGGTGAAATGTGGCTAGAGAAAAATACAGGCATGCTGGCTAGTCTCACTTCCAACAGGTATCCACTCATCTCACATGGACCATTCATGGCAACCCTTCTACATTTCCTCACACACAACTGTTTTGTAAGTTAACCTCTTCTAAAACCCCTAACTCCACCTTCCCCAATATTTATTATGTTCAGCTGGTGACCTTGCTTTTCTTTCAGCAAGAGAACAGAAGAAGAAACCAAGGAGGATTTCTACAGTTTCCTATAACACATCTATTCACCCACCTATGTCTGTGCCTTGTTTTCCTCCCTGTTACCCAGCTAAGGCCTCCCAGTCCACCTGCTCCCATCCTCTCTCACCTACTCAAAGACATCATTCCAGCAATTCTTCTCTTCCCCTCCTGTATCATCAATTCCCCTTCACTAGAGCAACACTCCAGTAGGACACAAACCTATTTCAATTTCTACCTAAAAAAATACTACTTTAAACTACCTTAAAAAAATAATTAAAAAAAAAAACCTTTCTTAACCACTAATCACCTTTCATTTAACATCTCATTTCTATATGATATTTTTAAAAGAAGAAATCTATCAAGTGTTGTGCCTAATTCACTATCTCCATTCTTTATCTCTCTTGTCTCTCAAAAGCCTGATTGAATTAGGAGTTTGCCCTCCCCTTAAAACAACCAGAAAGTTCCAAAGTTAGTAATAATCTCTTCTTGGTAAATTCAATGGTCACTTTTCAAGATTCCTCCCTCTTGACATTTCAGTAAACAGTAACTCCCTCTTCTAACTACTCAGGAAAAAAAAAAAAAAAATTAGAGCCATCCATGTCTTCTCTGCATCCCTCATACCCACAGCTAACCCACCATTAAATCCTGTCAGCAGTTCTTTCCAAAGATATGTGGACTTGAACTCACCACATCCACGGCAATCCCAGAGTCTGTGCCATCACCATAGTCCATGGCTAGATAGCTGGCAAGACGTGCTATCTCCCTGCTTTCTGTCTTTGTCCTCCGCGGTCCAGTCCCTAGAAAGCAGAGAAATTGACCCTCGTAAAATATAAGTGATTTCCACCCTCCCTTAAAGTCATCTATATCAGGGGTCATCAAACTCCCGTCTGCTGGTCAAATCCAAACAGTAGACCCCAGCACAGAATGGTTTTTACATTCTTTAGGGGTAAGCAGAAGAAGAAGCAAGAGCGTAAGTGGAAGAAGAGGGAAAGGAAGAAGAAGAAGGAGGAGGGGGATAGAGGAAAAAGAGGAGGAGGAGCATATGTGAAGAGATCTTATCCTGCAAAGCCTAAAATATTTACTGCCTGGTTCTTTATTTGCCATCCCCTGACCTACACAAACTGTCTCTCTCTAATCTCTACCTCTCTGACTTCCTCTACTTTAACCATATTAATATTCTTGTTCTCTTTTTTCAATATTCCAAACATGCTCTGCCTCAAGGCTTCTGCACTAGCTATTCCGGATTCTGTGCCTTCCCCAGATATCCATGTATGGATGGGCATCTTCACCTACTACTGGTCTTTGTTCACATGCCAACTTCTCAATGAGACCTTCATTGACTGCCCCTTTCAAAACGCAACACTTCTCTCTAGCACTTCCTATATTCCTTACTGCTTCATTTTTCTCTCGAGCACTTAACTGTTGGTTTGAAAACTGGCCCCCATCACGGAGGGCATAGAGAGACTGAAGAAAGAAGCAAACCACCCTGAATTGGTAGGTGGCAGGTTGAATAAGAAAGGTAACTTATATACAAGGCTTGTCTTGGGTGCCACAGGCAGATCTCAGCACCCACTCGCCGGAATCTCAAAAGTTTACAGAGAAGCCTTAACAAGGTCCAGTCAGGTACTCAGTCCAGATGGTCTCAACAACACTTTGTTCTCTCAAGGCTCTATGTGTCCTTGAAACTGGTTCCCACAGTGGGCTGAATGCACATCCAAGGACATGGGAAAGGATGAAGAGCCTCTGACTGCCCAGGTCCCGCTCTCAGGTTGACTGGTGGTCACATTTTCTCGATGACCTCCTCCAACAATCACTAGTTAGCATGTTACATATTTAACTCATGTTTTATTGACTGTCTACCCCAACTAGAATGTAAGATCCACAAGAAAAGGGATGTACATTCACCTCATTCACAGCAAGGTACCCAGCATATCTGACAGTGCCTGACACACAGTAAGCACTCAAAAAATACTTGCTGATTCAAAGAAGTAATATATTGTGAACTCTGCCAGGTTTTGGTCATATAAATATGCACCTTCTCTGCAGTCTTGTGGCCACTGTTAATAAGTGAAAATGCTAAAGTTTTCTCTTGATTTGCAATATATTTTGGTTGTTTGTTGTTAGCATAACAAGACTTATTCTACTATTTACCTAAGCTGAACCCAGTGTGACAGACAAGCATTCTCAGCAAGAATAATATAGGAGTAAAATGTTTTATTGCACCCTTTAGCACCTGCTTCACTTTGTCCAACCTTCTCACAATAAACTGCCCCCCTTCTATTCACATGTCTGCTCTTCTCTCCGCTGTTCACTTCCTCTCTTTTACTTCGTATCAAAAATATATATGAGAGAAAGAATGAAAGAACTAACTAAAGTAGGAAAAAAGAAAAGGCTCCTTATATCCTGAATTAAGAGTCATTTAATCAATAGATGAGATTTATTTATAAACAAGGAAATAAAGAGTAATGAGGGTGGGTAAAAGATCAGAAAAGTGAGCCAGAAGGCCACTCCCATTTACTAATCACTATTCACCCTGCATAAAGGTGTGGCATGGATGATAATGCTGGGATATGGGACTTGAAAAGGATGTAAGTAAGGTCATCGTGGAAAGCTGGATTCTCACATTGACCAAGTAAAAACTTATCTTCATTCATGACCATCAATCCCATAACTATAGATATACATAAAAAGTAGACTATAAATCAACCTTAATCTGTCCTTACTTCTGTAGCAAACATCAAAGCACATCCTCTACTAGTGATAAATTTATAGAAACATCCTTGCCCATGAATTTCAGGACAATGAACCACCAAGTGATCTCAGACATCGGAGACTCCTTTCCATTCAAAATCCCACCAATTAATTCTACTACTTTCCATTCCTGTGAAGCAATAGTCTCCTAGACTTCTCTTTTTCTTTCTCTGGATAATTCTGACTTTTGTCCAGTCATGTCAGAACCTGTAACTGTCAGTAACAGTCATCAGGAAGCAGATGAAAAACCAAAACTAGACAACTGGAGGTGAGTTTAATGAAGGCCATTTTCAAAGACATGGGCAAGGTTTAGGGGAAAAAATGCAATAATGCAGTACCCCAGACTTATTGAGATCAGGGTGATACTCCTAGGCCCGAAAAATGACCAGGGACAGGAGTAATTATAGAATTCAGAGAGAGTACTCTATAAGGGGGGCCACCTAAGAGGAAATGTAGCCTTCAGTAGAGGGCAGAGTCTACCCACAGGGAACCTGCATGAATTTCCTCTCAATCTCCAAATCTCCAAATTTCCTCTCAATCTCCAAATCTCCTACTGACAAAATCCAAGTAGAAGCCATAGGACAAAGAAGACTAACAACAGAGTCTATACAGGTCACTCTCCCAGAACACAGAACAGGAAAGAGAAGCATGGGGATGCATCTGGAGCATTAAATGTCATCATTGGTTAACTGTAATCTCTGTGTCAATTAAATACTTTTCACAGACAGTTCCCAGATCAGTCAAAATGCTGGGGTTCACAGAGAAAGAACTAGTGTGTTAAAGAAACAGCATACAGTCTTCATATTGCAAAAGACATTTAATATGTGGGATTAGATTCTCATTCCAGGTAAATTCCTAAGAGGATTTCTGTAATTTTTTCAGGTTAAAAGTTAATCATGACTATGTTCATAAATTTGTCAAGACAGTATGACTAACAGGGCATAAGAACCTTTATTAAATAAACCTCATTCTTCGCATCTAAAACATGAGCTCAGTGGGTTTCTGAACTGGAATGACAACTCCCTCTGTTCCTTTGCTCCTTCCAACCTTGCTCTGTCCCTATTCCCATTCCAGGTCACTGTTCAGCGTACTAATGCCAAGCCTGCTTTTACCCAAAGTGCCTGTTTCGTATGCTGTCATATATATACTGCCGGTTGGATCTCAGCCAGTGGAATTAAATGAAATGGTTTTCTGTCAGACTGAATACTAATTATGTCTTCATGCCAAAGCTAGGTCTGCATAATGACATCATTTGCAAGTAGGCTGGAGGTTGAAGCTCAGATAAAGTTTGCCCTGATATTTATGGATACAAGCAAAGTGGTGCTAGGCTGTTTAGTCTACCTGTTTTGTGTTGATTTCCTTGTTTGATAGATTTGGCTCTGAAAATCCAAGGTCTTCTCTTGGGTAACACTGTGGATTAAGTAAATGCCGCCCTCCAATTTCAAGGCTTCAAACCCACTACTCAGTTTCCCAGGGAAGCCATTGGGACACTCATTTTTTTTTGTATTGCCAAGGACCTTATATCCCCTTCAGGTCACTCATATATGCCTAGCATAATAAAATATCTGATCTTCTGAGACAGTATGGTTTATAACTGTTGGTAATTCTGAAATGTTCCCACTTTGTGTACTGTTTAAACCTTGACCTCATCAGCCTATCAGAAAAAATATCCTTCACCCTTCAAAAGAGGTGTACATATTTTGCAGCATTCACTGTGCTCAATAAGCTAAATTACTAATAATTCCATGCTCTGATAACAATGAGATGAACCCTTTCAAAGCCCTTGTTTTTCTCTCAGTTGACATTTTAACACTTTTTCTATAGGAGTAACCATACTCAGGGAGTAAAAAGACAAGGAATAGACTCATGTTAAGGGAGGCCCACCGGGAACAAAAGTTTAGGTCAGGGGGAAAACATATGTTATCTATTCCATTCAACACACCCATAACACAGTCTTTGAGTTTATAGTATCTTGCTAGGTATATAAAGCATAGACTAACATATGTGAATCCTGTGCTCCAACATCTCATAATTATATGGAATTGTGGAAAGAGAATCAGGTAGGTTATCAAAAGTTGTCACTTTTAGGTCAATGTGTATTGAACTAAAGAGGTGCAAAGCCTTGGAAAACTATTTAATTCTTCTGGTAATTGAATGATGAGAATAAATGATCACAGGTTTATATGGGATTTCAAATTATCTTCTCCTCTCAGGCTATATATATTCATATTGAAATCATTCTTTTAAAGTCTAAAAAATTTACTGCTATACAAACATAATCGCTTTCTATTGCTGTCAGAGAGTAGCCATTATCTCTGAACATTATGACATGTTCCACTGATTTTTAGAGTGCCAGTAACAAGTTAGACACTCAAGACACTGATTTTTTAACCTAAATATTTGGGGTACAATTAGAAAATTCTTTTTTCCAAATGAGTGACCTGTACTGCTTACCCTCCCACAAACATCCCTTACATAGTTTATATCTATATTTAACTGAAAAGGCAATTATGTTCCTTTTTACTTTATTATGTAGAAGCAGGCAAGAAGCACAGTAAACAAGCAAATGTCAACAAGGTTCAAGGCAGTGAAATATAAAGTCTGAAAACACTGAGGTCAAATCTCCAGACCAACGCCCAGGGCAACTCAGTGGCAATCCACCACTGACTCTTTTGTCAAAAATTTCTTTCTTCTATTTGCTTTTACCACTATAGCTACAAGGCTTGACTCCAGGTGACTGTCCTGAAGTTGAAAAGCCTCGAACCTTTTAAAATTCATGTTCTGATCCACTTGGGGAAAAAGATCATCTTCATCTGCCCAAGACTTTTGTAGCTGTGTTGGATTATAATCCATCATGAGAGTGATCATTAGACGATTTTTTATTATACCTCAGTATGTAATGTATACTTGATTTGATATAACCGAATTTTTTTTATACTTCAGAGTTTTAACCCCTTAATTCACTAGATTTTTTGAAAGAGGAGCCAAGATGCTGACCAGAGCTAAAAAGCTCCTTAAACTTTGTGTGTAGATGGTATATACATTTACATTTTGTTTTGGTGCCCATGCCATAAAAGGAGTTTTTTAAAAACTAAAATATCTTCGAGAGGGTTGGCCAACTAATAGTAAGTGAGGCCAAATGAGCAATGGCTCATTATCAAAGACAACCGGAAAATATGACCACCATCTTCAAATACTTAAAGATCCAACAAATAGAAATAAAAATGTCAATGTAAGAAAAACCCTCCTGATCCTTTGTGCTGTCTTATGATGGCATGAACTTCTTGGGGAAACATGTTTCCCTGCCACATTGCTCCAAAAAGAATTTAAGGTGGGATTCAAGGATAAATAAAATATTGGAAATTTTTATGAATTAACTGCAGACAAGAATAGATAGAAGATAGTAGGCTCCTACTAGCTTTATGATTACATGTCAGGGTGTTATAGAAGGGACTTCCATGTAGAAGGTTGAACAAAATAATTCAGAAGAGTCACTGAATCTGAGTTAAAACTGAGTTAACATCTGGGGGTGCCTGAATGGCTCAGTTGGTTAAGCATCTGGCTACTGATTTCCGCTCAGGTCATGATCTCATGGGTCGTGGGAGTGAGCCCCATGTGGGGCTCTGTGCTCAGCAGGGAGTCTGCTTGAGATTCTCTCTCCCTCACCCTCTGCCCCTACCTGCCCCCCGCACTCTCTCTCTCTCTCTGTCAAATAAAATAAATGTTTTAAAACAAAACTGTGTTAACCTCTGACACAAATGAAAATCTTTCTTCAGTAATTCTGACCCAAGATAATCAACACTGAATTTTATTGTTTGCTGATATCCTTTCCAGTCAGTACCTCCTGGGGCAGGCTATTCTCTTGAGGGATAACTAGTTGTGATATAAGTTCTTTAAACTGAGCCAAAATCTACCACTCTTTAATTTCTCTTCACTATTCCAAGCTTTATAGCTCTGGAATGGCCCAGGTGAAACCTATTCTTTTTGAACATCAGCCCTTTCAGGAACTGGAGACAGCTATTACGCCCCAGTTAATCCTCTCTTGCACAGTGGTTAAGAGTTTAGGCTTTGAACCCAAAGAGTTGGGTCTCAATCCCGTATTCACAATAAAATAGCTTTTCCTTCCAGACAAGTTACTTAAATGCTCTGAGTTTCCTCAGTTTTAAATGGAGAAATAATATCTACCTAAACAGTTTATTGTAAACATTTTTAAAAAATAACATAAAAAAGGACAATAAATAAGCATAATACTTGGTGCACAGCATATGCTCAATGAAGATCCTCTCACATCCTCTTTATTTCCAGACATCTGACATTTTCCTTAAATGGCTTGTACTCTAAATTCCTTATTACCACATCAGAAACCATCACTATAATTCTAAATTCTAGAGGACATCAAACCCTTCTATAGGTGAGATGTAGACATTTAGAGAAGTGGTTTTTGAACCTATATGATTCAACACCTTTTTTTTTTTAAAGATTTTATTTATTTATTTGTCAGAGAAAGAGAGAACAAGCACAAGCAGGGGGAGCAGCAGGCAGAGGGAGAAGCAGGCTCCCCGCCGAGCAAGGAGCCCAATGCGGGACTCGATCCCAGGACCCTGGGATCATGACCTGAACTGAAGGCAGACGCTTAACCGACTGAGCCACCCAGGCGTCCCAACACCTCTTTTTATAACAAATATTTTGTAATGCTCTCTTTACAATCCTTGAAATTCATTAGTAAAAATTAATCTACCTGCAAAAATGATTTCAAATAATTAATATTTGAATATACCTGGATTCAGCCCCCTCAAGCCCTGCCCCCAGGACCTGCCCATCATAGCTGCTGTAGGCACGTCATGGCCAAACGGCCCATGGTTGAGTGTGGCTAAGCCCCTGAGCAGCAGTGAGGTTTGAACTCAGGGTTGGCCTGGAGCCCCATGCAGCCCTGAGGATGGCCGCGGCCACGCCAGAGGCAATGAGCTTCATGTACAGATCTGAACCTTCAGACACTGTCACCTCTGACTCCTTTAGCCCAAACAACCTCATTTCTGAACCCCAGCTCAGGAAAGCAGCATGATCAGGAAGAGCAAAGCTTTGGCTGAAGCAAAGGTGCGCTGAACCTGCAGGCCGACCTCACTCTTGACATCCTAATCAAATCTGGGGAGAATAATGTGTACTTCAATATGCAAATATCATGCTGATGCCAGCATGATGTTAAACGTCTCAGGGCACAGTTGGCACTCCTTGGCCCCAAAGCTACCATTTCAGCTCCTCTACAACTATGACCATGCTAACGTGAGGTAGGGCCCTGACAGTGCAGGTCCCAGGAGAGCAAAGGAAGCTTGGAAGAGTGGAGGATACCCACCCTGCCATCTTCTTTCCCCTGGCAAGTCCACCAGCAGCACTAATCAGCTCAGGTACCTCTGTAACGAGAGAGACTTCCCTTATAGCTCCTTCTCCCAGTTCTAGCATCTTTGAGCATCCACCCCCTGGCATCTCTGGCCAGGAGTGTTCAGGCTCCATGGATATCACTTCTGTTCAAGGCTGCCTCCTAGAAGCGATGCGACGGCCAGACACTTGCTATGTCAAGACAGTCTATGAACCCCCAGGGGGAGTCTCAGCAGACTATGAGGTGAACTCTTCAGCCCTGCTTCTCCAAGGTAGGGAGGCCCGAGCATCAGCAGATGGTCAGGCTTAGGATAAATGACATAATGTTCCTCTGGGCAAGGGAGAGCCACCCCTGTCGTGGAGCCAGCAGTGCCCCAGTTCCCTGGAGACTGCGACTGACAACATGCCTCCTAAATAGGGCGCATCCCCAGCTCACAATGTCAGCTTGCAGCCTTTCAGCACTGAGAGCCACCTAGCTCTTCATCTAGCCTCGATCAGAAATGGTTCTGCCAGCCCCAGGCAAACTCTGCAGGCTCTCTAAAAACTCCCTTCATTGAGGAACAGTCGCATACTGTGCTAGAGAAGAGTCTAGAGAATAGTGCCCCCAGTGAAGCCCAAGCAGAATTACACCCAGAAGGCCCAACCTGACCAACTCTGATGCTGACTGACATCTACCTGGTACCATCCCTGAAGCCACACTTTGCCCAGGTGCCCCAGCCTTCCGTGGGTACTAAGAGCACACTCCACCTTGCACTGGCCAAGGAAACTAGATATACAGCTCCTCAGGGAGCTTGCGACAAGATGGGCTACTCTTGATGAGAATGGAAACCAAAATGGATCTAGCAGACCTGGGTTTGACTTCGATGAGCCCCTAGAACATGAGTCAATGTCCCCAGGAGAGATGCCTGAAACTTCAGCCAAATGTGTCCCTTACAAAGTCCATTTCTCTTCAGTACATGAAAACGAAGAGAATACCTCTCTAAAGAGACATCCCACCCCTCTCCAAGGCAACCGCTCATATTCCAGTGAGAGAAAGAGCAACGACAGCAACAACTCATATTCTAATTACCACAGCCTCCAATCCCCTCAGGCGAGTGGATGAAGACGAGAGATCTTCCAGGCACCCAGAGCCTTGGGCGGGCGATTTCCACAAAGACTGGCAGAGGCTAGAGAAAAGAAGGCCTCGCCCAGAACCTGTGAAGCAACTTTGGCAGGACCCAGTCATCCAGAACATTCCAGAACATTCTTAGAAGTCTAAGAAGGCAAGGCAGCCCAGAGCTGGGAGGGGGAGCCCAGAAGGGGCTCCACCTGGGCAGTCAACACCCACGCGGAGATCGTTGGAAGGAAAGCTGTTCCTAACCACAGGAGCCATGTGGCCAGGCCAGTTTCCTCTCCAAGGTTCGAGGGGAGGGCCAGCGCCTTGGTCTCTTCCTACTGCTCAGAACCCAGGTATGAGGAACCACCCTGCCCACCGCACCAGTGCACATCCAGTCTGGGCAGGGGCTGGCTGTGCAAGGCTTTCAGTGCAGGAAGCCCCACTGCTTGGGGCTGGAGGTTTCCAAGATGGAGCAGGGGGAGCAAGGGAGCCAGAGACGTTCAAGCGCGGGCAGCTCCACTCACGGCCACAACTGCAGGCCCAACAGGCCGGTCCCAACTTTCAATGCTTGGAAAACAACGACTTCCAGGAGACAAAAACCAACATCCGGTTCTCTGAATCCACTGAAGCCCTAGGCAATGGGGAGCAACACTTCAAAAACGGGGAGCCAAAGCCGGAAGAAGTTTATGGTCCCCCACCGCCGCCCCACCCCTATCCTGAGGCCAGACACTCACCGGCTCCGCAGCGGGAGCACCTTCAGCTCTTCAGCGAGGTCAAGGAGGCCGTGTGGCGGGACCACAGGCCCTTCCTTGCGCCCAAGTCACCCGCGCAGACGCCGCTCAGCCGCGCTGACCAGAACAGCATTAGGGGCGCGCAGGCCCGCGACCTCGAGACCACCTTCTCTCGACGCGCCGCCTCTTACGGCAGAGGCTCCCGCCGGCTTCTGCGTCCCAGCACGTCCTGCGTGAGCCGCACCACGTGACCCCGGGCGAGGGCGACCCCGCCCCCCACCGCCTGGAGAGTCCGCGCTGAGCTGGCCTTCTACCCTCTTCCCCTCCCCCCTCCCCCCCACCCAGCAGAAGAAGGGCTCCTGCTGGGAGCCACAGGAGATGTCCGAGGTGGGCGTCCTAGGGGAGGCCAGGCCAGGGGAGCCCCTGGGCTCGCAGAGGAAGGGGCTGCATTTCTGGAAAGCGCGGTGGCCCCCCTGGGTGAAAGGGAATGTGTGAGATTGGACATCCTGGCCAACTACCCTTCGGAGGACCAATTCCAGGATTACCGGCGTTTTGTGAAAATGAAGTGAGCACTCCTCACTGAGCAGCAAAAGCTGGGCAACAAGATCAAACCCGGCTAGGAGCAAGTCAGCTGTGTGCTGGAGGTTCTTGCCTTGGATTTCATTCCTAAGGCAGGGGCCCTGGCTCTGCCCCCAAAGCTGGCACGTGAAATGACTGCTGGTGGGGGATGTACTTCAGTGGTACTTTACCAACATGAACTTCCTCTCCACTTTAACCTCTTCTGAAATACCCAACCAAAAGATTGCCCTTTATTTCAACATGATTTAATCTAAAAATGTTTCGATCTAAACCACCATTTAAACTATACAGGTTATTGGGGGCAGCTCAAGCCTGGGTGACTCTGTAGGTTGAGTGTGGGACTCTTGATTTCAGCTCAGGTCATGATCTCAGGGTGGTGGGATGAAGCTCCGTGCTCATCGGGGAGTCTGCTTGGGATTCTCTCTCTCCCTCTGCTCCATCTGTCCCTCCCCACATTTTTGCTCTCACTCTCTCTAAAATAAATAAATTTTTAAAATTATATTATATATATATAAACTATATGGTTATTGAGGTTTTTCTGGATAAAAGGAAACAATTCTATCCTGGAAGAAGCCAGTGTTTTCCTTCTCACCCTTCTTGGTGGATTGGTGAGAGCTTGAATGCTGCTGGGAACTTATCCCCTTCTATTATTACTTTGTAGTAGAAAGAGACTTAATGGAACTGTGAGAACTGATTGGAGGACAGCTGATTGGTTGTTTAGTTTTTAAAAGGCTGAGACAACATAGGTCAGTGTGTGACACCCTCAGGAATGTATCTATAGTCGCATTCCTTGCCTGTGGGCAGTGTACCCTGAGGACAAATAGAGTACTCATTAATGAAGGGTCTGCAAAGCCTTAAAGCCTTAAGAAGTAACATGGAGAAGAAAATTGCAAAGCCTCCAACATTGTCAGTATTTATATTTTTAAAAATGAAAAAGATCATTAAGTTTGTGTGCTAACCACGTATTTTATTCTATTTTGGGGTGGACATAGAAAATTACGTCTGAGTTTTGTATTTTGTGAAAACCTTAATGAAATGAAGAAATCTAAAGATAGTAAAAAAAAAAATTAAAATCCTAAGTGTAATATAAATGAGATGTTTTTAAAGAGTAGCATATAATAATGTGTACTTCAATATGCAAAAGACTACAAGAACAGACATAACAAAGAAAAGAGATGATTGCACCTATACATAAAATCTCCATTAATGTACCAACATCAAATGCCAGCTGATATAGAAGTGAATAGTATGACTACCAGTGACATAATTTTCTGAACTTGTAGATATCTCCTGGTAAAGTTCTGATCAAAAACCAAAGTATAAGCTTCCCTTTTTACACACAGTAGTTATATACCTGAAAAATTAATACCTTGTAAATAATACTTTAAGATTTTATGTTAACTGTAGTTAAGTTTTAAGCTTAGGTGATTGTAAACAATGTTTGCCCATACTAACATCTTGTAGGACATTTGAAGGTCATAAATGATGGAAGACAATTCTTTGAAGTCTTGACCTGGCTCGTGTATTATAGGATGTGTAGCATGGCTGGCTAATAATGCTTCCTATGCCAAAAGCATGGAATGATTAAAAAAAAAAAAAATACACCTGCAAATTCAAAAAAAAAAACCAACTTCTACTGAGAATCTCTGTTTTAAGGGTTCCAGATCTATCTGTACTCCTAATCTTTATCTGAGCGATTTTTTTAGGAGCAACTATAGTATCATTTTGGTGACTTATCTGGCAAGTTGTGGATTTTGAACAGCTCCTTTGAGAAATGTCCTCAATTTTACCCTTTACAACATGCCATATCTGTCATATTGAGGTAAGTTACATTAAAACTCAATTCCATATCTTACGTTTATTTTTGCTGAATTTCATTTTCTTTATTTCAGTCCATCTTTTCAGTCTATCATTTTGAATCTTGATTCTGACATATCATATTATCTCATCTTGGTTTTCATCACCTACAAATTAGATAAGCATTCTTCATCTGTCTCTATTCAAGTTGCTACTAAAAATGAAGATAAGAGAAACAATGACAGAGGTGTTGGAACTTGACTAGAAACTTCCACCAGGTTGACATAGCTCCTACCCTTTTATTTGTAAGTACACAGCTAAAAGAGTTCCATGAGAAATGTGATCAATAACCTTGCTAAAACTAAGATAGACTACATCTATAGTATTTCTCTTATATGTGAAGTTAATGTTACCAGCTACATCTAATTTTAGGGCAAAATGCTCAATAAACTTATTTTGGCCTTTAGTGGCAACAATCTCCTTTTCTAAATTATTTCACATGCTTAATTTTAATAACAGAATTCTGACATAAATATATACAATCTTAAATTATTACTGTATTAATTTAGCTACTATAACAGCTAGGCTCTGAAAACTCTGGTCTAATGCAATAGAAGTAAAAAAAAAAAAAAAGGAAGAAGAAGTGTATTTCTTTCTCCAAATTCAATTTGCCATGGGGGTAGAGGGTTCTGCTTCACTAAATGATTCAGACAATCAAGACAAGGTAGGTCATCTTTGAAGCATAGCTCCCAAGCCTATCCTGAATTTTGACATACATCCAATAAGGCAAAGGAAAAGAGAGCAGAATGTCCTGTAGGAAGAATGTATGGGTTAGGTCAGGAAGTGGCGTATCTCACTTCTTTACATACATTTACATCCAATTCACTAGCTAGAACTCACAGGGTCACACCTAACACTAAGGAAACCTGGAAAATATAATCTTGCTGTCTGCCTATAAGAAAAGGAAGTGGATTTTGGTAAACTAATAGCCATCTTTGACAATATCTTTCTTCGACCTGTGCTAGAGGTGCTCCTGCTCTTTGCCCCCATGTTTCGGGCATCCCCATGTTTTGGAATGCCTTCCCAAAAATGTTCTAAGTCACCTTTCTATGCCTGGAACTCACCAGGGCCAGCAGTGTTCTCTGGGCAGTGCACTTAGAGCCTAGACTTGGTCCCAGGTGAGTCTCTATTACTGGAAGCATCAACCTCAAAACTTTCTAAGTCCCATTCCAGTACCTCAAACCTGCCAGGGCCAGTAGTACTCTCCAGTTGGGGTGCTCTGAGTCAATACCAGATGCTATGTAGGCCACAGTCTTTGCTTCTCCACTTAAGATATTTGACTCTCTAACAAGACTATGGGGTTGACTAGATATTCCAATGAGACTGGGCCACCAGAATAGTGCTGACACATTGGTTTGGGATGACTTTTATCCAAGACAGAATACAGGAGAAGCTCAGAGCTCTGGGCCAACAATGGTCCACTGTCAGCTCTTGGGAATGAATACCATGAGTAGCTCCCTGCATGGATTCTTACTCCTCTGTGTTGGACCATGGTTATGCCTCAGATCTGTAGCACCCAAGGGCAGCAGGGATGGCAGCACCCAATATTTATTCTTAGGATCCCCACCATCAGTACCCAGGGAGGTCATCCACCTTCTTCACAAGTTCTGCCCCATGTTCCAGGCAGTCCCTAAGGAATGGCTGCACCTAATTCCTCTGAAGGCAATAAGACGTTTACTCCACAATGCCAAAAGGACCTTCTGATTAATCAACGTGGTGAAGTTGTACTTTCATCAGTCAAGCTTATACCATGCTCAGTGAGGGATGGATAGTCCATGCATGAATGGATCCATTCTTGCTTTGAACACTGGGTCCTTGCCTCTCTTTTCCACTGGTGGCAGTATATGGAAAGCAGGGGTATGGACAACATATTCGAGGAGTGCAGCCTAAAGAGTTCAAGAGAAGATGCAGTTGGAGATGTGTTGTTTATGTGTTGTTTTATGTTCTCAGATCATAATGTTAATATGACCAGAAAAATAATTATTGTTTATACTTTCCTTTGTACTCTGGATAATATTTGCCTTTGTGGTTATCATCAATGAAGCACAGTAACAACTTTTGAGTCATTGGGAACCAGTATTCATGGGCTGCATGATGAGGATGCCATACCATGGTTAATAATGCAAACCAGCATTAAATAAATGGTATTAGGGAACTGCAGAAGCAAGAAGATCTATACTGTTTTCATACAAACAGAATTCTGAGGGCCACAGTATTGTAGGTATTAATGGCATTACTACCTTTTTCTCTCGGTGGGGGATATAAAATATCCAGGAATGACGCTTTTGACAATAAATTGCCTTGACCCATTGATGAATTTGGGGAGTTTTTCATTTGAATGTTTTAATTCTTCAGGACTATGTGATGTTCTTCTTTTTTTTAAAGAGAGAGAGGGTGGGGGACAGGCGGACTAGAGAGAGAAAAAGAGAATCCCAAGCAAGCTCCACACCCAGTGCAGAGCTTGACACGGGGCTCAATCTCATGACACTGAGATCATGACCTGAGCTGAAATCAAGAGTTGGATGCTTAACCTACTGAACCACCCATGTGTCCCTGTTTTTCTTTTTATGTAGATCTTCTCTAATTTCTTTCAATGATGTTTTGTAGTTTTCAGTGCATGTCTTGTGTTTAAGGAGTTTCTGAAGTATTTTATTTTTTGATGCTCTTTAAAGTAATTGTTTTCCCAATTTCATTTCCATATTGTTCATCACTAGTATACTGAAATACCACTGATACTTGTATATTGATTATGTGTCCTGCACCCTTGCTGGACTTATTATATGTTTAATATACATTGGGACTTGTTTTCAATGCTCCAGGAGGCAGTTTATAAATCTGCATTAGCCTTTACTTCTTGTTCTGACAGAGCCGCAGGTCAGCCAGAGGTGAGAGCTTGAGGCCTTCTCAGGTCTTTCCTGGTCATGTGCATAGCTTTGCACAGCCTCTCAGTTCTGCATATGTATGTAGCCTTCTAGATTCTCAGGAATAAACTAGAGCTTGTCAAAGCTTCTTAGGGATGGCTTATTCCCCAGGTTTTATTTTCCTTTTAAGTGTCCCCCCCCCCCCCCCCCCCCCCCCCGGCTTTTCTTAGCCCCAACTAGTAATACTACCTCAAGCAGCTGCAAGTTAAACATTTGCTAATGATTTATTTGTTTGTTTTTTGTAAAATGCCTTGTAGGTAGCTCACTTAGAGAGAGCTCCAAGTCAGGTCAAATAAAAACATGATCTGAGAATGAAGCTTTTCCAGAAAGGTCAAATATGGCAAATATGTGGGAATGGGCTTTGGGGGTGCTCCAAACTCATTCTTCTGCATCCTGTGGGTGCTAGGCTATTCTCACAGCTATCATAGTTGGTTTTTAAGGCTACTATGGAGCTGGGCAGAAGGGATGTGATTAGGACGAGTTAAAAAAACCACAAGACTCTGTTTACCAAGATTCCACTGTTTATCTTGAGTAAAAACATTACTCAAATTGCTGCACATTGTTCCAGAATTCTGAAGCTGCTGATTTTAACAGTTTGTGCCAGTGTTTTTTCTTACATGGAGGAGATTTTTCAGAAAACCTTACCCCACCATTCTGGAAGTGAGATAGGCCACACATATAATGCTTAGAAAGAAGTGAGACACAGAAAAATACATACAATGTGGATTGATGTATACAATGTTCAAAATCAGGCATAACTAATTATGATATTAGAAGTCAGAATAATGATAATCCTTTGGGGAGAAGCACCAGGGGTAGAACCCAAGGAGGGCTTCTTATGTTCAGTTTGATGATCTGGATGCTTGTTCTGTCCATTTATAATATTCATTACCTGCATATGTATGATTTGGGCATCTTTCTGTATGTATGTTACACTTCAATAATACCATAAATATAATCAAGAAATTAGGGGTAGGTTTTTATATACTAGTTGGAGAGGTAAGAGTCCAGTAGATCGCTTCAGTGATATTTGAGAATGTTCTAGTACTTCTTGTTAGGTGGTTCATGGGTGTTCTTTAAATAATGCATCAAATTGTACATGCATGTGACAAATATTCTTTCTTGTGCACCCAATATTACATAATTAAATTTATTTAAAATACTGTCAGTGTTGTCCAATATCCTTTAATAGACTTCCAGGTTTAGAGACTTAACAGCTTTCTACCTTTATTTGAATTTTTAGAGTGCTTCCAATATTTCATTTCATGATGTTGTAATTAGAATGCATATAAATAAATCCTTGAGTATACATCTGACGGTTTCCTTAGGATATATTCCAAAAGTGGAATTAAGGGGTCAAAGTATGTGAACATTTTAAATACACTTAGTATATAAAACCAGGTTGTCTGTTGGGAACATTTTACAAATTAACTCGTCACTGTCCTCAGAAACATAAGAGGGATTTCATTTTCTGCCTCCTTTCAAACACTGGGATGAATATGCACACAAAAATATATCAATGTACTTATATTTGTGTATTTTTTACATAGAATTTTTTGAAGATTTTATTAATTTATTAGAGAGCATGCGTGCATGACCACACAAGCGCACATGCACGAGTGGGGGAGGGGCAGAGGGACAAGCAGACACCCTGCTGAGCGTGGAGCCCAACTTGAGGCTCCATGGCAGGACCCTGAGATCAGGACCCAAGTCAAAGTCAGACGCTTAACCGACTGAGCCACCCTATTATATAGAATTTAATTGCAAGCTTGCAATATTTTAAAGGAAGGGTGTTATCTCATTTTATCTTGTATTTTTTTGATTAACAGCTGTGTTGAATATTTTTCCCTATGCTTTCTTGGGTTTTTTTTAATCGGCTTTTTTGGTTTCTGACCCCTATTTATTATTTTACTCAGATTTGAGTGTTTTCTATTTTTCTTATTGATTTGTAAGGTCATTGAGCATTTTTAATTGTTTTCTAAAGTCTATGATCCATATTTGATTAAGCCTGATATTTAATTTTCTTTGATACTTTAATCTCAAACATTGCTTGAGCACATTTAATAAGGTTTCAACTACTTCCATTTCACTAAGGATCTTTTCACTGATGTTCAGAATGCTGTACAGAATAGTTTTCTCATTTCCTTTCCTTTCTTAAAATAAAATTTTCAGCCTGAATACCATCAAGAGTAATGGGGCTCTCACAGAGTTCTGTATGTTGTGATCCCTTCTGTGTTCTTAAAACTACCTTCGAAGAAGATGCCAAGGAATGAAAACAGGACTTTTTGTGCTCCTGCCGCTCACCCACATTCTCTAACGGTTGTATCAACATCTAAAGCTGTCTTGGAGATCATCAGCAACAATCCGACCAAGCCCTCTGTCCCTGTTTGTATCAATCACCACAGAAAATACAGGCCCCCCAGATACCCTCATCTAAAGATTGCTCTGCTTACTAAATCCCTGAATTGACCCAGTCTCATATTCCATCCAAAACCTCGAACTGAGACATTGTACCTTCTAAACCACATGATCAGTCAACAGAAAAATCCACGGTGTGCTCATCCTCTTCTGTGAACATTCCCAAAACATGACTCCTCCTGGGGATATTTCTTTCCATGCCGTTCTTTCAAGAGTTGCACATAGATCACTGTTCTTCATTTCCCCCGAAAACCCATGGTTGTAGGGGTTAGTTTCATTAATTCATATTTTATTAAAGGGATACCTGTGTGCCCTGTCGATAAGTTATGTTTTCTCTCAGTTTCTTCTCATATATAATCAGTGACCAAATGCTGTGGACTCGGCCTCTCCTTAAGACTGACTTTTCTTGATTATCCAGTTCAGTAACGTTTCACTTGTTTCCTGGGACATTGTAATATCTATCTATCTATCTATCTATCTATATATCTATATATATATATATAGCTTCCAATTTTTTCTTCCCCCATTTTTTTCACACTTGAAAAATATGATCTCCTTCTCATCCATTTTTGTTTGAAAACACAGATTTTATCAAGCCATTGACATAACACTCAAATGTGACAATTGCATACCTAAGTACTTAATATGCACTCTATGCCGTATACTCTTACATATACTCTATGCCAGTATTAGATAAACACCCTGCATGCAATACCTAAGCTATCCTTGAGTAATCCTTGAGGGAAATAATATTATTATCAAGAGAGAGATTAATGAACTTGCCCCCAATCATAGAGTTAGTGAGTGGTAGAAGTGACAGGTACAATTTAAACTCTGATCTGCATCCAGAGACCAACAAAGACTGCCGAACATACTGAAAAAAGAAAACCGTCATTGGCTCTCTGCTCAAACCTAAGTTCCTAAATTGGACATTCAATTTCAGTCATCAGATGAATACCACTTATCCTTTTCAAGTTAATGTTTCTCTTTACAACCTTCATTCTTTCTTCAATAAGAGCTCATATAAATACAATAGGTGCATAATATTTCTTTAGGCTTTCATTTCTACATCAGTGACAGCTATGCAGAGTAAATAATCTCTGCGAACACATCCAAATCTAACATTATATGATTCTGTAGTACTTTTCACACTATACGCATCTCAAACTAATGCCTCAGCCTTACTAAAATATGAAACAACAAAGCCTTGACATTCCTTTCTTTGGTTCATATTTTACCCTCTACCCAGAAACTGTGTCTCTATAATCCTGCTTGCCCACATCTTTCGCAAGTCTTCCAGAGCATGCTCAAATGCCACTTTCTCCATAAAGCATTGTCTGACACCACAAAAATAACTATAATATACTTATCCCTCTGCACCTGCTATTCAGCTTGTGCTTGCACTATAGTTCAATACACACCACCTCACATTTTAGCTTTGTACTTCCCTATCTCAATCACTAGATGAAAAGTTCACCTACTTTAGCAACTATATTTTATCTAGCTTACTATTCAGCCTACTTTGCTATGATTATATTGTAAATAATAGTCACTCAGTAAATTTTTAATAAATGATTACCAACTCACTAGCTTAATTCACTTTCATATGTGCTTAGCTAAGTGGGAAAATAGTTTACCTTAGTGGTTAAGGGCTCAGATGGTGTATATTTACATCCTGACTCTACTACCTATTTAAACTCTCTGAGCCTTATTTTCTTCATCCATAAAATGGTGATTAGAACAGTACATAACTCTTAGGGTTTTTGTGAGAATTATTTGAATCAATTCATATAAAGAAGTGGAAGAGTATCTGTCATGATTTAAGCACTCAGTAAATGCTAACTGTATTATTGCATATTATAGAACAAAAATAAGGATTTCAAAAAGAGATTTAAAATAATTTTCAACAAATGCACTTTCATATGCTTTGTAGGGACTTCCCGGCAGGTGAAAAATAACAATAAACTTAATTAAGGGGTGACTTTTCTGGTCAGCATAAAGGACAGAGCAGCGTTAATCCTGGCAAGAAGCAGGGTCTGGAAGATTTTCATATTCAATCATTTTCTTTAACATGAATAAGTCAAGTGCTCCATTAGTTCTGGAGAGGAGAGTATAATAGAATCAGTTCTATAATAGGGGCATTAAGCCCTCTTACATTATAGGAAATTATTGAAAAAGGCTGCCAGGCTCTGATTTCCTTGCCAAAATATGGCTATGGATATTCAACAGTAGCATCAAGCCTAATAAAAACTTTTGCTTTAAATAGCTAAAAATCCAAATGGCAGCATAGAATGTGCGTCAGTCTTGAGCAAGAATAGGACTAAAAGGGGGCACCTGGGTGGCTCAATTGGTTAAGCAACTGCCTTCGGCTCTGGTCATGATCCCAGGGTCCTGGGATCAAGCCCTGAGTCAGGCTCCCTGCTCAGCGGGCAGCCTGCTTCTCCCTCTCCCTCTGCCTGCTGCTCTGCCTACTTGTGCTCTCTCTCAATCTGTCAAATAAATAAATAAAAAATCTTAAAAAAAAAAAAATAGGACTGAAAGGAAATAGACACAACTCTGTCTTAAGACAGGTGCTTATAAGTGATATCACTTTCTTTAAATGCTTTCATTAAGATGAAATGGTATTTCCATTGTTTGTTTTTTATTTACATAACAACTATACATTAGAATTGAAATTTAAGCCAACATCAGCAGTCTACGTAAAATAGTGACATTTGTATCTTTTGAATGTTGACATGAGAGAGGGTCAACTGCATCATAGGAAATTGAGGAAAATTTAGCTCACCATTCTTTTTATTACCTTTCTTGAGAATTAGCTTATTTTCCTTCCATTAAGTTCTTTATTACCACTACATTTCTTAAAGGCACTACTTTGCCTGTCCATTATACACTGTTTTCCAATTTGAGAGGGACAATTTTGAGTCAATCTAACACCCCCACTAGGAAAATTCTCATGGTGGCATTTACCAGTCTTGCCTCAATCCCTTGTTATTAGTGATACTCTGTCCAGGGCTTACGCCGTAGAGTAAAGAGGCAGATCACCGTCCAGAGACAGAGAAGCCTCTCTGTGATGGTGTCAGAAATCCAGGGGCATGGAGAGTACACTGGATGACTTCTTCTATGCTTCAAACTGAGGGACAAAAACAACAATAACAACAACAACAAAAAACAAGACAAAACAAAAAACAAAAACAAACCATAACTCATTGACAGGGCACACGGGCCTTCTTTAATAAAATACAAGTTAGTGAAGCTGATCCCTACAACCATCCTTTCTTTATCATACCTCTTCTGATTACTTGATGGTCACAATTCTCACACACACTGTTCATATTTCCATCCACTGAAATGAAGTAGACACACGAGGGTAGTCCCAGACAGTCATTCCCTGGCTGGATTTCCCTCCTGCTTCTCATGCAGAACTCCATGAATCCAAATAAATTCGTATCACCGAAGCCTCCAGATAACTAACATCAGCCCTCTCTTCCACATCACATATGCATGAATTATTTCCTCTCCCCTTGGCCTCAGTGCACTTTTATCAGCCCAAACATCTCATGATTCACAGAGACATTTTGAAATATAAAATTGAAAAGTAAAAGTAAAATTATGCAACACCACTACAAATGCCTACCTTCCCAAAAGCTTAAATCCAACAGTTTTCTTATTTCACCTTGCATTTCATTTAATAGTCTAACAAAGCTTTTGATAATAGTGTCCCATGTTCCCTTTTTGTATCTTTTAAGCAAGAACCATCACTGTCTTTTCAGATTTGTTCTTCACTAACATTATCAGATCTCAATAATTCAAAAAGTGGAACAATAAAAAAAAATCAATTAAAGAGAGAGGTGCTTAGAAACATGATTAAACTGAGATAAATGTAGAGAAGTTTAATCCCACTTTTTTTTAAAGATTTTATTTATTTTTTGACAGAGAGAAAGACAGCGCGAGAGAGAGCACAAGCAGGGGGGAGTGGGAGAGGGAGAAGCAGACTTCCCACTGAGCAGGGAGCCCGATGTGGAGCTTGATCCCAGGGCCCTGGATCATGACCTGAGCCGAAGGCAGACGCTTAACGACTGAGCCACCCAGGCGCCCCATAATCCCCACTTTTTATGAGACATATCTTCCCAGGAAGGAAAGTAAGAGGTACTTCTTAACAGTATCAATTCATGCTAAAGATGCCCTTTTCTCTGTTTTACTGCTTCCTGCCACTCACCTGTCCACCCCTAAACCCTTGGCTATGCTAAAAAAGCTTTCTTTACTTATTAATAAAGGAAATCTGGGGTGCCTGAATGGTGCAATCAGTTAAGCCTCTGACTCCTTGTTTTGGCTCAGGTGGTGATCTCAGAGTCCTGAGATCGAACCCTGCAATGGGCTCCGTGATCAGTGTGGAGTCGGCTTAAGACTCTTTATCCCTCTCCCTCTGCCCCTCGCTCCCATGAGCTCGCGTGAGCTCTCTCTCTCAAATAAACAAAATCTATAAATAAATAAATAAATAAATAAATAAATAAATAAAATCTAACTTGAGACATTGACTTCGCAAGTTAGAACAAGTAAGTAACAATTCAAAGGCGACCTGAGCCCCACCACCAAGACCTAGATTATATCATGTTTTATGATATGCCAAGGATGTGTTTATATTAAGTGGTGAAATGCACAAAATGGAATGTAGAATTAAATTACTTTTAATTTATTTTACATTTGTTCATGCACCTGTGTTATTACTCTCTTAAAAGGCAGAGACTGGACAATGGAGAAAATGGTACTATAGAATACTGTAGAATTAGAGTTAGGAGTTAAGAGATGCCTTTGGGCAAAAGAAATCATGATCTTTTTATGTAAAAGCCAGACCCACCAAACTTGGAAATAAAGTTCCTATCCTTCACATAGGAAAAGTGACCTAAACTAGTTCAAACTAGGTCTACAAGACCCTTCCCATAACAGCCTCCAGTCACTGAGACAGGGCTCAGAAACACAGCAAGAAGGAATCTCAGTCCACACACCATCTACCTCCTCCCTCTTCCTGCCCTTCTTCCCTCAGTCCCTCCTCTTTCCCTCTCTCCTTCTTTCCTTCCTCCCCTGTGTTTCTATTTAGGACCTTTATTCAGTTGGAGTTGTGTCCCTGCCAAAAGGGGCCTATGTAGATATTAGATATTAGAGCTTATATGTATGTATTTCTTGGTTTGCAAACTCAAGAGTTCCCCTGGTGAAGTCTGAAACTGGCCACTATACACCGAGGACAGGGAAAGACTGAAGAAAAAGCAGACCACCCCCAGATTAGTAGGTGGCAGGTTTAATAAGCAAGGAAACTTACTTACAAGGCTTGTGTCTTGGATGCTGCAAGAGGATTAGATCTCTGCACCTGTCCTCCAGAAGATTAAAAGTCTATATAGAGGCCTTAATGGGATTTGGTCACATATTCAGTCCAGATGGTCTCAACAACACCTTGCTCTCTCAAGGCTAAATCCTTGAAAATGGCTCCCACTGTGGGACAGTGAGCAGAACACAAATTCTAAGGCTAGACAAGGGGGTGAGGAGCCTACAATTGCCTGGGTCCAGCTCTTGGGTCAACCAGTAGTCACATCCTCGGGATGACCTCCTCCGATATTACTGGGGGGTAGAGGCGGGGAAGTAGTGCCAGATGGTCAATACAATCTGACAAAACATGAATCCACTAAGGCACCAGTCATCATTCCTGGTCCTTGGATTGCTGATCACACAGGCTGCTACAGAAATGCTACTCATTTCTATTCACGTGGCACCTTTGGGTTGATGGTGCTTTCTACTATGTCTCTTGCATCTTAGGTATGAAGCAACCATTTTGCTACTTTGACAATGTGCTAGGGGTTAGGAGATGTGAGGTTACATGAAACCAGCTTGCCCAGATGCATCAGCCAGCCATTTCCTCTCCCAGGTCCTGACATCTTCCCTTGAAGCTTTCATCAGGAGAGACTTCAGTCTTATTTTCAGATCCCAGAGACCTCGAGGGGAGTTCTTCCTCATTTCAGGATTTATCCAGGGGAATAGTCAGGCTGGAGAAATTGAGGACTCAGCTCTAATTGATTCTACTTCATTCTCCCAATTCTCTTACCTTTGTTGGATGTGTTTTTAGTTTTCCTTAGGACTTAGGCTTTTAAAACACAGCTTGGAGAGAAAATCCTTTTTTATATGAGTTACATTGTTTTACCTATCCCTGGAGACAAGGAACATAGAGTGACTAAACTATTTTAATGGTGGATGGGCAATGAGGTACTAAAAAAAGAAAATAAGTACTACAAAATTAATTAATTAATTTGTTTATTTAGAGAGAGCACACAAGCAGGGGGGAGGGTAAGAGAAAAAGAATCCTCAAGCAGACTCCCCACTGAGCACGGAGCCTGAGATCATGACCTGAGCGGAAATTAAGAGCTGGCCACTTACTGGACTGAACCACCCAGGTGCCCCAGAAAATAAGTACTTTAAAATGAGACTAAAGAGGGGAGCCTGGGTGGCTCAGTAGTTAAGCGTCTGCCTTCAGCTCAGGTCATGATCCCGGGTCCTGGGATCGAGCCCCGCAACGGGCTCCCTGCTCCACGGGAAGCCTGCTTCTCCCTCTCCCACTCCCCCTGCTTGTGTTCCTGCTCTCGCTGTGTCTCTCTCTGTCAAATAAATAAATAAATAAATAATCTTAAAAAAAAATAAATAAAATGAGACTAAAGAAAGTAAAATTCAGATAAGTCTGTAAAGCAACTTGAAGTTACACTATCTTTCTTTTTTTTTTTTTTAAGATTTTATTTATTTATTTGACAGAGAGAGACACAGCGAGAGAGGGAACACAAGCAGGGGGAGTGGGAGAGGGAGAAGCAGGCTTCCCGCAGAGCAGAGAGCCCGATGCGGGGCTCGATCCCAGGACCCTGGGATCATGACCTGAGCCGAAGGCAGACGCTTAACGACTGAGCCACCCAGGCGCCCATTACACTATCTTTCTTACAAGGAATAGTTTACTCTTTTTTCATTACAATTTTTTTTTTAAGTAGGCGCCATAGCCAGCACAGAGCCCAACACAGGGCTTGAACCCACAAACCTGAGATCAAGACCTGAGCCGAGATCAAGAGTCAGATGCTTAACCGACTGAGCCATCCAGGCATCCCAGGAATGGTTTACTCTCTAGCTAGGGCTCCTGGCCAAGTTCTTTTTATGGCTTCCTGTAACAGATGCTTTCTTCAGCACTTGCCATCTAAATGCAACTGCTCCAACTTCTGCATGCTCTGAACACTAAATATGAGAGCAAGGAATCCAGGGATATAAAGGAGGCTTGCCTTGTCAACGTGCCCTACTTGATCCTATGACCTATCGAGATTGTGAGGAAATACGAAGACATAACTTCCATGAAGTCTGGAACCTTGTCCTTTTTGTTTATTATTGATTGCCTGCATTTAAAACAGAGCCTGGTTCATTGTAGCTGCTCAACACGTATTTATGGGATAAATAAATCTTATAAGATCCCCCTTTTGTATGTCTATCCATAAAGATATATTTTAGTAATTGCTGCTTAACATTATTCATTATTCTGAGGCCCTCTGAGGCACCAGGTGAAAAAGTTAATAAATGAACAGCAACAACAAAAAATGGTAGAAAACTATTTGAGGAGCATAAGTGGACAGTTGGGATAAGGACAGGGATAAAATTTCTCCTAACAGCCTAGGGAACTGGCTCCCTCCATGACAGCCTAGAGAGCTATAGATTCCTCCCAAATTTCCAGTGAACTCCAAGGATGCCCTAATCATATATCAGGTGTGTTGGAGAGAAAAGCCTTTTTCAGCGATTTTAACCTATCCAAATAAGAGCAATATCAGCTATAGCTCCTCATCTCTTTCCAACAGATTCTGAACCATAAAGGCAAAAAAAAAACCAGGCTTTCCATGAGAAGGGTTCACTGCACTGACCATTCACAAATGTCTTCTAAACATGCTCCATTAGTACCTCTCCATATTATACTCTACAAAGAGAGCATAGAAACAGAGTTGGGATCCAAGTGTGCCCTCGACAAATTCCTGATCTGAATTTGAGGCCCATGAGTTTTATTATTCAGCTGATAGATCTTCCACATGATACTAAAGCTACCTAGTACCTGAGTACTTGATCACTAGTTCCTGGTACCAACCCTGATTTCTCTTCTCCCCTAACTTTTCTTCAAATGTTTACCTGGCATGACTCAATGAAATATCCCTTTAGTCGTGAAGTTAAATTCGCTTCAGTAAACTTAAATTTTTATGCCAGTGGAGTGCTTTTATTTTTCCACAAGAGACTGTAAATGGGATATTTTATTGAAAATATCTCCAGAGCTATTGCTCAATATTACAACTGGAATGCCTTTGCCAGTGGAGAATGAAACATACATCCATTGTTAGTTCCATAATAATGCTAATAATACAAGCCAAACTCAATAAGCCTAACCAAATATGGATCTACAGAGTAATCTCCCGGATGTGGAATAAGAGCTACACACAGTGATTCATTTTAACATGCAACAATGCAGAACAAGCTCATGTGATGAGGTCGTTACATTCCAAGAATATTGCAGCTTTCATTAAAATGCTTTGTATAAAATGAACAAACGTAAAATACGTTTGTTCTCCTGACTGGAGAGAATCCAAAGTTATATGGCGTTAGAAAACAGATAAAAGATTGAGCCTATTAGAGATCCCTGAATTAATTAGAGCACTTTTGAGAAGTGCGGTTACAGAATGCATTTCCTGAAAGCAGCCCTCTCTCTTGTCACCTCAAGGCTCTGCAGATTTTGCTATTTTTTCCCTGGAATAGCCTTCTGGTCATTCTTCAAGTGGATAGCTCCTTCCCTCTGTTAGAACTCAGCTGATATATCAACTTTCACATGAAGATTTATCTAAGCCTCTGTCCCCTGGCCATGCCAGATGCCTCTCTTCTGAGCTCTGAATCATTACTGAGTATACCACTCTTCTAGGATTTACCGCGATATTGTACTGTGTATTCATTTATTGTGATGCCTTACTACGTCATAAGCTATTTCAAGATAATAACCATATCCTTTATTTCTCTGGTCCCTGACCTCGTATGTGGCCTACTATACAGCCATGGCTCAATGATTATGGGTTGATACTTCTTTCCTTGGCCAACTCTTTCTCATAGCTGAGTTCTCAATTTAAGTATGACTTTCACCAAAAGGTCTTCCTTGATTCAGAGTAAAAAGATAAAGAGATCACAACCACTGGGCAGAAAACAACACTCAGAAGAAAAGGCAATGGATCCAATTTATGGATTGTTGGTCTTGGGAAGACAAATTAGAACACACAGGAGAGAAACATTTTTTTTTTTTTTTCAAGTATAAAGTACAGGGAAAATTTCCTGGAATAAAAGAAGACCTAAAGAGTCAGATTCAAAGGCAAGGGGATTGAAAGCAATGTGAACTAAAGCATATCCCAGTGAATTTACAGAAATCTGAAAATAAAAAATTTCATAATCACCCAGGCAGCACATGCATATAATTCAGAAAGAAAATTGAATATAGCTGACCTCTGACTTTTCTCCTAAGCAATGTTAGGTGCCAGGATATTGATCTACAAAAATACTTAATTCAAAAGTCTACGCACATTTTTCATAAACTGGAAGACATTTTCCTAACCAAACAAAAAAAAAAATCAGAAAATATAGCAGTAATGTTTCCTTCATTTCACTCCCACCTAAAGATGGAAAATCCTGAGAACCAAAAGCTGCACTAGAACATAGAAATTCTAATTGGTTAAGCAGTTAAATTATGGAAAGAAAGGGGCCCCTGGGTGGCACAGTCAGATGAGCGTCCAAATCTTGATTTCAGCTCAGGTCATAATCTCAGGGTCTTGAGATTAAGCCCCACATCGGGCTCTGAGCTCAGCAGGGAGTCTGCTAAAATTTTCCCTCTCCCTCTTCCTCTATCCCTCCCCATGCTCTCTCTCTAAGGTAAATAAATAAATCCTTTCATTAATATGAAAGGTCTAGCAGTGAGCATTAAATCTGAATAAATGACTAAGAAGATCAATAACAATACTCCAAATAAGGACAGATGGATATTTTATAAATCCTGAAAGAAATCTGCATATTTAATACAAATAATAAACTATTGATAATAAACTAGAAATAGGACCATAGAAATGCCTTTCAGAAGTGGAAAAAGAGGAGAAAGGAAGTTATATAAATGAACTAACTTTATTATGTGTTATGAAAAGAGTCAATATATTTGCTTTTACGTTTGACATTATACATATATATGCATACACATATATATATACACATATGTAAGCATGTTTATATTTGACATATAGCTTTAAATGCATCACTTTCTTAAGTTATATAAGTAGCTATCATTAGAATTATATAGCTTCCAAATAAAAAGAGAACATAAAAAACAAAGCTCAAGTAACAAAAGATAGAAAACTAAAGGAAGCAGCAAAGAGGAATAAAAATATTATTTCCAATTATTAATGCCTACTCTTAATTATTATTTCAAATGCATTAATTCAAACTATTGAATGCCTACTATGCATCAGACATGGTGTAAAAATCTGGAAGTGTATAATAAAGAGTAAAAAAGATATAGTCCTAATCCCCAGGACATTTAATAGTCTAAGAGCCTACACCCATACATGCACACCACACACACACAGACACACAGACTCGAGATTATAATACTCATTGCTTTGAAGACTGCCTTTTTAACTTCCAATGCAACTTCAGGGAAATCTGCCTGTCAATATGGTATTTATATGGAGCAAATGGTCATCCCTCCCAGGGGACATGCCCATCACTTATACTAATCAATCAAATCCTTCATTCATAAATATGAATTAAAAGCAAAGATTTGTTGTGTATTTAAAAGAAATTGCCTACATAGAAGTATCCAAGATCGGGGCACCTGGGTGGCTCAGTCGTTAAGCGTCTGCCTTCGGCTCAGGTCATGATCCCAGGGTGCTGGGATCGAGCCCCGCATCGGGCTCCCTGCTCGGCGGGAAGCCTGCTTCTCCCTCTCCCACTCCCCCTGCTTGTGTTCCCTCTCTCGCTGTCTCTCTTTCTGTCAAATAAATAAATAAAATCTTTAAAAAAAAAAAAAAAAAGAAGTATCCAAGATCTGTAAAGAATTTCCCAAACTCAACACCTCAAAAAACAAATAATCCAGTCAAGAAATAGGCAACAAGCTAAGCAAAACTGATCCTGGGTGAAATAGGTAATTTAGAACCAAAATGGAAATTCTAAAAATTATTTTTTAAAATATAATTATTATCCTCAGATACTGCATCCACAAGCTAGACAGGATGTCGTGACATAATATTTGGCAAATAAATGTAAAAAATAGAGAGACCGAGAAAGAGGAGGCAAAGAGGAGGGGGGAAAAGGAAGAAAGATTGGCGAATACATGAAATAATAAGATGGACGGTACTAAAGTCCAAGCCGGTAATTTGAAAATTGAAATTTGTCATCTTACAGATGATAGAGCTGAAATAAATGGAACATATCCTGAAAAAGTGAGAGACAAGGAGAAGAACTCCAAACAGGCCAACATCCACTTCCTAGAATGACACTAGCCAATACAGTAGCCACACAGGGCTGTTGATCGCTTTATTTATTTATGTATTTATTTATTTTTATTTTGTTGTTGTTGTTGATCACTTTAAAGGAGAACACAGGCAGCAACCCCTTCAACCTCGGCTGCCACAACTTCTTGCTAGACACGTCTCCAAAGGCAAGGGAAACAAAAGTAAAAATGAACTATTGGGACTTCATCAAGATAAAAAGCTTCTGCACAGCAAAGGAAACAGTTGACAAAACTAAAAGGCAACCTATGGAATGGGAGAAGATATTTGCAAATGACATATCAGATAAAAGGCTAGTATCCAAGATCTGTAAAGAACTTCTCAAACTCAACACCTCAAAAAACAATGATCCAGTCAAGAAATGGGCAGAAGACACGAAGAGACATTTCTCCAAAGAAGACATACAAATGGCCAATATACACATGAAAAAATGCTCAACATCACTTGGCATCAGGGAAATACAAATCAAAACCACAATGAGATATCACCTTACACCAGTCAGAATGGCTAAAATTAACAAGTCAGCAAACAACAAATGTTGAAAAGGATGTGGAGAAAGGGAAGCCCTCTTACACTGTTGGTGGGAATGCAAGCTGGAGCAGCCACTCTGGAAAACAGTACGGAGATTCTTCAAAAAGTTGAAAATAGAGCTACCATACGATCCAGCAATTGCACTACCGGGTATTTACCCCAAAGATACAAATGTAGGGATCCGAAGGGGTACGTGCACCTCAATGTTTATAGCAGCAATGTCCACAATAGCCAAACTATGGAAAGAGCCCCGATGTCCATCGACAGAGGAATGGATAAAGAAGATGTGGTATATACATACATACATACATATATATATACAATGGAATATTACTCAGCCATCAAAGAGGATGAAATCTTACCATTTACATCGACATAGATGGAACTGGAGGGTATTCTGCTGAGCGAAATAAGTCAATCAGAGAAAGACAATTATCATATGGTTTCACTCATATGTGGAATATAAGAAACAGCACAGAGGATCATAGAGGAAGGGAGGGAAAACTGAATGAGAAGAAATCAGAGAGGGAGACAAACCATGAGAGACGCTTAACTATAGGAAACAAACTGAGGGTTGCTGGAGGGGAGGTGGGTGGGGGGATGGGGTAACTGGGTGATGGGCATTAAGGAGGGCACATGATGAGATGAGCACTGTGTGTTATATACAACTGATGAATTACTGAACTCTACATCTGAAACTAATGATGTATCATATGCTGGCTAATTGAATTTAAATAAAAAAAGAAAAAAATGTGGTTAGTCCGAATGGAGATCTGTCATAAGTATAAACTACACAGGAGATTTCTAAGGCTTAATATAAAAAAAAAAGTTGGTTCATCTTAAAAGTCAAGAAGCAATGAAAAAAGGTCAGAGAACTAGAGAAAACTCTTGAAAATTTAATGTACCATTAATAATGTCAACATTGTTTATATATTAAAATGATCATTTTTTGTTAGATGAGGCTAAATACAATATTTAAATTTTTTTACTTGTTTCATTTTAGTTTTTTAAAATATAGCTACTAGAAAACTTGAGATTACATACATGGCTTGCATTATATTTCTATTGGACATTGCTAAAACAGTTTCAGAAACAGAGAACAAAGTGGGAAAAAGGGAGCAGAGATTATCAAGGAAATCAGAGGATATTTCCCAGAGCTCATGAATGATAATATTCATATTGAAAGAGGTTTCCTAGTGCTAAGAAAAATAAAGTCACAGCAAGACATACACTTTTGGAATTTCAAAACTCCAAGAATGAAAACAAACTATTAAAAGCTTTTTAAAAAATGATGTAATATAACCTACATAAATAAAAAAGCAGCCTGACATTGGACTTATCATCATCATTACTAGATGTTAAATATAATTTCTTTGAACATGTTTTGACTTTAGAAATATATACTGAGCCAAGCTGTTGATCAAATATAAGATTACAGTAAAACATTTTTAAGTAAGCAAGGACTCAAAAATTTACCAAAAAAAATTATAAAAAATCTACTTGAAGAAAATTCAGTGGGAGGGCGCCTGGGTGGCTCAGTTGGTTGGGCGACTGCCTTCGGCTCAGGTCATGATCCTGGAGTCCCGGGATCAAGTCCCGCATTGGGCTCCCTGCTCAGCAGGGAGTCTGCTTCTCCCTCTGACCCTCCCCCCTCTCATGCTCTCTCTCTATCTCATTCTCTCTCAAATAAATAAATAAAATCTTTAAAAAAAATAAAAAAATAAAAAATAAATAAATAAAAGAAAATTCAGTGGGATTTTTTAAAGATGGAAATATTTAAAAGGGAACAACATGGGATAGAAGAATAGTAGCAAATAAATCATGATACAGATCAAAGGAGTATCAGCTGGAAGATTTTAAATCTTTGTACCCATACTGCCCATCCCAAACTCTGGCAAAAAAAAAAAAAAAGAAAAAAAATTCAGAATGTTTACAGGTGAGACTTAGGTATCAGTATTTTTCAAAATTCCCAAGGTCACTGCAGAATGCAACTAAATTTGAGAATCACTGATGATTCTAAATAAACTCAAAAGGAATGTAAAGATAATCCATGGGAAAAACGACACTTCAAAATTCACTTTTGAGCAGTAGGCTGTACCTTGGGATTCGATATTACAACCACATTACATTGGTTCTGCTGTGTATAATATTCTTATCATCATAAAAATGTAAATGTAGTTTTACTGTAGTTAAATCTTCAGGTGCAACCTTTAGAGAAAGCTCAGTAGACTTCATTAGTTACACAAAAAATGTCCATGTCATAATCCTTGACAATGTAAAGATAATTAATAAAAACCAGGAGTCAGAGAAGGAGAGGTGATGGCAGGGAACTTGCAACAAATTCTTTATTTTTTCTAATGGACAGTCAAAAGATACCATATAAACTTGACAGTAAAAAAATAAAAGAGATCAAGATAAACAAGGGGGAAAAACGTCCCAGAGAATAATTATGAATTGGGGGAAAATTGTAATTTTTTAAAAGGCGCAAATTATTTTTTTCAGATGGTTTTGAAAAGTTGGTTCATCTTAAGAATCAATATGCACTGAAAAAAGATCAGAGAACCAGAGAAAACTCTTGAAAATTTAAAACATGAGAGGTAAAAAAAAGAAAGAAAAAAACAAATAAAAAAACAAACCCATGAGTGGTAAAGAAAAATAAATAGATGTTTTGGAGTATTAATAAAATTGTCCATAATATAAAAACAAAGACACAGAAATGGAAAAGATAAAAGATAAAAGCCAGAGAATTAATCCAGGAGAACATCTGCCTAAAAGGGAAAAGAGAAAAATGCCACTAACATTATTAAAGGACAAATAACTGACATTTTCTCAGAGTTTCCAGATTGAAAAGGCCATCCAAGCAAATAAAGGAAGACCTAGCTCTAGGAATATTATTGCAATATTTCATAACATCCCAGATAAAGAAAGATCCTAAAACTGTCCACAGGGAGAAAAGTAGAAAGAAACAATACTCCAAAAAGAAACAATAATCAAACTGACGGCATACTTGCCATCAGTCACCCTTAATCCTAGAACACAATACAGCAATGCCTTCAAAGTTCTTTAGGTAAGTGAAAATAATTTTCACCAAGAATTCCATATTCTACCTAATTATCAATCAACTGTCATGGGCTAAAAGCAATTTCAGATATGTAAGAACTTGGAAAATTTATCTCTCACACACTCTGCCTTATGAAGTTGGCTAACAAACCAAGGAGTAATCTAAGAATTAAGAAATGTAGTAAAGAGTATTTTCACAGGTGCTATAATGTCAATGCTGCTCAATATAGTTTTTAAAAATTCTAGAGTCAATCCATAGACAAATCACACACTCAAAAAGGACTGCATGATGGTTATATAACATAACATCATATAACAATAACCTTAGGAACATTAAAACAAAAGTATAGATGGCCAAAGTCATGAGGTAGGACTGCAGAAAAAGGAAAAAAAAAAGGGTGGAGGCATTAAAATTTCCTCATCTTCTAAAGTGAAATAACACAAGTAGTGGTATTTATTTGCCAACAAAATGGTAACTGTGTCCCAGTCACCTTTAGTACTCTCTTTAGTTTTTCCCAAATAAGACACAAGGAAAGGATATCCTGTAACATGGAGAGAAAAAAAGAAAATCCCCAGCAAGTGTCATTAATATGTGAAGCAAAACAGTAATGTCAACTGCATGGATTAAGCATCTCATGCTTCCATGCCCAAATTTACCTTTGACAATGATGGCGCACCAGTATTTGGTTATTCTTAAAAATGTCAATGCCACCAGTGTATTTTTTTTATTATGTTATGTTAATCACCATACATTACATCATTAGTTTTAGATGTAGTGTTCCATGATTCATTGTTTGCGTATAACACCCAGTGCTCCATGCAGAACGTGCCCTCTTTAATACCCATCACCAGGCTAACCCATCCCCCCACCCCTCTCCCCTCTAGAACCCTCAGTTTGTTTCTCAGAGTCCATAGTCTCTCATGGTTCGTCTCCCCCTCCAATTCCCCCCCCTTCATTTTTCCCTTCCTACTATCTTATTCTTCTTTTTTTTTTTAACATATAATGTATTATTTGTTTCAGAGGTAGCCAAACTATGGAAAGAGCCAAGATGTCCATCGACAGATGAATGGATAAAGAAGATGTGGTATATATATACAATGGAATATTATGCCACCAGTGTATTTTTAGCTGTAAAATTTCCCACATCTTCTAAATTAAAATATGTTCCCAAACTGAAGATATTATCCAACTAAAACTATTCATGCAACTCAATTAGAGTCATAATTGTATTCTATGAGGAGAGATGTGTGTTTTCTGAGCTTCCTTTATCTCGTCCGAATCAGTGTTATGTCTTGTTGATCTGTACTAGACAATAGGAATGAAAGTCTTCCACAAATAGATTCCTCCTCAAAACATATTGTCACAAAACATAACTAATAGGATTTGTATCATATATTTTGACTGGTAACACAGTAGAAATTAAATCTGCTTTATTATACTTTTATTGACACACAGTGACTCTCTTTGCCTCATTTTTTTACTGATTAGTAAAAATTGTCTGATTAATAATATGGACATTGTCTGATTAATAATATGGATACCTCTTTTCTTGTTTATATTATTGACCTTTCCTTTCAGTTCTTTTTCTATATTTCTGTTATGTATCTTGAAAGGGTCCAATGGTGTTGATTTTAATACATTTCCAAACAATGCTTTTATAATAAGGTAGCTTCTACCATTTAAATATTTTGTCATAATAGCTATATTTGCTCAAATTTTATACTTAAAATTTTATACTCCTTTAATTTTTATACTCCTTTAATTTTTCCTTTGTCATCTATCTTGTGTTATAGTCTAGGTCTTATGTACTTTCATTCCTCAGTGATTAGAAATTTTGATTTCATTTTTAAAATTAATAAATTCAAAAATTGTCAATTACCAGCTAAGGACTTTCAAATGTGTGTTTGAGCTTCCCGTAATTTTATGGGATTACAAAGAAGATGCATTCTAATTTAGTTTCTTGTTTTGTGGAAATGTATTTCAAATAAGTATGATTTTTCCCAAATATTCAAGTGACTGTTCCTTGTTAGCTGTAAAAATTCTTGCCACCAGCCCTATACCATTCATCTGTCTTTAAATCTCATGGTTATCCAACTATACTAAGAATTTTTATTTTAAAGAAATTTAATTAATTGTAGTTCTTCTTGACCATATATAGTATATCCCTTGAACAAGTCCTTTGTTGAAGTCTCTTTCATTCTCTGATAGCTCCTTCATCCATATAAGGTTTCTAAGGAGAGGCTACACCATTGTATATGGTCCCCAACTGCTTATTTACCCCTACACATGCCCTATTTTGTACCAGGAATTGTATTTTCTAACTAAGTGCAGAAATAGCATTTCCAATGAAGTATAAATAGTATACAAGGTATAAAGAAAAAAACATGAAATGAACAAGCTCAGAAGACAATTCCTAAATTTCTAACAAGAGGCTGCTCGGTATTGGGTTTCACTTTTTAAGTCAAGTGTATACAATATTTTGTTGACTAAACCGATAATTAGATTAACCAAATCAACTAATTATGATTTCTGCATAAAAGCTGATCCATGTAACAAACAGAAATTTTTCCCAGTAAAATTGTTGGCTGTCACCCACAATTTCCAAATATAATTGAATATCCTTTCTTTTATTTGCCATTATTAGTTTAATGAGAAGTTAGAAGAGGATGTGGGAGAGACTCTTAATCTAACTCCATCATATCCCAGATGGGCTGAGGCTCTTCTTTATCTAAGTAAAGCCTGATGTGCATACAATATTTAATTCACACAGGACATGGAGTGAGAAACTAGCTCTGTGAAATACATAGTAGCATATATAGAGAGCTGGAGCAAAGAGGAAATAGTCACCTAAAAATAAAACTGGAATGAGGACAGCAAAGCAGAGACTTTGAAAAAATATATGTAAATTAATCAGAGAAATGGCAAATTCCTAAAAACTGTCACTGAAGAGTAGAGGTTTACTTTCCTCTCAACAGTCCTTGATAGACCTTGAGGGTGCTCTAGACCTGAAATGCATCCTCATTATAGTAAGTGTCAGTGGTTGGAAAAGTAAAGGATACTGGATAACTCATTGACCTCATTAATCAATTAACAAGTGCCAACTATTAGCCAAAAAGTAGATATACTAAGCCTCTGGAGTCTTGGAGTTGCTGAAATTACCAGCATTCAGATCAGATAATCTGATATCAAATATGTTGCTAAAGGTAGCCATAAAAATAACTAACTGTAATTAGGACACCTTAGCAGATTCTAACCCTCACAGTTTATGTACATTTGAAGATGAAAGCTGTATCAAAGGGCTTTGTAGGCAGAGGCCATTAAGATTTAGATGCTTAGAGGTGCATGTCAACATTAGATCTTTCAGTTAAGGTCAATACTCTCATCTATTTAATGGAAAATTCTTTTTTTTTTTTTTTTAAAGATTTTATTTATTTATTTGAGACAGAGAGAATGAGAGAGAGAGAGAGAGAGAGCACATGAGAGGGGGGAGGGTCAGAGGGAGAAGCAGACTCCCTGCCGAGCAGGGAGCCCGATGCGGGACTCGATCCAGGGACTCCAGGATCATGACCTGAGCCGAAGGCAGTCGCTTAACCAACTGAGCCACCCAGGCGCCCCTAATGGAAAATTCTTTGATCAGCAATTCCTTTTGAAAAGATTTTGAAAGCAGAGTTTTCCACATCATCTATTTAGTGAGAATAACAGAATAACAAGAAAGACTGCTGACCCTACCTTGTCCGGCTTAGTGATACTAAGCCATGGAGATTCTAGCAACTGGTCAATGATCTGGAATTTAGAATCATTTCTGGCAATTTTTCAGAAATAAATGATACTCTACTTGTTCAAAAAAATTCATTGATGGTCACAGAAATGACATCTGGTAGTGTGGGAAGGCAGGAAGAGAAGTACAACCCATTTAGTGAAATTAGCTACATCAGTCATGGCTACCGAGACAGTGAAAGATTCTTTCAGATTGCTTTCAAATCCTAGCAGAAGTTGGTTCTAGATCCTCTACATTGTTGTGTTCCTTTTTTGAAAAAGGTGTCCAACAAATATTTTTTAAGTATTATTTTCTGGAAAAGAAGTCACATTGATGAAAATGTATTGGTGAGAACACAGTAATCACCTCTCTCACAGTATAGTGACAAATCTCAACATAACCATAATTGAGATAAACAATGAGCTCTTGTTTTATGCTCATGAGTACTGTGCTAAGCACTTTGAGCAGAAGGACAGTAACTATAGTTCCTGCCTGCCTCCTTCGGGCTGGGTCAGGCATTCTTCCCCTCTACTCCCATGTTACACTTCACAGATCTTCACCACTGCACTTATTGTGTTGTGGTGTGACTGTCTTTATGCATCTTTCCCCTCCCCCTACTGCCACTAAACTGGACAATCATCCTCTCAGTACTCAGCAAACCGTCTAGGGCTATGCCTCACACATAGCCTGTCTGTCATTCCATAATTACCTGTTGAACTAGGACAGGAAATCACAATCTTGTGGTAGAGACAAAGAACGCAACTATAGTAACCATAATAGAAAATAAGGCGGTGATTAGTGTCATAGTAAAGGTGACACTAAGTACAAATTGCTAGAGTTTCTTTAAGCCCAGGAGTGTAGCTCTGGGTAAAGAGATTTCAGAAAGATGTTATTGTGACATGTCACTGAAATAGCTGGAGATATTCAGTACTCCAACTTCTTACTGAATTTGAAAAAAAAAAAAAAACCAGAAAATATTTTTCAAATGAGATAAATGAAATATAAGGGGGGGAAACATTCAATCTTGTTAAAGCAATAGGTGAAGTCACCATGTTGACATCTATCATGGCAGGAAAATCCTTGGTGTATCCAACTGTGCTCATAAGTATGAATATTATAAAAATCATATATACTGAGAGGGAAATTTGCTATTCTATCTTTATAACCCTAACTAACTTCCCTTTTTTCATACAGCAACACCAAAACTACCAGAATGAAGTCAGAAGACTTCTGTCTACTATTTCATGTATTTTGTCATCCTTTAAACCACAGAGAAGCAATATCCACTTAGATTTCCCCAGAAAGTAACAACCTACTAGCATAAACCTTGAGTGAATTCTTCCTCTTAAACATCTGTCATAAAGACTGCAATCAAATGGAGATAATGGATGTTAAAGCACTGTAGGAAGTTCAAAATATTATACAAATGTGAAATGATATTTTTATCATAATTTAAATGTATACTAGTCTCTCTGATTACATAATTTGGGCACTATTATGGACATGGAACACAGGGTCAACAGCACATTAAACAAATGTCTAATCTCTAAGTGTTACTTTGGTTGGCTGGGATTTTACAGTATTATTATTTCTTAGCAGTAGACATATTCCACTATCCAAGAAAAGTCCACCAGGGCAAACCCATGCTTCATCTTTGAATATGAAATTAAGTATTAAACCACAGTTCTCTTTCTTGGTTTTAATTAAACTCTTTCTTTGTTTTAGAAAGCAAAATCTAGATTCATTTGGCTCTGAAAGTGCCTCCTCTTGTTCCTTCAAAGAAGATACCCTGATCACTTGACCCACTGGAGACATTGGTCTCTGTTTACAACTCCTTCAACAATCTGGATAGAAACATGACCCTGGGATATCGAAAAGTAATGACATCATCAGAGACAAGCAGAGTCTTTTGAAAAGGAGTAAGAATCCAAACAAAATGGGTACAGGCTAACAAAGGGGTAATTTAGGGACCAATACATTATGAGTCATAGAGAGAAGCACATTCAATACATTTAAGTCCATGAGGGCATAAAGATACTAAACACAACACACACATCGCACTGGTCACTTTTGGAAGATGCTAGAGAACTGCTTCATTATTTTATGACTGACATATAAAGGGAAGTGACTGTCTACATTGCTTTTCTTATGAAATCTGCACAACATGGTAACACAATAATTGAAGGAGAATGTTTCTTTTTATATAAGTTCCAGCTAATAAATGGAAATGAATGATAGAATTAATGTATGACCATCATACAATCTCTAATGGGTTAATGGGTTTATACAATGATTTTCAAGGGCTGCTAATGTCCCAGAAAGAGAGGCAACCAAACATCATATACCTCCTGATGGCAAAACACAGCACAGCACTACCTATGAAGTAGTCTTGCAAAAGTAAAAAAAATAAATAAATAGGAACCTGAATCTAAACGAGTCTATAGATCTAGCTAATGAATTTTAGGAAATCCAAAGAACAGAGAAACACAAAACATATTAAGTGATACCATGTGGATGCAGTCAGAAAATTCATATTGTGGGAAAATCTACAGGACCAAAAAATCTACATATGGTCTCTTTAAAATCAACACATAAAAAGAAAAAACACAAAATGACAGAGATGAAAAAAGCCTTAAGAGACAAGAAACATATAAACAAGCTGCAATACATATACTGATTCAAACACACAAAATGGGGGGAGGGAGAAAGAAAGGAAGAAGAAAAATGCAAAGAAAAAATATATAAAAGGATATAAAGGATAATTCTGGAAATATGAATACTACCTGAATATCTGATGATACCAAGGAAGTATTGATAACGCTTTTTAGTTATGACAACGACATGATGGTTTTGTTAGAATGAAAAGATTTTATTGTTTAAAAATATATAATAAAATGTTTAGAAATAAAATATGATTTCTGAGCTTGACTCAAAAATAATGCAGGTAGAGAAAGTAGAAGTACAGATTAAACACGATTGACCAAGTATTAATAACAGTTTAATTCAAATGAATTGTCAAAGAGAGGTATATTGAATTTATTGTACTGTTCTTTTTGCTTTTGTATATATGTAAAAATGTTCACAGTAAAATGTTTTTAAGAAGTGTAAGACTACAGTCAAACATCTGAGAAAGAGACTGGAAAATCCTAAAAGCTTCATAGATCATGGCCCTTAGCGAAATATGCTAGTTTGGACACACTGGTGAAAACCAGAAGAAATCAACATCCTCTTCCCAAAATGGCCACAAGAAACCAGATAGTAAAGATGTCTACTGCCAAGTATTCCCTCTTGTCCTCTGGGAGCATTTCATGTTCATTTTTTGATTGAAAGATATCTTTAATAAAATGGGATGATAAAATCTATCAAAATGGAAATTAATAGAAATCTATATAAGACAATTCACTTCTGTATAATTCTAAGTCAACATAATAGATTTTGGAAATAACACATGCAATAAGAGATAGTATAATAGGCAGTAAACCCAAAGGAAGGTTACCATAGAAGTCTAGTAAAAAGGAAGTGAATATTGCAGTGAATTCATAGCCAAGTACCAACCAGGACAAGGTAACATGTCAGTCCCAGTCTGATCTCTGTCAGAACACACTTACCATATCATCCCCACTGAAGGTAGTTACCACATTGGAAAGGTTGTAGAATTAACTAGATGGTTAGAAAGCCTAAAAGACATGCCACGTCGGAAAAGTTTGAAGTAAAAATACACTTATCTTAGCGAAGAAATGCTTGGGTGGGGGTGGGAGCCTGATAGGTCTAGGCAGAGGATGGAAGTGTTGTCATATAAAATGAGTATCTCCTCCCTGTTAGGCCAATGGGAAAGGATTACAGGCAGCCCAAAGCCAGGAACTATGGAAAACTTTTAACTATAGATTTGGTTGCCAAAAATAATCAGAGGTCATCTCTCCCTGGAGGAGTACCCATACACACTGGACAACCTCCTTGCTTTGATGTCATAAAAGGAATGATATTCGATTCCTTACAAAGAACTCTATCATAACCATTCTTCTCATTTGGCTTTTCCCCCCCCTCATTCTAAATGGCAGGTACTTCAGGGATTATTACTAACCTATTTGTGTCCAAATCACAGCTTCCATTCTTTAAAATTAGCCACCTTTCCCTCCTCCTGCCTGACATGTTTGCTGTTGTCATGATGTGTGGTTTGGAGTATAACATTTGATCACAGGCGGTTGTTACCTAGTTTGAGCTCAGCAAGGAGCAGATGGGTGATGAGAAAGGAAAAAGCTTCTATATATACACACCTAAGCATAAATGATGGGGAAGGGAAGAATCAAGATAAAGAACATGGCAAGTAAATTGTAGCCATTACTTTTAAAGTTTTTGAGTGGAAATAAAAGGCTTACATTGCAGTAGGTGTAAGTGGAAACTCTACTCTGAAGATTTAGGTTTCTAATTTACAGAAGAACATCAGGAACTTTGAGCCCTTGGGTATACTTGTCTATGTCTTTTGCAGCATCCTGCATTATTCCTTGTCACTCCTTGACCTAAAGATGATGGGTGACTACTGTCGATACTCTAAAAACAAAGGAATACAATTAATGATATTGACTAACATTAATGTTATTCTGAGAGGATGGATTTCTTGCCCTCAAAAGCCCTTTGAATTTTGTTTGAAATGTGTTTTGAATTTTGTTCTGAAGTGTGTAATTTTCAATTACAATTGAAGATTCCTTTTCCCCTTTTTCCCCCCAGTACACTACACTAAGCAATTTGTTGAAATGATAGATACCGTGAACTTCCTTCCCAAGCAGGATACATTCTGCTTTTATATTACTCTAGATATTTGGCCAGATTTTATGAATGCATGACATGACTAAATCTAATAAAACCTAATGTACACTGGAGACAAAATATTAGACTTCTATTTATGTAAAGTTATTTCTTTAATCATTGTCATGCCACCACTAAAGCTAAACTAACCCGGAATGAATAATATAAACAATAATTGAATTTCATAAATGTGTTTCAATTTCAGAGCAGAATTTAGTTTTATCTAGAGACATCAAAACCCAAGCTCTCTGCTTTATTAGGTATATAATGTTTGTGTGGCCTTAGTTCTAAGTAAAATGAGACATTCAGAATGGGATCACCTTGTTGGTTCCTTCTAGTTTCAATAGTCTTTGAAAGTGAATGAAAAATTAGAGCTAAAATGCATGAATATCTTATACTTTTTAAAAAAGAGTAACAAATGTCATAGAAACACAATATGTGGAAAGATATTAGATGAAAATGTACCCAAAAGATAAGACCCTGCTTTGGGGGAGGGAGAGGGGAAATAACACATACATAATTTATTTTTCTTCTGTTAATTTTTATTTGTATTTTCTAATGGGGAAAACACACAATCTGTCCAACATCTAAGAAGCAATATTTACTTCAGGCCACTACTTTGTCTAATGATATTCGACAACATAATAGTTGTGACACAAAACGACCATCAGCTGCATTCAAGCCCCATTGTAGAAGAGAATCAAAATCCTCAGACAGACTCCCCGCTGAGCACAGAGCCCAATGTGGGGCTCAATCTCATGACCCTTAGATCATGACCAGAGTCAAAAATCAGGAGTCTGATGCTTAACCGAGGAACCAACCAGGCACCCCGGATACATTTTATTCTTAAATCAGGGGTCAGCCAACTTGGTGTGTAAAGGACCAGAGAGTCAAAATTTTAGACCATACAATCTCTGTCTTATCTGCTCAACCTTATAGTTGTCGTATAAAAACAACCACAGACAATATGTTAACAAATGGGTTTGACTGTGGCCCAATTAAACTTTACTGGCACAAACTAATGGCAGGTTTAACCTGGCTTGCTGTAGTTTGCTGACACCAGTACTATTATGTAAGCCTAACTATCCCCAGGGCCTCAACGTGTCAAATGAATATCAACACTTAATAGCTTTAATAGCTTTGTCCTCTCTTTCATTGCCTGCCCCACACTCTCCAGATTACTCATCCTGTCACCTGATAGATCCCCTGTTTCAACTCTGCATAGTTAATATGGATGTGAACTTGTTATTTTCCTATTTGTTTCCTGTTTCCTGTAGCTTCTCCCCACTCTCCAAGAAGAGTATAAATATAACGAAAGCAAGACCTTGCCTGTGATCTTCAGTACCTACAACAGTATCTGGCACTCAGTAGAACTAGTAAATGATGTTGGTTTATATCATATACTAGGATATTGAGGGGTTTTTCCTCTTATCTCAGATTTTTAGCTAGCTAATAGGCAATTGAAATGCCCATGGAAATTAGTATATGTAGCCTCAAAGGATTTGTTGCAATGTGGATTAACCTCATCCCCCTACTACCCTCAGCTTAAAGAGAGACAAGACTGGATATTCAATGGGAAGTCAAAGAATCAAGGAACCATAGGTTTGGGGGTGGCGGAGTGTTTTTACTATATTTCTGTCCTACCTTCTTCCAAACCAAGTGAGAGTGGCTCCAAGAGACCTATCCTTCAAGATAATTGGAGGTCTGGAAGAAAAGAGGACTGATGCCTCATTCCCCAACTGGATTATTACTGAGCTTCAGAAACTCACAGGCCTAAACCCACATACTGTGAGAACTGTACATCTGATATTGAAACTTGGGGACAAAGAATATCATAGAGACTAATGCCTATGTCTAGCCTGGAATATTCTTGAAGAGGAGGTTCTTGAGCAACCCAAAGGCAAAGCAAGAAAAGAGGGCATTTGATGTGCACTTCTGCTATTTGGAACAACAAAATGAATGAGACCAGGCTCAGGACATCTTAAACACACCTCGTGAAGATGTTGGTTGGTGAGAGTGAGCAATGAGAGGACATAGACTGGACCTTTGCTTGATTTTCATCCAGCTTTGCTTTGCTTAGGCAGAACCTGAGTGGGATAGACAACTATAGCCAGTCAGAGAACATATCCTCCTGTCACAAAATCATTGAAAGGAGAGATCTTTAAAAAGGGCTGACCACAGAATCCCAAAATATATGCTCAGAAGAAAGCCATTTTTTGGGTGCCTTGCTGTACAGACAACTGCACAAAACCCCAGCCAGGTAATACATTAGCTCCTTTTACTATCACCCATCTGTCCTCTTAACCCAACACTGATTATTTCATAGTCTTGAGGGCTGGGCCGTTGGAGGAAAAGTGAAAGATAAGAAAATGTAAGGGGACAAATTGTACCCTTTCCCATGCATCCCTAGGGGTCAAAAAGGGTGAGAAGTAGAAAGTGTGATCAGATTTGGAGACTACTTTTAAATCATATAGAATTGGATTTTAGTACCTGAAAGAGAGTTTTAAAATGACCAAAAGGAAATTCTTCTAATAACCAAAACAATTAGGAAACCATGGAATATATAATGAAATGTCTTCAAAAGACATGGAAATGAAATCCAGAGAAGGTTTAAATATGGTGATTGCAGGAAAAAAAGATGAAACCAAAATAAAACCATTTTTGTTTATACCAAAGTTGAACCCATTAAGTAAACTTAAAAGCATTTGTCTTTTCTTTCCCAGTCTTACTAGTCACTCAGACGTCAAATGTATGTGTGTGGCCGGCAACATGCTTAGCCCAGGGAATGCAGAATGAAACTTGCCCTTCTGGTATATCCTCCTTCCACACAGCCTCAGTCAGGCACATGGCTTGTTCACCTGCAGATTGCTACTATCTCTCTCTTTTTTAAAAAGATTTATCTTATTTATTTTAAAGAGAGAGTTGGGGGGAGGGGTAGATGGAGAGGGAGAGAGTGAATCCCCAAACAGGCTCCCCACTGAGCATGGAGCGCAAGTCAGGGCTCAATCCCAGGACCCTGAGATCATGACCTGAGCTGAAATCAAGAGCCAGCCACTTAAACGACTGAGCCACCCAGGTGCCCTGCTACTATCTCTTCAATAATGTTCAAAACCAAACTTTTCTCCCTCCCAAATCAAATACCTTTTCCAATTCATTTATATTCCTCTATTGTCCCTAAAGCACAAACTTTAGAAATTTTGTCATTTTCTTGATGCCTCTCTCCCTTGCTCCCTACAGTCAGTCGTTGTCTTTTACTTAGCACTTCTTCCCCATGTTTCTTGCTTTCAACCATCACAGTTGCCATCCTCATCCAGGTGGACTGGACTATGGTGATGAACTACACTGGTTTTGCTCACCAGCTAATGCCCACTGCTACTGAGTAATCATCCTACATGACTGAATACTATCAAACTTTCACCAACACTATTTCCTGCTGCTAAAACCTCAGCCTGGCATTGACAGCTCTTTACAGCCTGATAAACTGGTATATTTCCTATATGATCACCTCTCATGACTGTTATGTGGTGGGGGCCAAGGGCAGGCCACCCCAAAATGTGCCACTTTGGCATATTGATTATTTTAAATTAAATTTACTTAAGAAACAGCAAATGCCACACCACTTTGACCTCATTTTTTTCTCCAAAATGCAGAAAATAAATTTCCCATAGGAAAGGTACCATCTCTGCACCAGGCGGTAAAGAGACATCCTTATCACCAGAGATAGGGAATTCAGGGCCAAGAAAGTTGTATAAACAAACCTTGTCACTTTTATTAATTTACTACCCTAGCCTAAATTCTGTTTAGGATTCCTTACTAACTGTAGCTCCCAAACATAAATTTTCTTTGTTCTGTAAATTCCTCACAGATTTATTGTTTCTTTGTCTAAAAAGTATGAAAGCTGCCTGCCTTGGTCATTTCTTTGATCTCAATTTTATTATTGGGTCTCTGTGAACATGTAACTAAAAATTTTTCTCCTTGTTAATCTGTCTCACATTGATTTAATTCTTAGACCAGCTAGAAGAATCTTGAAGGATACAAAAAAATTTTTCCTCCCCAACAATGTAAAGCAACTTGTTACCTATTCACCTTTCCCTAAATGTGCCTTTCCTTCCCACATTCTAACTTTGCCCACTGCATCCCTCTCTGCCCCTGAAGAGCGTTTTGAGAAAAGGTACAGCCGTGAACTGAGAGAAAATATTCCAGACCCACCTAATTATCATCTGGACTGAGAGTCCCATAAAAAGGGGTAACATTAGATCATGCATTCCATAGGATTCCTCTAAACTTTAGAATCACAGAAAAAGGAAGCTAAATCCTAAAAATAATTCCTCAAGAGCAATAGTTCCCAAGCATGTTATGAATCTGATTTACTAGCTCCAGGGTAGAACCTATAAATCTCTAATTTAAGAAAATTACTAATTGATTATGTTGATCAGACTGATTTGGAAATCTGCCCAAAGGTGATTAGCCCTGGAGCCTAAGAGTCAGTGATGAGAGGACCCAATATAGTACACCACCCCTGGTATTGTCCCTAATTATTGTCATACCATGGGGAAGATCATATTGTTTTCCCCTAGCCATATACTACATCTCCTAAGAACCACATAGCACCCCCGTAGCTTACATTACAGGCTTTTTTTTTTTTTTTTAGTAGATCACTTGTCCTTGGCTCTCTTCACTATAAGGCACAAGCAACTAATCCAAAGGAATTTAGTCCATTAGCATGGCCACAAAGTTCTAATCTGAGTAAATTATTATTCCCCTTCTGAAGAGAAAAAGCAGACATTATTCAGTCCACACCCCCCCCCACACACACACACAGTAACTTCTGCACATAAAATCCAAATCTAAAAGAGCGACCACTGAAAAGAATTTAGGCTCCATGACAAAGTGGAAGGAGAAGAGGATTAAAGGGTGTAATCAGAGCCAAAGTTTCACCTAACTGGGAGAATGGTCCTTGGCTAGAGAATATTCACCCTTCATCTAGTGAAGTCAGCCAAGACACTGTCATAGAGTCATGGGCTATCTGAGCAACAGCATCCGTGAAGGGGCATCTCCAGAACTAACAGGTATCTCAGCATTACAGCAATAGACTGATGATGTAGAACAGAATAGCATGCTGAGCCTTCCCTTTACCACCACCCCCCCCCCCAATTTGTTAGGTAGGACAGGAAGTTCAGAACCAGCTGAATGAAAAGCTTCTCTACTTTTTTCTCTGCAGAGTGCTTTGTATTTCAGCAGGGCTATATTATATTAGCACTGTTATAATATTGTAATTGTCATAGCACTTGGTGATAAAAAAAAAATCAGGCAATTTTGCTGGCAGCTGTGAACCAGGTGAGACTAAATAGTGCTTAAGTAAACCAGACTGTTCTCACTATCCTTGGTGAGTTTGCACCAAGAGCCATTCCTCCGCTTTCCTATGGAACAGAAGGCCAAGTTTTACTCCTTTGGGGAAACAAAGGCCACACTCCAAAACACACTCGGGAAATAAGTGGCAGTGCTTTTACTATTTAACAAAGACCAAATATACTGTCATAATTGATTCAAATTCATTTATTTAAAAAAAAAAACCAAGAGTGACTTAAGTAAAAGTTATTTTCTTAAATAAATAGAAGTCCAAAGTTAGTTCCACAGATGATTCAGTGGCTCAGTAATATCAGGGCTTTGAGTGAGCATCTCTGAAATGACCTCGCCTTTCCCTCATGGTCACAAGAGGGCTGCAGTGGTTCCAAGCAATTTATCTTCATAGAGCAGTATCCAAGGTAGAAATAAAGAGGGTAGAGAGAAAAACTATATTTGTACCCTCTCTCTGAGGGAAGAAAATTACCCCCAAGAGACCCAAGATTCCCTTATGTCACTAGTGAGAATTAGCCACATGTCCTCCCCTAGTCAAATTACTGGAAAATAAGAATTTGATTACCACAAATGGCTTAAATCAATCATATTCCATATCCTGTGGCTTATAATCTTGCTGCTAGAACAAGGACTAATTGGGTAATGGTCCCTTCCGTAGGAAAATGATGGTATCTATACAATTAGCAAGGCAGTGTCCTTCACCTGATATGGGTTACAAGTGGATAAGGGATGCTATCTACTTACACCATTTAGTTTTCATCAATAGCTGTTAAGTGTTAGCCCAGGTTTTATGGTTTTTGAAGTAAATAAGAGGTGCACCACTGGAATGTTGAGGTAGAGCTGCCAGGAAGAGTTTTTAGGATACAGCTCTATTAGGAATGTAAATAGTAGAACGCCTGAAATTGCATTTAGAAGGAGTCACTAATGAAACTTCTTCCCCATTAACTACAAGACATCTTAGAGAATGTAGGGTGTCAGAGTTTCAAGGGGAGAAGTTATTTTCTGGAAGATATCATCAAGAGGTTACAAGATAATAGAAACCTATGTGGGCATGCTAGCTCACTTCAACAGCAAAACAGCCAAAGAGCCTCAGTATTGAGAGACGCAGAGGGTATCAGGGCAGAGAGAGAGGAAGCACAAGTCCCAAGTCTGTATATGAAAATAAGGAGATGGGAAGTTACGTCCATATCCCACTCTCCTACCAGTGGCTAGGAAAGCTCTGAGCTACCATGAAAGGGAAAAGAGTTAAGTGTTTCCTTAAAAGATGAGTGGAAAGGTAGGGGATGTTATAATAATCTCCATACAGCAACAACCGTAATTAGAGCATTTTAGCAAATGCATTCTTCACGAGGTGTGACCTATGTGCTTATTAAGACCAGGCCCTTATAAGATTAAAAATAATAATAATAATAAAATTAAGTATACTGAAATTAAAATAATAAATAAAAATACCAGGCCCCCAAAATTGTAGTTCTCTAAGCCAGTGGTCTCTAAGTGTGGTCCACAGAGCAGCCACATGAAAGTCACCTGGGAACTTGTTAGAAATGCAGAGTCTCAGGCCTCACCTCAGCCGTCTTAAATCAAACTCTGGTGATGGGGCCTGGTGATCTGAGTTTTAACAGCATTCCAAATGTCTTTTCCAATGCTTGCTAATGTTTGAGAGTCATCCCCAAATAAAAGTATTTTAATCAATTTTTAATACTAAGCCAGAATTGGAGCATTAAACTGACCTGTTTGGTTCTAGTTGTTGATTTGGTTTCTGGTTCTTATTCCATAACCCATTCCCCAACTGATATTTCCATGCACTTGTTTTGCATGTGACCTACCACTATATTTGGGAACTGAATCTGGAGATGAAATTGTCTAAAAAGTAGTGCTTTTACATTAAAATGAGCTCAATGTTCTATTCTGAGAAATCATCAAAACCAGAAATGGTCAATGCAAATTAAGTAACACGCAGACCCCTAAGAGTGGCCTTTCTCTGTTCAGCAGAAACAAATGAACTTGTCTTTCCTGCATTTTGTTGACAAGGTTGTTTAAGAAACTTAGGTCCAGCTAGCCTGTCTCTTTAAGAATTCCTATGTGAGTTCTTGGCTGTGCTATAGGAAGGGGGGTATTGTGCTTATCTCCTTTCCCCAGGAGAGCATAAACCAAGGCTATCATCAGAGCCAGATTTATGCTATTCTCCAAAAAAAGCCATAGTTAGGAAAACCTATTTTCTTCTCTCCCAATAATAATGCCTAAAGATAAGGATAGTTAGCTAAAGTTACTTATGTGTTACAGAGCTTAATTTTCCCTCCTCAAAACTAGGATTTCTTAAAGCAATGAAGACTACCCTACAACTAAAATATAAAATGCACCCCTAAATGTGAGAAAATTTCAGCATTGTTTCTCTGTGCCCTTGGCCCAACTGCTCTGTTTAACTGTTTGTTTTTTAGAGATAGCTTTGTGTGTTGGTGGCCGATAAAGATGGTATTCAGAAACAGCTCTTCAGATGATCCTGATGCTTTCTTCTATCACTTCTTATTTCCCTACTCCTCCTTCCCCCATCCACTTACCATCCTATTTTTAGTAGATAACAATCTACTGGGCAAACACATGGAATTCTGAGAAACACAGACCCCAATTGCAATACAAAGGGTTCTAGGAAAACAGTCCAAAGGAGAAACAGTGAATCCCATCCAAAAGTGAGATTCTAGAATCAAAGATCACATCTCTTCCAGTCTAAGCAATTCAAAGACAATGTCTCGTGTACAAAACCTCTATCTTTAGGTACACGCACAACAATCCATCTTAGCCTTACACATCCTAAAGTTCTAGGAGGCAGCTAAAGGAGCTAAGACTTGAAGGGTGGGAAGAGGGGTGGGGAGAGAACTACGACTCAGGGGCTTCCACTGAAAATGAATTGACTGAATGTAAGAACTGACTGAGGGGGAAGGGGAGGGGATGGGATACCAGGAGACAAGAGTTACCATTCTAGCCAAAATATGAATTGTTGAAGCTATGGTGCAATTGCAGCAATCCATCTGCAATGGATGTGATCTGTGCACTGTGATCATGTGCACTGTTGTGATCTGTTATGGCTTCTCTTAGAGTTTTAAGAAGTCTTATTCAAACATTGAAACAGAACAGCTACTGACTATGTACATCAGTTTTTTAGGGTAATGAAAAAACTATTTCAAGCAGATTTCTTCAGTCTTCTGTACCATAATGTTGTAAAGAAAGCAGCAATAATTATGGTTCCAACTCCAAAAGCCAATAGCAACTATAGGGCTTCAGAATGAATTGTTCCAAAATGTGCATGCAGATTATTTCAAGCTGAAAATAATCAAGGCCCAACGGACTCAGGAAGAAACTTTAACTTTCTGTCTAAATCCCTAAAACAGTTTAGATAGAGGACCTGCTCCAGGAAGAGAGTTATCACCATCAAGAGCTATAGCATAAAATGAACTAGGTATGGTAGACACGGAGGAACCTAGTAAGGACTGTTTGATCAAAGTTCAATCTATGTCCCATTTTTTCTGAATGGCCCAGATAATGTTTGTTTATCAAATCTTTACTCTTTTTCATTTTCCTGTGAATTGTTTTCCTTCCCTTTGAAGTCCCAGACCCCTACCCACCTCTCCTTAGTTCAGGATGACATTTTGCCTGTTTTTGGAATCTCATGTTTATGTGGATTCTCCATATGTACATAATTAAATTTGATTTTCTTCTGTTAATCTGTCTCATGTCAATTTGAGTCTTAAATGAGCCTGAAGAATCTTGAAGAATAAAGGGAAATTTTTCTTCCCCATCACAATACAATATTTGGCTCACCTTTCTCCCAGTGGCTTCAGGCCAGTTTTGGGGACGGATATGACTTTCTACAAGTTCAAGTCTCCTAGCAGTTACAAATGTCAATGTTACCTTCTAGAGGAGACGAACCTGGAAGATGACAGCAAAAGATTATAATCCTTAACAGACTTCCAGTAGGTGAATAGTCAACTATGACAATACTCATCTAGAAATTTCACAGAAGTGAGAGGAAAGTATAGTAACAAAAATGGAACCTAGGAATGACCTTAGTTATTTAACTGGTTAATTTATATTTTGTGACATCAAATTCCTAAAGCAAGCAGTATCTATATGAAACTTTTTAAAAAAAGATTTTATTTATTTATTTGACAGAGAGAGACACAGCGAGAGAGGAAACACAAGCAGGGGGAGTGGGAGAGGGAGAAGCAGGCTTCCCGTGGAGCAGGGAGCCCAATGCGGGCCTCAATCCCAGGACCTGACGCTTAATGACTGAGCCACCCAGGCACCCCTCTATATGAAACTTCTAAGAAAAAACTTTAATAGCTTCAGATTATAAGATTCAAAGTATATTTCCTTAAAGGAGCAAATAGACTAAGGTTCATATCAAATGACTAGGCCAAGGTAAAAAACAAAGGAAAGACTGGAATAGAGGGGAAAAAAAAAATTTAATGTGAAAAGCAGTTTCTTCTTTCTTTCCTAAGAGGAAAAAGGCCATCCTGATACTTCTATGAACACAGTGCTAAATTTATCCCAGAAGGAAAAAATGGCCAAGGTTAAAGAGAACTCCAAAATATTCTACATGTTACTTCAAGCCGAAAGTTCCTCTGAGCTACACTAAAACTCTTAATGTACTATACGGCCAACATAAGACAATCAGTTGATTATGGGGCTCAGTACCTAATAAGAAGGACAGAAAACTGAGTTCAAACTAGATATTTAGTCTTACCCAAAATAAGCTGCAGTAGGAAAAGAGCTTTCCAAGATAAGAAAGCGTATCTGAGATTCTACTCCTCATATTCATTGCTCTGCCCCCATTACAGCTAATTGTAATCTTTTACTGAGTTGGTAATCTTTTCTCACCTAGAAAGCAGATGCAAACTTTTCTGAAGTGATACTGAAGGCTAAACTTGGAGCACTAAAGAAACAAAGCTTCTGATAACTTTTAACTAGCTTATAGTAAGATTAAATTGGAGCTGTCTAAGTTGCAGATGTCACCTGTGATATGACAAATTTATGTATTGCAAAGTTATACTAACTAGCTTTGATTGTTATTTCAAAGCCTTGTATTAGCAAATGAGGTATGATTTAGTGGACAAAAGTATATATCAATTTAGCCTTTCCTTAAACTACTTGTTAATTGTATTTATGCTAATTGTATTTATGCTGGAATTTCTCAACCTTAGATGCATGTTGGAATCACCTGGAAAGTTTCAGAATTATTAACATCTGGGTTCTACACTGTAAAGTTCATGATTTAGTTGTTCTGGGTTAGTGTCTGGGTAAGCACATTGTTAAGTGTTTCCTAGCTTATCTGTCATACAGCTAAGGTTGAGAACTCTCCTAGATTCTTTAATTAGGGAAGAATATGGTTTAAGAGACATGGACATTGACTGAGAACCAAATTTTCCAGTTGTCTTAGTTATTATTAAAAGCTACTAATTATGCACTTAAAAGACATGTTATATTAAAATTATAATGTAAAATGCTTAGTTCCTTGACATTAGATGGTTAATGTAAATTGTGGTCACAAATTACAGCTTTAGTCTTCCCCTGCCTGTTCCAGTACTTAAGAAATATCTAACTTATTGTATACAGCCTCAAAGGGCTACTTCTCTCTTAACAACTCTCTGCATTTTTACTGAATTTACTTCTATTTTGACATAGTAGTTTATACCTAAAGTCACTGAATGCCATTGGCATTCAAATGTTCCAATAGCTATACTCATACATTGCTTGATCTATTGAAAGAACAAGTCTTGTTTAAATATTATTTATTTATTTATTCATTTATTTATTTGAGAGAGAGAAAGAGAATGAATGAGAGAGAGAGCACGAGCAGAGACAGGAGCAGAGGGAGAGGGAGAAACAGACTCCCAACTCAGCAGGGAGCCTGACGCAGGGCTCTATCCTAGGACCCCGGGATCATGACCTGAGCTGAAGGCAGACGCTTAACCAATTGAGCCACCCAGGTGCCCCGAGAGCAAGTCTTGTTTAAAGAATCTGATGTTCAGCTGATGCTTCAGTAGCCTTCAAGTGGCATGTAATCTAGATCTAGGGAATAATTTATAGCTGAAACTTAGATTGGACTCAGACATTTAGGATATTAATGCTAGATAAGCAGAGAGAAGCAAGAAAAGTAACTCACCACATTGTGAATGACACCAGAAGATCTAAAAGCATCAACTGAACTGAAGAATGTCTACTTTGAGCCTTGGTGATATGAAGGTTGAAGTAACATCTGACTGACAATCTGCCAGGCAACTAGATGCTTAAAGAGCACTGGTTCATGAATTACTTCGTAGTTGGGAACTGACAAGGGAGCTTCATGTAATTTACTTATTGAAATCAATAAATAGAGGCATGTCAAAGAACAGATTCTATGTTTAAAGTTAGTGTGGCTACACATAAATCAATAAAGAGCCTTAGAGAAACGTGACTCCCAATGTGGATATTCGTTTGAACAGAAATAATCTGAGTCTGAAGCTAGTATAATTCCTCTCAGCACTCCAAAAATCTGTATTGAGATATCTATCACCCACATAGCTCCTGGCGATAAAGGGTAGCCTCTAATTTACTCATGCCTCCATCTACCAGTCTTCAGTCTTATGGTGAATTTCAGTCTCTGCTAAGAGGACACAATAGAACTAAATGGAATCCAGTTGGGTTGGATGGTTTTGCTGAATGGGACATTAATAGTAAACCAGTTGAGGGAGGTGAAGTGGGGGATCAAGGTAGGGCAGGAGCAGCTATGAGACACCTTACCTGAGATAAGAACATTTCACTGGCATGACAGATTAGTTCTCATGATATTAGAGTTGTCGGCAGGCAGTGGATTGTACTATAGAATTGCGGCTTACATCAGTGTATCAGGATTCACCCAGAAGGAATCAGACAAATATTTGTCACTTTAGTAGGATGATTTCTTGGAAGGAAAGCTCATATGTTGTAGTGCTCTCTCTCTCTCTCTCTATATATATATATATATATACATATAGGCATTTTCCACTATCTTTTAAACTGAAGAAGCTTTACATATAGCCAGCTGGTATCTATATGTTAATGCTATATGAAACTTACATTCCACACTGCTTCTCCAGAGACTCTTAAAAAGGAACTGTGCATAAATCAAAGGTTAAGGATATAAATTAGACAAATCTAGGTTTTAGTCCTAACACTGCTAGTCATTAGCTTTATGGTCTCAAATTACTGAAACTTCCTAAACCTCGTTTTCTCCCCCTATAACATGATGAAAAATAGGACTTGCCTCAAACGCCTGAGGAAAAGTAATTGTTAGCACATTGCATCCCACATTCTATTCTATGGGCAGTTTGTCCTCATAATTATATTATGAAGCTTATAGAAACTACTACTTCTCATAGCTTGATCTATTTTAATAAAATAATTAACTCTTTTTCAAGAGAGGAAAACACAAAACAAAGCAACTTAAATGTTATTCTCAACATGCTCCACCTTTTAATTAGAATCATAGGAGCCAGACATTACGGAGACCACCTAAAATGGTGCTGACAGAGGCAGGACAAGAGTTCAGGTCTTTGGCTTTGGTTAAAACACTGTCATAATAGGTCAAAACAACATGACAACTTGCATTTTCACACAAATATGGCTTGTTATGCTTGGCAAATCTAGTCTCCATTCTCAAGTAAAGTCTGGGCTCCCCCATAGCAAAAGAGCATCTCTAAACTTTATGAGGTCACTTGTTACAATAGCATAAGGCCCCTCACCTCAAAACACACCAAGAATGCAAATGTTGATGCATGTCAGCCATGCATTTCACATTATCTTTTGCGCAAAGATAAGGAAGTTGATTTGGTAGCCGATGGGACTAAAGTAGCTAAGTAGTTGGACCAACCTCTCAAAATGACTCTTAGAAGCAACTAGTAAAAGCTTCCATGTCTTTTAAACAAAAGTACTCTATGCTTTGTTTTACCCCTCCTGTTAGCTTCTTAGTCAAACTATGGCATACTGACAAACACCCAGTGAGGAGTTTTACCTGAATTGTACTGCTGCATTTATGAAGCCCAGCTTCAAAGACAGCAGTATTATTTACGGAGTCTAAATAGTTGTAGCAGGATCCAGCTGGGTCAAGACTCAAATGGGATGGGTTCACCAGCTGCCCTTTCCTAAACAACTCTCTGGTTACCACCATCTTCTCTTCCTGACACCACTCTTTAATAGGCAACTATAAAGAGGAAGCCCTGGAAAGAGGAGTCTCCTGAGGGGCCCAAGAAAGAGAAGAGACAGGAGAAGACTCGTAAGTGGTCTTCCTATCTCTAATTGGGGACTGGGTAGCAACCGGACCCAAAATAGTAAAACCCCAAAGAGCAACGGACTCCAAAGGATTCACTGCCAACAGACTAATAGAAACCCCAGCAGGCGCTGCTTGCCCATCTCATCTGCTTTCTACAACTAGTTCCTTAACAATCTAGAGGACGTGACCTTTAGATCCATGCCAAATCACCTGGCGGGCCCTGAAGTCAGGTTGGAAATAATGGAAGCAAGAATAATAGTCTACATCTGGAATTCAGCCAGCCTCTCTGGTTTAACAAAGAGTCGCAAAGAGGAAGGAATCAAATGTTGAAAGATTTTCAGTTTTCCTTAAGAAGGCATATGTTGTATTCCTTTTGGGAAGGTTGATGAGGCCTTGAAGGGGATTACAACTTAACAAAGATTCAAGGTATACTTTCCTGTAATCAACAACTGCATTACGATGGTGAATTATTTCATTAAATGGAGTTTTAAATCAAAGACATAGAGTTTAATTAGGAACTTTTCTTGTCCTACTGAAGTTACCAGGCAGCTGTGCTGACTTTTTCCCCTGCCAGGATTTTCACAAACTCGCAGAGGAGGGACTTTGGAAGGAACACTGAGCTAACAGTGTGAAGAGAGAGCTACCCCTTTAACTGGCCATTTGTTTTTTTCTACGCCAGCCAGGGGCACTGACTGGGTAGAAGGAGAAGTCCAGGAGAAGAAAGCATGGGCCCTGGCTGGTGATAAAAATTGCCCCAAACACGTAGAACCTGGGGATACCCCTTCCACATTTTGTTTGCATTATTTTTAGTACTCCACTTATTTATCCCCTTAAGTCCCTTTTCCCCTGCTTCCCAGGATTTTAATTCTCTGACTCCTGAACTTCTAGTCTGAAAACTCTCAAATACCAATGTGAATAAGATACATTTTGCAAAGTTGTTTAAAATGCCGATTGTTCCCACTCCTGACCCCAACTTGGCTCAACAGTTCTGGGCATCTTCGGGATATCCCGTTTAGTAAGTCCCCCAGGTGATTGGATGCAATTGAGATGCTTCCTGGTCCCAGTGTTTCTGTTCTCTCTGTTCTCTCATCACGATTTCCTGTGTCCTGTACACCTCGATCCATCTATTACCTGCTTTTCTAATTCCCCTGCTTCGGGGACCATCTGATAAACTAGGAATCTTTGATCAAAAACACTCTGGGGCCTATTAATATACAGAAAGGAAAGCAAAACCCATGTAGCAGTAGCAGTCCCTAACAGGATGTTTGCATTTTTACCAAGGAGGGTCAGACCCATGTCCCTCCAGACCCTGGGGAGGCCACGCAATTCCGGAAACTCTTGAAATTTTCTCTAGGGAGTCTTTACGGTCCCAGAAATTTAAAGCAGAGGTGGCTCTACCAGCTAGAATAAACCTTTGATCACTAAACTAGAAGGGGCCTTTGAGATAATTTAAATCTTATGGGTCAGAAAAGCAACACCCAGAAAGATGAATCGAATCATGATAAATTCATTAGTTAGTGGTTAGTGACATTTCTGAGGATAAAATCTGGGTGGCTGATGTCTTTTTATGAGTACTGTGTGTTGGGGGAGGGGAAGGAGGACTGAAGGCTGGAAACTCTGAAGAACATTGTTGATCCTTAAACAAATCTGGCTTTCCTAGGGTAGGAGCTAGTTTGTTTTGTGTCTCCTCCACTCCCAACCACCATATATAGGCCTGCAGAGATCTACACTGGCCTTCAAAGACTGGAAAAAGACAAAGGGGTCTGAAGAACATCGTGCCTATAAAATCAATTTGCTATGGTGTTGCCTGAAAAATGGTGCATTCTACCTAACAACATAACAGACAAAAAATTGAGGTCCAGGGATGGGATAAGGGTACTCAAAATCACCCCATGTATTCAGGATCAGAATAATGTAGAAGCCACCACCCAGTTTCAGATGCTTTGCTAATTGACTGTTGTTGCCTCTCTTGTCCAACATAGCTATGGTCATACTTGAGTATTCCCCAGAGACGTAAGTCTACTATTTCAGATATTTTTAGGAGGTTTTTCTCTAATTAAAAAAAAAAAAACTTCATAAAAATGAAGAAAATTTAAAAATAATAATAAAACGAGTACTATTTAAAGCTGTGTGCCTCAGCTGTGAAGTCACACTTGGACTTCTGCTCTCTGGGCTCTTCAAGTTAGCACTTTTGAAAGCAGCCCACCAGCTCGAATCTCCTCCCTTAGAGGCCAATTTTCTTGTAAAAAGTATGTGTACTGTTGTATGCACCAGGCCAAATGTAAGCAGTAAATCCTGTCTGACTTGGTCTCGTATGTCTGCAGTGTGTGTACATGTCTCTGCGTGTGCATGTGTGTGTGTGTGAAAGAGAGAGAGATTGAGTCAGCTTTGATTTGAGTATCTTTTAAAAAGTGAGACTCTTGAAGAGGAAAAAACCCCATATTATTAATATTATAATTAATAAAATACATGAAAATCATGGAGGTCTGGGGTGAAACCCTTGCCCTGCTCTCCATTTCCATGGGCGGTCATTTCTACCCTAGCCCCACTCCTGGTCTCTTGACTCACTCCTTGGGGGGCTGGAGAGACTTCTCAGATTACTCAACGGGAGCATAAAAGCAGAGCCAGGTTGGTATACACCACACCCTGTGTCACTTGGGAGAGTCTGTTCTGAGAGGTCTCCCTTCTTCTCTATGGTAGAAGTCTTCCTACGTATTGGCTGGCCATTCTGTTCAATTCTAGAGTCTAGTATTAGTAAACCAAATTGGGAACCGATCTCAAGACTTGTTATTTTTTATTTGTTCCATTTTTTTATGTTTCCAGCTACACTGGGCTTTTCTGAGATGTATTTCATATGGAGTATAGAAAACCTCCAGAAAGCCTGTGGGAGAGAGGGACATAGCAGCACTCCACTCCCGGCTCGTCCCAGTGGAAGAGGAAGTCTGGTACTTGGTTTAGTGACGGCTGCTCCAAGCTTATTCCTGGGCCACCTGGCTTAGTAACTCCTGTGCACTTCTTTTAACTCCAATTCTCGAGCCTCACCTAGGATCTACTGAGTTAATAGTGGTGGTGGGGCCCAGGGATTCACATTTTTTTAAATTGAAATATAGTTGTGATGAGCACTGGGTGTCATATGTTAGTGCTGAATCACTAAATTGTACCCTTGAAACTAATATTACACTGTGTGCTAACTAACTGGAATTTAAATAAAAACTAAAAAAAAAAAAAAAAAAAGAAAAAATATAGCTCATACACAATATTATATTAGTTTTGGGAGTGATTCAACCTTTATATACATTATGAAATGATCACCATGTCTAGTTACCATCTGCCACTATACAAAGTTATTACAGTATTATTGACTGTATTTCCTATGCTATACTTTGGAACATACACATTTAACAAGCTTCTCAGGTTATTCTCTTTTATTCAAAAGCTTGAGAACTACTACGATAGAAATGCCTCCTTTACTCCACGACACTGTCCTCGCGTAAGAGCACTTGAGGTCTCTAGTGGGGCGCCTGGGTGACCCAGTCAGTTAAGCATCTGCCTTCGACTCACGTCATGATCTCGATCTCAGGACCCTGTGATAGAGCCCCGTGTTGGGCTCCCTGCTCAGCGGGGAGCCTGCTTCTCCTTCTGCCTCTGCCCCTCCCCACAACTCCAGCTCTCTCTCTCTCTCTCTTTTTCTCAAATAAATTTTTAAAAAAGAGCACTTGAAATCTCTCAAGGAAATTTCAAAAGCCCTCCTAAAACGTACACTTCTTCCAGCAAATGTGTCCTGATTAATACATTTAAATAAATAAGCAAATAAATAATTATAAATAATATATAAACATATAAAATTAATAAATATAACATATATAATTATATATTAAATATATAATACATAGAAATTAGTAACATAAATAAATACATTTTAAAATAAATAAATTAAATAAACTTCCATTTTCCATCCCAGCAGTGTTTCCTAGTCGTACGTCCATCTATAAACTAATACGGGTCTGTGAAATCTCCAAAATGCATTAAATTTTGCATGCATGTGAATATGTGCATTTTCTGAGAAAGAGTGTAGATTTCAATATTCCCACAGTGTTCTACAATCCAAATTATTCTTGGAGTCGCAACATTAGAAGATAACGTCCATCCAGAAAGCCCAATTTGTTCTCAACCACTCTTTTGGGTGCCAAAGCACAACAAAGTACAAGGCTTAGCAGTTAAACTTTTGTTAAAGGGCCTTATTTGTCTGCGTGTTAGTTCTCTGTAAATAAGCATCCTTTGATTAATTTGAATTAAATATGCCTGCACTCTAAACTCCCCATGTTATTTGCTTTATACAAAGAGAGAACAAAAGAACAGGAAAGTCTGAGCTCCTTTTTCAGAGTTAGTTACCTCTGTAGAGCATAGGTATCTTTTCTTTTCTGAGGAATAAATTAGCTCTAACATTTTCTCTTATGAGAGTCACAGATTCATCTGATACCAGGTGCAAAAAGAAATCTTTGAAACTCTAGACAGATTAAGAATAAAGGAGGACCCCAGGGCACAAAGCAGATGCTGTAAGTAATCATAGAGACAGAAATTTTAATCAGTTCTTCTGTTTTTCAGAACAATTCTGTTTCCTGGATCAATAGAAAGCTGTTGCAATGTTGAATTGCCCAGGTGTGGCAATATACTGTCTTACCCTCCTAACATTGGGGAGCTTAGAGCCCAGCATCTACATCTTTTCTATAGTTTAAAGTCATCTAGAAAAAACTACTTGTTTATTTTTAAAAATAATAATCCTATTAACATACAATCTGTTAGGCTTTGGATTTAAACAAAGGGGCTTCAGGGGAGTTTTTAGGGGGTGGGGAAGGTTACATTACTTCTTCCAAATCTTCAATATGATAAAAATATTTAATACATTTAATATTTGATATTTAATGAGTATCATATGCAAACACATGTAAAGCAATTTCTATTTCGTACATACTTGGTGTTACTTCCCTTCCCCTGACCACATTGAATGGAAGACTAAACATCCTTTTTTAGGGATCTGAATTTCATTCCAATGGTGCAGTAGGCAGTTTCTAAGATGGCCCCCAACGATCCCCACCTCCTAGTATCTATGACTTGTGTAATTCCCACCCTTGAGTGTGGGCTGAAAATAGTGGCCTCCTTTTAAATGATAGAATATGGTAAAAGTGATAGGATGTCACTTCTAAGATTAGGTAACAGAGGACTGTGACTTCCATCTCTTTCTCTCTCTCTCTCTCTGTCCCTGCATTAGAGGAAGCAAACTGCCATGTTGTAAGTAACCTTATAGGGATGCCCATATGTCCAGGAATGGATTTCTGGTCGACCATCAGTAATGATCCGAGTGAGGCCTGCCAACAGCCATGTTAGTAGGCTTGGACAGAGGATCCACCCTAACTGAGTATGGAAATGACTGTTGTCATCTGATTATGATTATAGCCTTATGAGAGACTCAGTCATAGGACTCGACTAAGCTGCACCATTATTCTTGACCAACAGAAACTGTAAGATACCGATTGTTTGTTGCTTTAGGACACTTAGGCCTGGGGTATCTGGTTACGTAGCAGTAGCTAAAATAAATGGAAAGAAAGCATAATTCACCATCATGAGGAAGAAAAAGTTCTGTTTCTCCGGACAGTGGTAACCCACTCAAACTTAGTCTAAAAATCTGTGGGTTTTACAATAAAAACTATTACAGAGGCATTGAAGTTGAAAGGATGAGATGGACATACAAAATCAGCTAGGTAGCTTTTTCAAACATCACTTGTATTACTACCCCACCTTCTAGGAAGTAAATGATGATAGTTGAATATTTGTTAAACTGTTAATATGTTCCTGACTCCATGTAAAGTGCTTTATGTGGATCATTCCACTGAATCTTCACACTCACTTCAAGTGTTACTACTATGGACATTTCACAGATGAGAAAATTGAGATAAAGACAGATTAAATCTTTTCCCCAGTCTACATAGTTGGCATTTGAATCCACAGCCTCTTAAAACTAAGCTCATATTTTGAAGCACAGCACTCTAAAGTGACCTAATAAGGACGAGCCTCAAGTGAGAGCTTTCTTTGCCAAGTCCATTCAATGATAATAGGAAAAATCATTTTCCAAAGTGCAGAAAATCCTAATTAACTATATTAAACTAACCTGTGATTGCTTCAATGAATGCATTCGTAAAAATACATATAATAGCAAAAAGAAATGTATTCCATTCCCATGTAACATCTTTGTGTACTATAGTTGTAATTACATGCAACCAAGAGATTTTAGAATTACATAGACTGACACATAGGATATCTATGTAATGACATTTAAACTTTTTTCCTTGCATTTTTCCTTCTCTTGCTCAGAAGAGCATTTTTAACCAGAATCATAGAATCATAATTGAAAGAGAAGGGGTCTTTTCAACCAGTCCAACAATTTTATTTGACAAGTAAGAAAATGGAGGCCTTTATTTGCTGATAGCCACATAACTAGTTAATGGTAGCAAGAATTAGAACCAGATCAACTGAATCACACTTCAGTTTATAGTCCAGTGCTGAGTATGCTCCAGTAAATTTTATGTAGTACTGAAAATTCATCAGTTTCATTTTTTTTCCAATCAAAAAGTAGAATTACATTAACCAAGAATGAATTATTAAGCTCTCTTTGGAGGCCAAAATAAAATATAAAATTTATATTGAAAGACCAACAGTAAGGCTAACAGGTAATTCTTCAAGAGAAATAATAGAACTCTGACAGTAATGGAAAGTTATCTTTAAAGTGCTTAAAGAAAACACTTCCCAACCTAGAATTCTACACTCAGTAAAAAATCCTTCAAAAATGAAGGTTAAAATTAAACTCTTATTTTCAGGAAGCTAGTAATTTATCATTAGCAGGAATATTGGAGGGAGATTTTCAGGCAGGAAAGAAATAGTTCTAAACAGAAACACAATCATGTAAGAAAGAATAAAGACAGAAAGACTACTAAATAAACTGGTAAAAAAAATGAGTCTTGACTACATAAACAATCATAATAATGATTTCGAGTGTCTAAAGTATATTTAGTATAAAAATGCATGACAGCAATAGTACAAAGAGAGGGGATGATACTTAGTGAAAGTGTCCTAAAGTTTGCATTTTTCTGATAGTTGGTAATAAATATATTTAAGGTAGATCTAACAAGTCAAAATTACATGTGTAATCTCTAAGCTATCCACTAAAAGAATGATAACCCAATGTATAACCATATGTTAAAGAGAAGGGAAAATTGAAAATTTTCAAATATTTGACTACTCCGATATTTATTAAGAAATTAATTTGTTTTTTTAAAGCTTTATCATAATTAAATAAGCCCAGATGGCTTCACTGATGAATCCTTCAAAAATATTTAAGGAATTAATCATTTCAAGGAGGCACATTTGTTTTAACATTTAGGACTCAATCAACATAATTAACCATACTAATAAAAATAAGAAGAAAAATATATGTTCATCTCAAAAGGTGCAGAAAAAAGCTTTCATTAAAATTCAATGAGCATTCATGATACTTTTAGCAGACTACGAAAAGGAAGTTATCTTTAAAAACAACTTATAGGACACATAATACTTAATGTTGAAATTTTGAAAGTTTAATCTTTTAGATCCAAGGTGAAATAAGGATGCCCCATTATCATAACTTCCATTTAACCTTGTGTTGGATGTCCTAGATAGTGCAATAAGGCAAGAAAAAGAAATAAAAGTAAATGGACTGGAAAGAAAGAAATAAAAATGTGATTATTTGCAGACCACATAATTTTTGTACATAGAAAATCCCTAATAACCTGTAAGTTAATTAGAATTAATAAATGAATTCAACAAAATTACTACATCACACAAACACAAGGCCACTATTAAAAAGTAATTGTTTCTATAAACTAATAACAGAAGATAAAAATGTTTAAAATCTAAAATAAGTATATTAAATAACATCAAATACTTATGAATAAATCTAATAAAAGATGTACCAACACATTTTCAGAGAAAACTACAAAATATCAAGGAAATTTAAAAAGACCTAAATGAATAAAAGATTATATTATGCCATGGATTAGAAAGCCCAATATTACAAAAATGCCAAATATCCTCATATATATTTATAGATTCAATGCGAAACCAACCACAATCCCAATAATACGTTTTTTGTTCAAATTGACAAAGCAATTATAACATTTACATGGAAATCCAGAGCCAAGAATATTGAGGACAATTTGGAAAAAGAACTACAAAAGGAGGGCTTATTAACAGGTATCAAGACTTGCGTTAACAAGTTTGAGACTTACGTTAAAGCTATTATAGTTATGACAATATGCTATTGATACAATGTAGACAAATAAATTTATGCAGAGTCCTAAAACACATCTCTACAAATTCAACAGAGGTGTTGACTACAGTTCAGTGTGGGGAGAACTTATCTTCCCCATAAATAAGGCTGGAAAAATTTGTTATTCTTATGGAAAAACACAACCACCATACACAAGAATAAATTACACATAATGCACTCAAATGTGAAAGGTAAAGCAATACATTTTCTTGAATATCGGAGGATATCTATATAGGACATTAAAAGCACTACCTATAAGAAATATTGATTAATTAGACTCTAATCAGGACACCTGGGTGGCTCAGTTGGTTAAGCATCTGCCTTCAGCTCAGGTCATGATCTCAGGGTCCTGGGATCGAGTCCTGCATCAGGCTCCCTGCTCAATGGGGAGTCTGCTTCTCCCTCTCCCTGTCCAGCTCTCTCTCTCTCTCTGTCAAATAAATAAATAAATAAAATCTTTAAAAAAATTAGACTCTAATCAGTAATCATAATTAGATGATTACTAAACTAAAATCATGGCATCTGTTCATTAAGACACCAATTGAAATGGGTAAGTCAGAGTGGGGGAACATCTTCATAATACACATATATATCCAGACTGTATAAATAATGCATCAATAAGAAATTGACTGGCAAAAGACGTGAGCAAGTACTTCTCAAAAGAAGATATACAATTAGCCAATAAGCATATGAAAAGATGCTTAATGACATTAGTCAGGGAAATGCAAATTGAATCCACATTCGCAGGAATGGCTAAAATTAAAAGTGATCCTAAGCGTATCAAATATTGGCAAATATGTGAAGCAACTTAAACCCATTAACTACTAGTGTGTATTGATAAAACCGCTTTAGAAATAACTTGACATTACCTACTAAGGTTGAGCATGTGCATACTCTATGCATATTAGTTTTTTATTGCCACAAACTTAGCAGCTTAAAACTACACACATTTATTATTTTACACTTTTAAGGTCAGGATTCTGAGAACAACTTTGTTGGGTCTTCGGTTCAGGGTCTCACAAGACTGCAGTCAAAAATATCATCTGGACTGTGTTCTCATCTGGTAGTTCAACTGGGGAAGAATCCACTTCCAAGCTCGTTCAGGTTGTTGGAAGAATTTCTTTCTTTGCAACTCTATGACCAAGGATCCCAGGTTTTGCTGCTTTTTTTATGCTGGAAGCTAGCCTCAAGTGTCAGAGGCCACCCATAGTTCCTTGCTAGGGGGTGTTTTCTCAACATAGTTGCTCCTTTCATCAAGCCAACAAGTAGAACCTCTGCTCCACTCTGCTTGTAGGTACCATGACATAATCACAGGTGTTACATATCAACTTTGCCACATAACGTAACCTAATCAGTGGAGTGATATCTCATAACCTTTATGTTGGTTAGAAGCAAGTTATAGGTCTTATCCTCATTGTGGGAGTGCTGGAGAAAACATGAAGACATGGGTGCCAGGAGGCAGAAATCACTGAGGGTAATCTTAGGGTCCATCTGCCACACTGTGCACAAACAATTTGACTACCGGACTTGTTCTAAGAACATTCACAGTGGGGCGCCTAGGTGGCTCAGTCATTAAGCATCTGTCTTCAGCTCAGGTCATGATCCCATGGTCCTGGGATCGAGCCCCACATTGGGCTCCCTGCTCGGCGGGAAACCTGCTTCTCTCTCTCCCACTCCCCCTGCTTGTGTTCCCTCTCTCGCTGTGTCTCTCTCTGTCAAAATAAATAAAATCTTAAAAAAAAAAAAAACATTCACAGCAACATTATTTGTAAATGTCAAAAATTATAAATGACCCAAATGTTTGTCAACAGTACAATATATAAATAAATAATAGTATACTCTAATACTAGAAACTATAACCAATGAAAAAATAAACTATTGCTTCACTTAAAAATATGGCTAAGTCTCTTAGACAAAATGATGAGCCAAAGACACAAGACACAAGAGCACCTGTGCTGTAATTTCATGTACATACAACTCAAAATGAGGCAAATATAGTTATAGAAATAAAATCAGTGGTGTGTTTTAGGGAGAATGACTGGAAATGGCCATAAATGAGGCTTCTGAGGTGGGAGAAATGTTTATATCTTGGTCTGAGTGTTGGTTACATGGATGTGTACACCTTGCAAAAATGTATCAAGCTGTACAATTAGATTTGTGCATTTACTAGGTATATCCTTTGCTTCAATATAAAACTTCTCCAAATCTCTGAATTATTTTAATTACCTACACAAAACCATCAACTATTTATAATTCTTCGTCTCTTTAAGACTTTTCCTTCTTATGAACAGTAAACTTCATGAGTGGCCAATACGTGGTTTGAGAGAAACAAAAGGAAGAGGCAACCCGACTACCAGCTTCTCTTTCCTGTTGCCTTGGCTCCCTTATTTCAGGCACTAGGTTTTCTCTTGTTTCATAATCATCATTCTTGTGTCCCAGAGAGCCCAGGACCCCCTGGTTAGGGTCTCCCACTTGGTTGTTCAGCAAAGTGACCATTCAACCCACAGCACTATGACTAGTCTTCGAGAAGAGCAAGATCATCCAAGAATAAAACAAAATCTCTCTTTAGAGGCTTGTGGATGAATGGAAAGGAGAACCGCTAAGTGTTAGGAAAATACTATAAATGATCAAGGAAGGAAACAATTTACATAGAGAATACAGGACTGTCTCCTCAAAGGAAGTGTTATGCAAACTGGTATTCAAAGATGAGTGGGAGATTCTCTCGAAGAGATGGTTCTAAAGAGACCTTTAATGTCTACTACTTGCTGAGCACCTTTCCAAATGCTTTATATACATGTGTGTGTATGTGTGTGTGTATATATATATATATATTTGTGTGTATATAAACATACATAAATGTACTTGATTTTCATATCATTCTAAGAGGTAGGCACTATGTTGTCAACTGTACTTTGCAGATGAGGAAATCCACAGAGGTCAAAAGAACTTGCCCCAGGACACAAGCTGGAAGTGGATACATAGAAGTTTGAAGAGGAATTCTGCAAGTCTGTGCTTCTAACTGGTCTGCAACAGCCACGATAAAAGCACTGGCATCCGGGAGAGTCTGGCTTTCTTCAAAGGCCAGCATTAGAGCGTGGCTGGACCCTGGGAGATGAGGCTGGCTTGGTAGCAGAGACAAGAGTGTTGTTCCACACATGACGTTTTGGACTTGATTAAATGGGGAGCCGTAAAAACACTTTAAGACATTGAGTCATGATACGATTTTTATTTAGAAAGGTTATTTTAGGGGCGCCTGGGTGGCTCAGTCGTTAAGTGCCTGGGTCCCAGGGTCCTGGGATCAAGCCCTGCATCCGGCTCCCTGCTCGGCAGGAAGCCTGCTTCTCCCTCTCCCACTCCCCCTGCTTGTGTTCCCTCTCTTGCTGTGTCTCTCTGTCAAATAAATAAATAAAATCTTTAAAAAAAAAAAAAAAAGAAAGATGACTTTAGCAACAACTGGGGTAGAAGGTAGTGACGTTACTACTAAAGTAATAGTCTGAGCAAGAAATAATTAAGACCTCTTGAAATAAAGCAGTGAGGATAGGGATGAAGAGGAGCTTACAGAAGTGGTTCACGGAGTGTGGGCAGCTTTACCTGGAACCTGGTAGAAATAGGTATTTCCAAGCCCTACTTTAGACAAATGAATCAGAAGCCTTAGCAGTAGGGCCCAGAAATCTGGGTCTTGCCAAGACTTTCAGGTCATTCAGATTCACATAAATGTTTAAGGACCACAGGCTGGATCATTAGTTTTTAATCCAGAGTCCACAACAGACTCACTGGGAAGGTTTTCAAGATTCATTACCCCCTCCACCCACCCATTCTAATTTAGTAGGTCCGGTACGGCGCTCCAGCACGTGTTTTTTTTTTTTTTTTTTTTTTTGAAAGCTCCCCGGGGAATGCTGATACACCCCGATTAAGAACAACTGGAACAAAAATGGAATTTGATCTGGTTCTGTACTCCTCCACCAATGAATACTTGCCCACCTTTCACAGAGTATCCCCTGCTTCAGAAAACGGAGAGTAACTTGCTAATGTCTGCATCTGAGATTGTCTCTAAGTCTCAACTTTACCCGGGGATGTCCTTTCATGTCTGCCTAGGTGCCTAGGGGTGATCTTATCCTCTGATTCACATGCCATATGACCTTTTGATGTTTGTGGTCCATCCAGCAAATAAAAACAGGAAAAGTGGCACATCTACTAAATGTTTATTTCTAAAATGTATCAGATAATGGTTTCAGAGTGAATGATTCAGTCTCTAATAATAACACTGTATTAGCTAGTGGATCCAATTTAATCTGAATTCGTGGGAATATTCAAACAGCTTTATACTTGTCAGTACTGAAATTTAAAAAGCAAACAAACCAGCAACAGAAGCATGGCAGGCAGCTGTACAAAGCTTAGCTCCAGAGTGGCCTCATTTCATACCTGTCTCCTTCCATCACCAGATTCATCTTTCAGTGCTTCCTTCAGCCATCTGAGGCTCTTTCCTCTAGGCATACACCACTGTCTGCTCTTGAAACATGCAGATGTAACTACCCATGCAGACCTTCCCTTCGGTTGCTGAAAATTTCAGAAACCCTACTAACTCTGGGGCGTATCCTTTCCCTCAGAAGCTCTCTGGAAGTTTTGGCATAAAGTCCAAACACCTCAATGGCTTAGAATAGGGTGACCATGTAATTTATCATCCAGTTCAAATGATCTGAAAATGCAAACGGGGTGCTAATAATAATTAGAGTTGGAGAAGAGGGTACACTGGGACAGCCCCTGCCAACAGGGATCTCCATCAGCCTCCACACATGGCAATTCGTGATCTGGCCCTTCATCACATAGCCAGCACTTCATTAATGTCTACCTTGTGACAGGCGTGACACACAGATTCTTTCTCATCAGTACAAAAGTTGGGCAGTGCTTTGTTACTATTATTTCACATATGAGGAAACACAAAGAAATCCAATAGCTTGCAGAACCTCTTACAAACAGAGACAGAATCAGAAGTGAGAAACCTGTCTGTTTGGCTTCTGTGTCTAAACTTTTCCTGGGATGCTTTCCTTAACAACCAATAACTTTCTAGAATAGAATAAAAGAGGATTATTCAAATCCCCATGTATACCAAAGCCTGTTTTTCAAAAGTACCTATATAGCTCTTCTCCTGAAGAACAAATCATTTATAACAAAACAAAAAACATTGAGATAGAAGTATATAAAGTAAAAAATAAGAGTTCTCCTCTGCCACTACTCCTGGCTAACCCAGTCACCTTCTCAGAGGTAAATGTCATTGGCAAAATCCTATTTATACTTCAAAAAAACTTTAAGGTGAAAACAAAAATGTGGGCTTCTCTCTTTTCTCACTTCACTTGGGAAATACTCTATGAAGACTTTCTGAACGCTTCATTAGGAAATCTAGACAAGTTTCAAACCAAAGATACAAAGTACTTCTGCATATAAATTTGCTGACAAATGAAAAAGTTCACATTAATTCTTTAATTAAAGATGAAAGGACACTTAGCAATAAACTCAGGACAGTGGAAGGAACAACATATATTTCATGCTTAATAAATTTTGTTCCTGAGGTTGGCAGCATCAAAGAGTTCAAACTATGATCATCAAAGACTGCCCCTGTTAGGTGGAAGTTGAAGTATGCATTTTTGACTCCTGGATGTGGGTGACCAGGAAGCCCCAACTCCGCCATGAGTAACCTGGGTCATCACACTATTACTCACCCATCTGAGTGTCAGCTTTCTAAGTACAAAGTCAGAGAGTGAGACTTCATACGTCTAAACCCCCATGTATCTACATGACACTAAGGTACCAGTGACACCAGACGGGGTCCTCCTCCTGTATCCCTCCTTCTCTGCAGGGGTGCATCAGATGACCGTCACCACCCTCTTTTGTCTACCAACAGGGCCATTTTCTCTAAGGCAGAAAGAAAACAAATATCCAAAAGGAGAACCTGCTGAATTGCTGAACTATGGAGATCATCCCTCCTTTCACCCACCCATCCACTACTGTGCATTCTCCCACAGAGATTCACATCTAGAGGGAGAAGAGAAATATAATTTAAAAACTGGATGTGTCTTTTCCACTCCTGAAGTGTTCTTCTGGAGAGAGGTCAAAACAATATAACCCTTGGGCATTCTCCACCTGTTTACTCATTAAGAAGGTCCTTATATGGTTGGTAAGTCTGGGATGAAACTGGGACGTTGATTAGTCTGCTGAGACTGCTATAATAAAATACTGTAGCCTGGGTGGCTTAAGCAATAGACACTCACTTCTCATAGTGCTGGAGGATGCAAAGTTCAAGATTAAGGTGATGGCCAATTTGGTTCCTGGAGAACTCTCTTCCTGACTAGCAGATGTGCACCCTCTTGCTCTGTTTTTATGTGGAAATAAACCCTTTTATGTCTCCCCTTAGAAGATGGTCCCCCCACCCATCCGTCAGGACCTTATTTGAACTTAATTACTTCCCAAGGGCCCCATCTCCACATACCATTTCATTGGGGGTTAGGGAATTGACATATGAACTTGGGAGAGGGGGGCCACAGTTCAGTGTGCTCAGCTCAGTCCTTTTTCTGATCTTGAGAGTGAGCCTGCCTACCCAAATCATGAGTCTTCTTTTGTTCCTCCATGCTGTAAGCCTCACTGCACCAGGGGGGATAGGCTGCCTGATTCTTGAGTTTGGTATTAGCAATTCCACTTGGTTCATAAACCGAAAGCCAGGCCCTTCATCCTGGTCTTTATCTACAATAAAGGTGATATTCTGGACATATTTCACTTTTTGTGGTCCTATTAACCAACACCACCAATTCCCCTCCCTCCGACACATATAAGGTGGTGAATGTCTTCAGCCATATGCTCCAACTGAGCATTTAGGTTCTTTAAGGGTATTTTCCCGTCCCTATGAGTACACACTCACACGTGTGTGTGTGTGTGTGTGTGTGTGTGTGTGTGTGTGTGTGTGTGTGGTGTGTGTGTGTTGGAGAGGAAAGTGGTGGTAGTGGTTCATCCCTGCGTTCATCCATAACCACACTTGGCTGGTACTCAGCATGCACCACTACAGGCACCCATGGGCAGCAATCCGACAGTGTAGCACGAACCTGCCTTTCATGTAACACATCCTCCACAACACATGCCTCTGTAGAAATGAGAGACTCTGTGCATGACTCACCAATATTCAGGGGTAAGGTCACTGGCAGAAAAACTGAGTAAATAAGGCATACATCTTTCAAAGAAACGACACAGCCGCCAAGAGGAATCCAAAGGGTCAATCACATCAGTAAGGATGCAGTCAATCAAAAGTCACAGGAAAACCTCCACTCGACAGGTTAATAAATTAGGAAACATTTTTTATCTCAAATAATAAGATGGGGGGGACAGCTCCAGGATTGAATAATTCCAGTAGTTCATTTGAATATCAAGAACTCTGGATCTCTTTTTGCTGTATCCTCTATGGTGTGCCAGTTACTCCTGGTAGTCTCTCCCATGATCACCAAGTGGTTACCACTGCTCCAAGCATCTCATCCATCCAGACATGACAAGATTCAGTGGAAAAAAGGGGCACATCTCCTCCTGTGTATCCTCTTTAAAAAACAATAAATCTTTCACCCTAAGTCCCTCAGCCAACTTCTTATATTTCAGAAGCCAGGACTTGCTCATATTCCCCTCCTTAAACCTCCCAGTAAAAAAAGGTAATGGAATTAGTATGGTTCACTCAGGCAAATGAACTTCTATACCTGAGTTACAATGGAAAATCAGGACTCGACCAGCAAGGAAGGAGGGAAGCCTATTGGGTTGATAGTGTCTGTTACATTTCCCAGTCACAATGGATGGATAACATAAGAATATATTGATTTTGGTAGAATGGCGGCTCACTTCTAATCCCCCACCCCACACCCACCCCCTTCATGTGTGCCTGGGGACTTCAAGGTAGATTGGAGACAAGGACTAAAAAACATTTGGGATGTTATCAACTGCATCAGCATATTGAGATAGGAAGGCAGTGATCACATTTAATTAAATTATGTAAATCCTTTCCCAAATGGCTGGTGCTCTTGTTTCCTTTCATAAATGGATAAAATGAACAAATAAATTATAGGACTACTCAGATTCCTTTCCCTGGGAGCTGTCACAGGGTCCTTGCCAATGAACACAGAGAGGCAGATATAGAGCATTGACTTTAATAGAATTTCAGCAAGACGGTGGCCCGGCCAGCCTATACTGAGGTTTAAATTAGATGTGCTTCTAACAACACAAGAGAGAATCATTTTGCTATTCTGACAGCTCCTTTGTTGCAACCATTTATGTAGAATATACACAATTATTCAAGAAATGTTGGCGGTGATGTTATTCATATTAATTAGATAAGAGCCATCTGAGAATGCTAAAATATATCCTATTTTCAGCTAATAATTAAAGACTATTGCATAATAATCAGGCTCTTGAAACATTTCCTTAAACATTTCAATTTCCATTGACCATATTAATTATGTTTAAGGTATAATAAAAATATCTGATGTTCCTGCCCTTTTTTAGCTATGATGCTAAGATCCAACTTGCAGATTGCCTAAACAGATGAAGATGACAGTTTTCTAGGTAGTGCCCACGGTGTGTGGAAGGCAGAGCGATACGGCATAAAAGTAAGATTTCAAGAGAGAAGACTGACTTCAGGTTTCATCTTTGCTGCTCAACTCTTCCTTACACGGGTCAATCAATTACTTCCAAACTGCTTGCCTATGAACTGGGAATAATCTATTGTGTAGGTCGTAAAACACTTCGTGCAGTTCCTGCCACATAACGGGTACTCGGGGATAATAAATATTAGTATTTATAATGGATTTGAAACCACTTACATATACTTGTGTACTAGGCTAAGTAATCTAAATCTAGGGGTACGGGTCGCATCAACATTATTTTTACAGCCCTGTGAACTAAATTTTCCAAACTGGTAAGAATTTAGACGACACATTCAAAAGGTCAAACTTAGAATCTCCTGTGACGGTTAATTTTATACATCAACCTGGCTAGACCACAGTGTCTAGATATGTGCTCAAACATTATTCTGGATGTCTCCATAAGGATGTTTTCAGATGAGGTTAACATTTAAATCAGTGGACTTTGAGTAAAGCAGATTGCCCCACAAAATGTAGGTGGGCCTTATCTAATCAGTTAAAGGCCTGAATAGAACAAAAGACTGAGCTCCCTTGAGCAAGGGGGAATTCTGCCAATGCATGACCCTCAGACTTGAACTGCAGTATTAGCTCTTCTTGGGTCTTCAGCCTACCAACTCTCCCTGCAGACTTTGAACTTGTCAGTCTCCATAATCACCTGAGCCAATTCCTTAAAATAAATCTCTTCTACATATAAATACATCTTATTGGTTCTGTTCTTCCAGAACACTTACTAGTATACCTCCTCAGGAAAAAAAAAAAAAAAAAGCCTATCACGTGTTAGACCACGATAGTTGTTGATAATGTGCTATTAGAATTATGGTCCCTCATACTAGTTCTGCTAGGTTCTGCTCCCACCAGTTATGGCCCTTGACAGTGGGTAAAATGAAAAGTGAATTCTGTGTACCTTCCTTGGGAACCAGAATCATAACCTCTTATTCTCATTAATTCCCTTAAAAAGGACAATTTAGTCTTTGTAATACCAGAGGTTTAAAGCTCTATTTCCTAATGTCCCCAAAATATATAATATTAATTAATTAAATTAATAATTAAATTAATAATATCCACTCATTTTATGTCCATTTCAGAATTCATTCAGGCTTCCTTATCAAAATGTATTGTCCAAGCTCTCTGGTTCTCCATGTCTCCTACCCTCTATCTACTATCTATCTATCTATCATCTATCTATCTATCTATCTATTTCCCTATCTATCTATCTATCATCTTCTGGTGTATGCCAGGTGCTGCCTCTATTAGTTTTTTTTAAAGATCTATTTATTTATTTTAGAGAAAGAGAGAGCATGAGCAGGGGAGGGGCAGAGAGAGCATCTGAAGCAGACTCCTTGCTGAGCTCGGAGCCCGACACCAGGCTGGATCTCACGACCCTGAGACCATGACTGGTGCCAAAACCAAGAGTCAGACGCTTAACTGACTGAGCCATCCAGGCCCCCCCAGGGTTTTTTTTTTCTAAGGAAGAGAGCAACTCGTTAGAAGAATGTGTCTATAATTTCTAATGGCAAAATTGGGCCCACTTTTCTATCCCTTAAAGATAGTAATACGACTCTTTTGGAAGTGGTCTATAGCAGAGCAGGATAAAATTAATGAAGTTAAATTTGAGTTACTTCATTGAAAAGAAAATTGGGTTACTTCATTGAAAAGCGAGAAAAATGGGAATTTTTTAGGGGACTTATGTTTATCTAGTCCTGGAAGTGTATCTTTTTGAACTCAGTTTATGTTCATAAAAGCCCAATTCATAGTTAAACTGTGTATCCTGGCCAGAGTAATGGTGATGAATGCAGTTCAGATGGAGACAAATGCAGAGAAGTGAGCCAATAGTCAGCTATACTTTGAACTGGTGTTCAGACTGTGGAAATATAAGCCTGTATGATAAGTGGGGCACTTGTGTATTAACAAGGGCCTTTGATCTTGGTATTTACCCTTGAATCCTCTATAGGCTAAACTCTCAATGAAATAGTGTTTTATTTGGGAATAACACACTTGTGTTCCACTTTACCGGTACGGATGAACATAGACATTCATGCGAGACCTCAAAAACCCCATTTTGAAATATCTACAGACAAAACTACTCAAGGTGTGGATTTGGAGGAACTATCCCTCTGAATACCTGAAATGTATCAAATGTTTAGGCATTAGCTTTGGAGGTTATCAATACCATATTAACCTTTTGAAAATAGTGTGAATATTCCTATCCTCAAGTTTTGAGGAAAAAAAAAAAAAATGCTTGCAGCAGGCAAAATTTTAAACATGTTCCCCCAAGATTCCGTCTCCTGGTTATTCAAACACTGTCTAGGCAGAGCTGTGAAAGGGTTTCAGATGTAATTGAGGTTATGGATTAAATTAGGGAGAGTAGCCTGTCTTAACCAGGTAAGCCCAATCTAATTACTTGACCCCTTAAAAGCAGAGGAGTTTCTCCAGCTAGAGCCAGAGGAGAACTGGGGCAGAAGAGATGAGTCAGAGACACCCAAGAGGACGCACCGGGAGCTGCAGTGGCTCTCCACAAGCCGAGAATGACCCCCAGCCAATAGCCAGCAAGGCAACCGGGACCTCATTCCTACAACTTGAATGAGTCTGGAACCAGGTTTTCTCCCAAAGCCTCCTGATAGAAGCCTCTAGCATCAAGAACCTGGATTTCAGTCCTATGGGACCTGGAGTAGAGCTCTTTGAGCCGCTGGATTCCTGACCTACAGAATTATGAGATAATAAATCTGCATGGTTTTAAGCTGCTAAATTTGTGTCTTCCTCTCCCTCAATTCATTCTCTCCCATCTAGAGTAGCAAATGCGGTTTCCAAAGGATCCACAAGAGGGACAGTCTTTGCTTTGCAGATGCATCCTACAAATTTAAATTAGCCAAGAACAAATTATTCAAGTTAGTATTTTTCCCTAAAAGCAGATTGGTGAAAGAAATAAGCACTCATTTATTTTGAGAAGGCATTGCTCCAAATTCTCACTCTGCCATTTACTAGTTTCTAAGAGTTTGGACACAACGTTAATCCCTTATAACTTACTTACCACATGGCTAAATGGGGGGAAATATACATACATCACAATGTCACTGTGAGCATTAAAAATGATTTTTTAAAATGTATCCCTTATTTATGAAAGATTTTAAAATAGTTTTTAAAGACACAAAAGGATAAGACTCTATTACCTAAATTCATCACTTTGTTATTACAGAGGCAATCTACATATATTGTAAAACAAAAAATAAGAAAAACAGGATGAGACAGCTCTTTAAGAAAAAAGAAAGAAAAAAGATAAAAGTATAATTGGACATCTTAGAATAATTCCTCTCAATACTTCGGTGTATATATCCTTCCAGACATTCAATTTTTGCATCATATAATGCACACATAATAAATTATGTACATTATAGTATGGTTAATCATGGTTTTTCTTTATTTTCACCACTATAAAAAGATGAGGAAGAATGAGAATAGCTTGGGGCGCCTGGGTGGCTCAGTCAGTTAAGTGTCTACCTTCGGCTCACGTCATGATCTCAGGGTCCTGGGCTGGAGCCCCGCATCGGGATCCCTGCTGGGTGGGAAGTCTGCTTGTCCCCTTTCTTCCTCCCCCCTTGTTCTCACTCTCTCAAATAAATAAATAAAATCTTAAAAAAAAAAAAAAAGAATGAGAATGGCTTCACTTTTTATTTTCCAGGGAAATCAGAAATTGAGTTTCACAGACTCAATTTGCCAACCTGTGACTTCTCTTCCAACCCCATAAGGAGAGAAATTTTCCCTTGACTGGTAAGAGAGGGTCCCCTAGGTCCCTTGTGATGGGGAACCTTCTGGACAGTAGAGAACGAGGCTTAGCACCCAGGGTGCAGTGACTGCTCAGAAGGTCTAAACCAGGCTCTGCAAAGATCCTACTCTAAAAAACAAAACAAAACAAAACAAAACAAAAAAAACAAAAACCCTGGTGATAATGTCAGATTACCTGCCACCTATATACAGTAGTGAAATTTTAAAGTGTGGCATTTCTTACACCCAGAAAGTGGAGGAAAAAAATCTTACTCATGTAATAGTTTCATAAAAATGCTATAACCTGCTTTTTTCACTGGATATCAACATTTTTCAAGCCAGTAAATGTAGAGCTACAAAATCATTTTAATAGCTACACATTCTTTTGGATAGATGTTCCATAATTTTTTATTAATAACATATTTTTGGACATTTCATTTAAACCTAAAGTTTCATTTTTGTAAACAACTGTGCTGTCAAGCTCCATTATCTTTAACATAATGAAAAAAATACATCAAGGTGACCTGCGCTTTACAAAGACCAAAGCCGGGAACTGAGAGGCATGATTGATGGACGTCACAGCGAGGCCACTTACCTGCACTGCACTGAAGAATGGGAAGTCTCTAGCTTAGGTCTGTCACTGACATGTGGTCTCACACAGCTTTGTCATATCTCGTTCTCCATGACTTACTTTTTGGTACTTTTTCGTTCGGTTTTCTCAAAGAGAGGTAGCATCTTGAGAGCAAGGCAACCAGTGTATCACTTTTCATAGTCTCAGACTTTCTCCAGTGCTCCGCAAAGAGTAAGTGTATAAAACATATAGAGTGATGACCACAATCATACAGGTTTCCCCCACTGTCCAGAGGTAGAGTGTGCTTAATGGAAACTTTTGTAAGCTGAAATGGCATAAGGCAAGGAAGAAATTGCCATTAATGTATATGCAAAAGATTTTGAGCATTCCTAGACCCAAAAAATCACCTCTCTTAAGCTTTTCTGATATCTTAGGATACATCTTGCTAGCGGATGGACAAAATAAACCGAGATAAAGCAGATGCTCAGAGACACAGTTCACAGCTCAGGGGGCTTGATGTTGAGAGGCTGGGCGTTATTACAGGGGAGGGGCTCGGTGAGGCGCCCTCACCATGCAGGGTACGCGGGGCCTCCATGAGGGCTGACGGAACTCTATTTTTGTTTTTTACCTTTTTTCCTAAAAGAAAAAGTCCTCTTCAGGTTTCTTTTGATTAGCAAGAACAGGTGCTAATGTAGGTCCTTCATAAAAGCAAAGTGACAATGGAATATTACTCAGCCATCAGAAAGGATGAATACCCACCATTTGCATCAACATGGATGGAACTGGAGGAGATTATGCTAAGTGAAATAAATCAAGCAGAGAAAGACAATTATGATAAGGTTTACTTTTATGTGAAATATAAGGAATAGTGCAGAGGACCATAGGGGAAGGGAGGGAAAACTGAGTGGGAAGAAACCGGAGAGGGAGACAAACCAAATGAGACTCTTGACTCCAGGAAACAAACTGAGGGTTACAGACGGGAAGGGGTAGGGGGATGGGGTAACCGGGTGATGGGTATTAAGGAGGGCACGTGTTTTAATGAGCACTGGGTGTTAATACGCAACTAATGAATCATTGAACACTACATCAACAACTAATAATGTACTATATATTGGCTAACTGAACACAATAAAAATAAATGAATGAATGAATGAATGAATAAAAATAAAGGAAAGTCTCTCTCTCTCAAAAAAAAAAGCAGTGCCCTAATGCAAACTTCCAAAATGCAAGGGTTACCTGTGTGTGTTTTATTGGCTAAACCTATGTTAAGGTGAAAGGATTGCTTTATGTTTTAAATGTGAATTAGACTTACCTTTAAAATGATTATTATGACTTGGCTCTCCCAAGACCACAAACCTGTGATGGCTCAGTGCTCTTTCCAATATCTAAGAGATGATTCTGTGACATGTGTTTTGCGAATTGTAGTTTATCAAGGCGGCTGGAGTATAAATGGAGCTTCTAGAACCAACAAGGATGTATACTTTGGCCAGAGGGGGGCTGTATGTCTGGGTTTTTGCAATTCTTCCCCTTTGTGATCCAATAAATACATGTGATATAATTTGATCGGCTCATGGTGTACTATATTTTGTTATTCAAACATTTTCTTTTTATGTGTTATCGGTTCCCAGTGGTTGATTTTGTTTACATATATGAAAGTATGTTTCCAAGCAGAAACTTCAAATACATTTAAACAAGTCTACACATTGAGCAAACATTATTTGGAGGAGGGAAATCCCATATATTTACTCTGGGCAACAGTGTGTTGATACCGGGCCAGAGCAAATCAATGAAATATTTCATCTCTTTGTTGGTCAGATGTGGTCCCATTCTCCCCTGGCTGGTATGCTTTTTCGTTGGAGTGGCTGGTTAGCTAGAAAACTTGAGCTGGACAGCTGGTGTGTCCTGTTGCCTGGCTTCTGGCCTTCTTTAACCCCGAACTCCAGAGGTGAGCAGCCACAGCGCGTTCTCAAGATCGGACAGTCGTTAATTATCTCTGAATAGTTAGGAATAAGCCCTGAGTGTAGAATCTAACTTTATCATCAATAAAATGTATCGTATAAAAACATGGTCTTGATAAAATGTCTTAAAAGTTCCAAGTAAGAGAAGCGACAAGTAGCCAGGAGAAAATCAATAGTCTCTGAGGGCCGGCCTTGCAAGCCTAGCGCTGTAACGTGATCCCATGGTTCTCCAGCAAAAACGACCATCCGCACCTCGCCTCTTTGGGTCCCTTCAGTGGGGGTCTCCAAAGTCCATCTTCATACACGTTCTCAATGGAGGTAGAAGTCAGGAAAAATCACAGTGTGCTCCTTCTCCCTCTCGACATGTTACAGGTGCATTTTCTGTTCTCCAGACTGAGGAGAGCTTTGAAAGGGAGAAAATGTTCTAAAAAGGAAGCAATCCAAAGGGATGTGTACTGCATAGAGAGAAGTTTGAAATTGTACCTCAGTTCCTGCTGGAATAAAGAATAGAGAGACGATCACCACCTCCCTACACACACACACACACACACACACACGCACGTGCATGCGCACACTATTTTTTTTAACCTGAAATTTTATAGAAGCCCAGATGACGAAACGATCTCTTCCTGAGGACACATCCATGAATCACTGGGCAGCCACAAGTAGCTTAGAGCCCCGTAAATGTTATCTTCCTGATCTGTCTGCCTCCCAAAGAAGCAAAATTCAGTAAACTAATATAAAGACCAGCCTTGAGGGTGATTGTAATTATGTGGAAGATTAAAAAAAAAATCAGTTGTTATGTTAATTGACCTACAGACTAGTGGAGGGAGAGAAAGAAGATACTGCATATCTACCTGGAATGCCATATGCGTGCATTTATTCTACTTTGACCTCATAGGTCTTTCACACGTGCGTACCTGAATACCACTGGAGACCCAGTACGTTTTGTCAGGATACTCTCTAAGGAGTTCTGGATCGAGTCCTATAGCATGGTCAACAGGCGCCTATTGAATGTGAAATAAATGATACCAAGAAAAAATCCTGCTGAACTATTTGATTTTCCTGGTTTGTCTCAGTGTAGACAAGTAAAGGGGACACAGGAAAACTTACTTGGGGCCAAACAGAATTTTAGCCTTCTATAGAAGGAAGGCGGCAAACTAGCTGATGGCCAGAGTGAATTTCATATTAGTAACACATACAACAGGTATATGAACTCGAAATAGTATTTTACTTAGAAAAGTTCCGGTTTCCATATTAACTCATAAGAGTGAGATATCTTGCAAGCCTTCAGACAAAAAAAAAATGATATATGATGTGCTGGATTCTGTTCCATGAATCATTCAGTATGATTTTAACTGAGCATGACAAATGGAAAGATGCTGTCATTCTTCATATTTTCTTCTTTGTAGATGAAACCTCTGACTCAAATGAAAAGAAGAGACCTGCCCTTGAGATCCTGAGAAATGGTCTTTGGAGTCAGTGGAGTGCATCATACAAGGTAGATTCCCAAATAGGAAATTCTTCCTGTACTATTTTGGTGAAGTAACGTATCTGGAATCGTTTCTTCTGCATGCCAAGGCAGCACTGGGGCACCAACTTGGGTGTACTGAAAGGGTTAAAAACGGAGTCATTTCCCCCCATAGTCCTTTGGGGTAAGAAGAAAACTCTAATTTCAAACAACAAAACTACACAATTTCTAATGCTTAGACCACACCTAGAGCATCATTCGGAAACCAGTGGTATACTATACCCATGCTCTGCATTAAATTATTTGTGTGAAGGATTAAACCACTCAACACAAATTCATAAGCAGTTGTGTAAACCCTACATTTCTATTTCTTCTTTAGAAGATACGTAATTTATGTTTTTTAAAAAAATGGTAATGGCAAGAACAAATGTATTTCATTTCCCCTACTCAGTGTTATTGGTCTAAAACATTAGATGTGGTTTCTAAGAGTGTTTGCTGCCACTTACGCAGCTGGAGCCCAGTTTTAAGTGTGGGATTATTTATATATCTGATTTCCTAGTCTACAGATTAGATGTCAGGCTGATGGACATGAAGGAAAAATTCTTTGGTGGTTTTACATGCAAATATGAAATTTACCTACATTACTCCCCAATTCAAGAATCATATATATATATATATATATATAATATATATATGTAAAGCTACCCTTTTTAGAGTACTTAAGCATGTCAGGTATATGTTATTTTCCATGAATTATTCATTAATTCTCACAGGAATTCTCTGAAATAGGTATTACCATCTAGAAGTTGATGATGGGTAAGCTTGGATGAAAAAAAATAATAAGTAATCTGTCTAAGTTCAGATGATAAGTGGTGAACTTGAGGCTTCATTTTTTTTTCCTGACTGGAAAGCCATCTTATTTGCGTTCAATATTTTGCTAGGAAGGGGTGTTATTTTAACTTCTTTCCTGATTTAAGTAAGTTTTTGAGAAACAAATGAGTAAACACTGGAAGAATCTGAGTTACAGAACAACAGAGTAAAATTGGACCTCAAAACACCAAATTTATTACAATTATCAAAAACAATGTGATTTTAAAAAAAGATTTAATGTGTTTAAAGAAGTGAAATAGGCCATCAAAAATATGAGCTGGTAACAGAGAGATGAAACCATAAAAATTTTCTATTTTCCTTTACTAGTTTATGGTGGTTTTATTCCTACCTCTGTTTGAATCCCAACCTCCCCATGGAAAACTAGTTTCTCCTTTTGGCAGCATTTTTTAAAACACTTTATTTATTTATTTGACAGAGAGCACAAGCAGGGGGAGCAGCAGACAGAGGGAAAGGGAGAAGCAAACTCCCCACTGAGCAGGGAGCCCGACATGAGGCTCAATCTCAGGACCCTGGGATCATGACCTGAGCTGAAGGCACACGCTTAACCAACTGAACCACCCAGGCACCCCTTGGCATCATTTTTTTTTTAAATATCAAAATTTTCAGATACATACAAAAGTAGAGAAAATAATATAACAAATAATAATATAACAAATCTCCATTACCATTGGAGGTAATGCACATCAACAATGTGCAGCAGTAGTCAACTCATAGAAATTATTTAATGCATAAACATTTCTGTATTTATCTCTAAAGGATATTCTTAAAAATATATAACCACAATACTCTTTCACCCTTAAAAAAAGATTCCTATTTTCTTCAATTATCTCATAATGTTATTTTACAATTTGTTTTCATCAGGATTCAAATGAGATCCATACATTATGATGGTTTTTATGTCCCTCAAGTCTGTTTTAATCAATAGATCATTCCTTCATCTTTTTTTTTCTCCTTTCCTTGTAATATATTTGTTAAAGCAACTAGGCCATTCATCTTCTTTAGTTTGTTACAGACTGAATGGTATTGATTGCCCCTCTTTGGTGTCATTTAACAGGTTCCTCTATTCCTGTACATGCTGAAAATCGGTACTTAGATCAAAAGCCTCGATTCATTTTTGTTTTGTTTTGTTTTTGTTTTCTGGCAATAATGTTTTGTGGAGAGTATCGTATTCTTCCATCAAAAGATATGTAATGTCTGTTTGGCTCTCTTTTTTGATGTTAACAATTCATAATGACTGCCTAGATCCATTATTTCAGTATGGGTTTCAAAAATAATAATATTCACTTCTGTCATTCCTTCTTTATTCATTTGCTCAAATGCATCTACAAAGAGAAGTTTTTCTTATCAACATTTGATTATGTTGAAAGCATAATACATAAAGGAAAGACAGTGGGGAGTCTGCTTCTCCCTCTGCCTCTGCCCTCCCACCCACTGGTGCTCTCTCTCTCTGTCTCTGTCTCTCTCTCTCAAATAAATGAAAATCTTTAAAATAAATAAATAAAATAAATAAATTCAAGGAAGAAATCATAATGGAAACTAGAAAATACTTACAAGTGAATAACAACAACAGTACTGCATATTAAAAATACATTAATGTAGTTAAAGTTGTTCCCAAAGGAAAACATTGGTCTTCAAAATCATATTAGAAAATTTCAAAAACCTGAAAAATAGTAAGCCAAGCATCCAATTTAAAGAGTTAAAATAACGGAATAAATTCTAAATACAGGGGAAGGAAAGGGATTGTTACAGTCTAAATGTTTGTGTCCCCCAAAATTCATATGAAGACATCCTAACTCCCGAAGGGGATGGTATTAGTAAGTGAGACCTTTGAGAGGCGATTGGGTCATAATAGTAAAATCCTCATGAATGGGATTAGTGCCTTTATAAAAGAGGCAGCAGAGAGATCCTCCTCCCTTCCGTGATATGAGGTCATAGCAAGAAGGCACCAGTTACGCACCAGGAAGAAGGCCTTCATTAGAAGGCCACCATGCTGCTGCCTTGACCTTGGACTTCCAGCCTCAAGCACTGAGAAATTAGTTTCTTTTGTTTATTAGCCACCCATTCTGTAGTATTAAGTTATAGCAGCCAAAACAGATTAAGACTGGGATTTTTTTTAAAAAGCTGCAATTAATGAAATAAACAAAAATACAAAGATACAAACTGCCAAACCGAACTAACACAGACACTCAGACAATTTAGTGTTGTACATGTGCAACACAACGAAGTTAATGAAAAAGTATAATTTGCCAATATTTAAAATGAGAAATAAAAATAAATTGAGCAAAGCTGAGCTTATATATTTTAATGAGTTTGAAGCCTAGTGATAGAGAGACTAGTATTTGTCTCCTTACCCCTAAATCTGGAAATGTGGTCATTCAGACCAGAATCATTGAAAGGTCAGCCCTGGATGGGAGTCACATTACTGTTGGAATGTGAGATACCCAGGGGAAAGCATGAAGACAGAGGATCACCAGGGGAGCAGTAGGGCTCCAGGTGTGGGGAGGAAAGCCACTGAAAGCAGCATGCTAAAGACACACTTTCTGTAACCTCTAGATAACATGCAATCATGGTGCCATATTACGTAGTGGGCAGATTCCTGTTCTATGGTCTGACAAGCTTATAGATGTGAAATGCAGAGCTATAACTTTTAACTGGTTAACCATTTTCTCATTATTCAACCTCCCCGTCTTTCTTCTATGCTTTCATACTGTAAATCTCGAGAAAAATAATTGTCATATTGTTCCCAGTAGTTGAGATAGCTGGCAAAACAGATCTCTAAGAAGGTGAAACTTTCTAATGTGATCCCAGAAAATGTTGAATATGGCTTACTGTTAAGATGAGTTATAGCCTTTAGTAACTAAAAGAAGAATTCATGAAAAGATGCTAAAAATCTTCTGTACCAAACATTGCATTTTATTAACGAGTTCAATGAAATCAGTCCAAGAAACCACAGGAGAGATTTTTCCCCTTAATTCAGCTTTATTGACTTCTTCGGATTCAAAACACTAATATTTATGTGGTAGAAATTTCCCATTGCCTCTTAAAAACTGGTTTATTTCGTCTCATCTGAGAGATGAGGCCATGAAAGTAATTCAGTGAATAAACATTTTACACACATTTTCATGGAGCGCTTCTTCCCTCCCAACAGTAAACATATTCATCTGGTCGCACCCCTGCTTTGGACCTACTGTCAGGAGAAAACTGGGATGATTCTTATGCTCAGAAAAAGCAGATACGTGCCATTCTAAACAAAAGATAAGGATTGAAAGAAAGATGGAAAAGCTGCTCGGTGAAAGAGAGAAAAGGAAAGAGAGAGACTTTGAGATTGCCTGGGAAGAAATGTGAACAAACAGTTCACCAAAGATATGTGGATGTCAGAAACAAAACAAAACAAAGACACTTCCAAAGGTGCTCACAATCTTTAATCAATCAGGAGACTGCAAATACAAACCACAATGAGTTACTACTACACGTTCATAGAATGGCTAAAAAGGAAACCAAATGTTAGTGAGTGTTAGGGTGGCCGGGGGTGTGGGTGGCAAAGAATTGCACCGAGAGTGGATTAACAAGGAGGACAGAATGTATTCACTCTCCAAGGGAGGAGGGGGGCCAGACATCAAGGGAGATGTTGGCCCCGGTTTTGGTCAGGCTGGGCCTTTGAGGGGGTTTTGAAGGATGTCAGAGGGTTGCAGCTGTTCCCATGCAGAAGGGGGCAGGAGGGAGGGTATAGGAAGGGGGTCAATTCTCGGCTAGGTAAAGTAGGAGGTGGCAGGTTTTGTGGGGGTCTTGGTCTGGGGTTGGTCAAGGATGTGGGTCATGGTCCAGCTAGAGAAGAATTTGGTTTGTAGTTGTGGTCTATTCTCTGAGAAGGTGGGGCACCGTGACCTAGAAAAACAAAGAGTTAGGGCCAAGTACAGACACCTGTGGGATTTGTCTATAAGCTTGGCTGGTTGGGGGGAATTCTGAATAGATTCCCTTCAGTGAGGATGTAGAACAGCTAGATCTCCCCTACACTGCTAGTAGGAATGTAAAATGATGTGGTCACTTTGAAAGAGACTTTGGCAGTTTCTTATGAGATTAAACATATGACTCAATAAGTCCACCTTCAGGCTTGTACCCAAGAGAAATGAAAACATACATCCACAGAAAGACTTGTACAACAACGTTTATGGCAACTTTATTCATAGTAGCTTAGAACGAGGAACAGCTCAAAGGCCATGCATAAACAGGTGAGAGAATAAACAAATTCACTCAATGGAATGCTGCTCATTAATTAAAAAAAAAAATGAACTGCTGATACAGGCAACATCATGGATATATCTCAAAAACATTCTGGAAGCCAGATACAAAAGAGTACATATTGCATGATTCCATTCCTAAGAAACTACAGGAAATGTGAACCAACCCAGACAAGCAGAAAGTAGATGGGTCGTTGCCTAGGGATGCAAGTCGAGGGGTATCACGTGCAAAAGAGCATTAGGAAACTTTTGCAGTGATGAAAATATTCTGCACAGTGATTGGAGTAATAGTGACATAAATGTTTACATTTGTCAAAACTCAACAAAGTGTGCACTTAAAATGGGTGCATTGTAATTGAGTGTGAATTATAGCTCAAAAAATAAGAAAAAAGTTTTAAACACATACACACACACGGAAGGTACTTGGGAAGAATGAAGAAGATGGTGAAGGAATTAGAACAAGTGCTGTTTGTCCTTGAAAACATCTACAGATGCGATAATTGCCATAGCGTTTTAGGTGAGGTAGAAAGAAAAGGAGGGGAAGGAGCCAGCTCTTTGGCTCTGAATCAAATGGACAGAACACATCTGGTGCATCCCCAGAGGCTTTTCTCCTTGGTTGTTCTGATCAACTATTTTATCATGACTTAGGTTCTTTCAGCTCTAATATTTTATGATTCTGTGTTCTGCAATAATGTATTGAAATTTATTTATCAAAACTACAGAAAGCTTACAGCTGGAAAGGATAGCCAGCTAATACTTTAGATGACAGGTTCAGGATTCAAAATCACCTTGAGATACAGGAACACTGGACTAAAACCAACATGATGAAATTGGAAAGGACAAAACTCTTGAAGTTAGGCTTAAAAATGTAATGCTGCAAACACAGTTTTGAAAAAAGTTAGCCTCCTTTAAGAAAAAACAAAACAAAACTATATATTTTCCAAAGGAGAAAAATCCTCTGTGATAGATTATATAGGTGTGTATGATCTCATTTCTATAAAACTCTATTAGAAGATGCAAACTACTCTATAGTGACATAAAGCAGATCAGTGGTTGCCCTGGGTCAGAGGTAGAGAAGGCTATTGGCAGAAAATGAGCATCAGGGAACTTTTGGGGTAGTGAATACATACATATATCTAATTTATTGCTAAGTGAGCAAGTCAGATTGTCAAATAATGACTAAAAATTCTATGCAATATTAGACCACATGAAGAAAAGTCAACATCCCGAACTTTGCAAATCCTAGCCTCATTGAGCTCCGTACCAGTCAGACCATACTTGAAATATTATGCCCCATCATGAATGGCAGATTATAAGGAGGCTATCTATAAAAAAGAGACAAATCTGATGAGTGATTCTTTAAAACATGTCATGGATTAGAAGACTAAAGTGAAGAGAGTCGTAGTAGTTTCCAAATATTTAAAGCATTGCAATATACAAGAGAAAGAGAAACAGAAAGTGTATTGTTTTAAAAATTAGGATCTATATAAGTTACACAGAGGTAGAAATACCTTGAAATAAGAAGAGTTGGATACAGCAGCTAGTTCATGATGGTCTGAATCATCTCTTTTTTTTTAACTACCCTATAGTCCAGTAATTACACTACCAGGTATTTACCCAAAGAATACAAAGGCACGAATTCAAAGGGATACATACACTCTTATGTTTATAGCAGCATTACTTGCAATAGCCAAATTATGGAAGTAGCCCAAGTGTCCATCAACTGATGAATGGATAAAGAAGATGAATGGATAATGGACTCTGAAAAACAAACTGAGGGTTCTAAAGGGGAGGGGGGTGGGAGGATGGGTTAGCCTGGTGATGGGTATTAAAGAGGGCACGTTCTGCATGGAGCACTGGGTGTTATGCACAAACAATGAATCATGGAACACTACATCTAAAACTAATGATGTAATGTATGGTGATTAACATAACAATAAAAAATTTTTAAAAAAGATGTGGTGTGTATACACACACATACACACACACACAATGGAATATCACTCAGCCATCAAAAAGAATGAAATCTTGCCATTTGCAACGGACATGAATGGAGCTAGAGGGTATAATGCTAAGTGAAATAAGTCAGAGAAAGACAAATGCCATATGATTTCACTCATATGTGGAATTTAAGAAATAAAACAAAGGAGTAAAGGGAAACGGGGGCAGGGGCAGCAAACCAAGGAAAAGACCCTTAACTATAGAGAACAAACTGATGGTTACAAGAGGGGAGGGGGTGGGAGGATGGATTAAATGGATGATGGGAATTAAGGAGTACACTTTTTGTGATGAGCCACGGGTGTTGTATGGAAGTGGTGAATCACTATATTGTACCCCTGAAACTAATATTACACTGTATGTAACTATACTGGAATAAAATAAAAGAACTATCTCTTTTTTTTATGTTCAGTTAGCCAAGTATATAATTAGTTTTTTGATGTAGTGTTCAATGATTCATTAGTTAAGTATACTATCTCCTGATGTACCATGTCACCTGTCATTGGAAGTAATTGTGCAAAGGATGTGGGACCAAATTACAGAGATATCCCGACAGGTATTCTACCACTGGGGAAGAAGCAGGAGTGATGTCACTGGTTAGAAAGCAGAGAAGTGGAATTCAACCCACCTTAGTGGTGGAAGATCTGGAGAGGCAAAGAGCAAGGGCAGGGGAAGTGAGGGAAACTGGGGCAGGGGGGTGGGGGAGATGGCATATGTAATGGTGCCATGATGTGAAATTTTGAAGAAAAAGAGTCAAATATGTGTAGCATCCCATGATTCACCAAGCTGTCTGAAACGCAGTGTTCTGGTTGGGGACTAGCACCCAATTAACCCCGGGTGGGTAAGAAAAGCCTTGATAGTAGGATAGGTAGTTTAAGACTTGCCTATACTGAGCCAGAAGCTAGAAGATGGTACTTTCAAATACACTGTAGAGTCAAATGCCTTGGTCCCTTATTCACACCATTGATAAAGGGAGGTAATTTAAGGGAAGACAGCCTCAGAATTTTCCCATGAGATTAAGAGGGAAAAGAGTTCTGGGAAGAAAAAAAGAAGGAAAAGTAGGGAGAGTGTTGAGGGAAAAAGAAAAAAACTGTAAAGATCAAGCAGATTTTAATTTCCTTCGGCTTTAGTAAGTAAGTTCAGCTTCTGGAATTTTAAATGCATAGGGTGTAACTTGCACTTAAAGTAAAACTGTCATGCCCATGGCTTTATGACTTTCAACCCATTATAAGGATAGTTAGAAGCCAAATCTCTGAATATAAAATGTTTGGTGAATCTCTCTTCTCATTGACTAAGTCAACATTTAATTTTCACTTACTTTAACTGTTGTGTTCACTGAAGCAGAGAAGGCATCCATCTTAACATACACAGAGAAACACAAATAGAGCAAGAGGCCAAAAAGTCCAAGCTCTTCCTATTGTCTTTTATATAAAGGAAAATGTGGAGGTTGTAGTCACACAACTGTATGTTCAAATGGCTAATACATGTAGGGAAAATATGGAAACTTCAGCACTGGTCAAATAAATGCAAATTAAATGTATGAGGTATTATCTATCTAATGGGTTGGTAAAAATTAAGACGATGAATAATATTCATTGGTAATGGGGAATGGCAAGACGGGCACCGTAAGAGAATAAAGTTTGCAACTTTCCCAAGTACAACCTCATATGTTATACATATGTTTCAATCCAGTCATCTCACTTCTGGAAAAATATTCTAGGGGCACCCTGGGTGGCTCAGTTGTTTAAGCGGCTGCCTTCGGCTCAGATCATGATCTCAGGGTCCCAGGATGGAGCCCCATGTTGGGCTCCCTGCTCAGTGGGGAGTCTGTTTCTCCTTCTCCCTGTGCCCCTCCTCTCCACTCATGCTTGGTCTCTCTCAAATAAATAAATAAAATCTTTAAAAAAAGAGAAATGTTCTAAGGAAATTAAGAAAGAGTACAGCAAAGTGAATACAAAAATGTCTAAGGTAGCATTGATGGTTATAATAGTGCAGACAATTTAAATGCCTAGTAAGAGGGAATTGGATTCAATAAACTATAGTTCATTCATAAAGTGAAATGCTAGAAAACTGTTTAAAAGGGTGAGTTTACCATTATGTATAATATGCCATTTTATATCATTAAATGAAAATGAGATTGAAATATATTGACAAAATGCTACATTATACTATATATTTCCTATCTTTCCACTTGGGTAAATAATCTGTGCCAAACTCTATGTTTTTAACTGTTAATTATGTCTGGCTAGAATTATGTCGTTTTCACCTTCTAGTCCATAAAGATAAGCTTTCACCTAATCAATTAGGAGCTGGCATTATTCCGTTATCAGCAAAATCAATGAAATGATTTCATGCGGTCGACTCCAGTATTCCCTAAGTGAGGTTGTAGCCACGCAAGCAGGTGGCGGAAGCAGAATGTAGGTGAAGGTTGTCAGAGTTGAGAAGTTTAAACATCTTTGAGGCTACATAATTGGATAATCACATGCATGATAATGGCAAGGGATCAAGGGGAAGAAAGAGAGTGAATTATATTATGTCTTTTTTTTATTATGTATGTTAATCACCATACATTACATCATTAGTTTTTGAGGTAGTGTTCCATGATTCATTGTTGAATTATATTATGTCTTAAACAAACAATCCAGAAAGTGATGGACAGCAAGAAAGGCCATAGGGCAGCATTGAGGTGACATGAATCTCAAATGGCTGAGGCTTCCGGCGTGAAGTTGGAAAAGTGATGGTCAGGAAGGTACCATAGGGTGCTGAGAGAATATCCACACCACTAGACCCTGCTGCTCAGTGGTTGAGTGGCCTCCAAGGACAGGGCTACCTGGGAGGCCCTGCTCTCTGGGGACACCTAGTCAGAAGGGACCTGCAAGCATGTTTCAATTCAAATCAATATTTATTGAGCCTTTCCCACATACCAGCTACTGTGCCAGTTTTTGAAGAACAACTCAATGCTCACAGAGAAAGCACTAGGGAAAAGGTCTGGGCATGGTGAAGAAATAAGGGGAGAAGCAGCAGATAGTATAATGGGGATAAAAGCTCATGATCAAGATGTCTTGTCCACATCTTTTTTTCTGGATGGTGACAAAGGATGGTGATGATCATAAGATTCCTATCATAAAGGCTGCCCCGTAGGACGCAGGGACAAGGGCAATAATGAATAACAGTTTTGAAAATGCCAAAGTACCGAACCAACAAAGATGGAAATGTCAAGGCATAAATATATCCTAAAAGCTAGAAGGCCAGATTTTCTACCTGGCTTTCTCATTCTCTAGAGTCTTGCTACTCAAGAGTGTGGTCCATGGACCATCAGCACTGGCATCTGCTGGGGGCTTGCTAGAAATGCAAAATCTTCCTCATTCCCGGTCGACTGAATTGGAATTCGCCATTTTAACAAGTCCCCTAGGTGATTCACAGTCATGTTAAAGTTTGAGAATTATTGCTCTAGAACATAGATTCCCAACTACTCAATCACAGCAGGAGGAATGAGAGGTGGAGTTACAACCAGGATCCTAGAAATTATACAGAAGCCTGTGTCCTCTTGTGTCTATGCAGCAGTCTGTTGGGCTGCCTATTGGTGAGAGTGTAGGGCTAGTGATTTCCTAGCCCTCTGTAATTCTTTAGAAAAACGGGGGCACAGGGGTGGCTGTAAAAGAGGATTCCAGAAAAACAGAACTGCAGGCTATGACTGTAGGCTCCAGGGGACATTTGTGCCTGAGTGGTGAGTGGTTGTTGAGAGAGCCATGAGGACTTATGTCCTATTTAAGAGGGAATTCTGTTTTATAGAGAAATCAGTAATGTGTGCTTAGACCATATGCATGAGTTTAATTAGGCAGGCTGGCCTCTGTTGCAACCAGAACCTTTAGGGACCAGCAGGCCTAGAGCCATAGGATTAGTGAATGTTTCTAACCAAGGATTAGGAGAGCACTGGAAAGGGAGGGCTGTTGACCTGCCCCACAGTGGACATTATGACTCTGGCACTAAAAGTCCACTCATTAGGACTCAGGCCAAGACACAGTTTATAAGCATATTACTAAGTACAATATCAGCCTGGGCGATGAGATGGGGGGACAGTGGGGAGGGGGGTACCCAAACTCACCTCAGTTTCCAAGAGGGCCACAAGACTTTGTCAAAGATTCAACCTCAGCTCACAGGAAGCCACCCTAAGCTCAGGGCAGGCAGTGTGAAGGGAGCAGAGAAATCTAGCCTTCAGGAGCCAACATATGATAAGTCCCTCGTCATGTGTGGAGGAGCAGGTGATATTCCCATAGCCGCGAGAGAGAAGTAGGCCTCCATCCATTCGAAAGTAAGCTCCCCTTCTTCCCACCTTCTACTAAGGCATGGTCTTCTCAGACAAATGTTTGGGAGAATCTACCCCTTGGGACAGTGAGCATTCATAGGTGAGAGCAAACGTATAACCTCTTTACCTCCGTTTAGAAAATCCCCTGGAGTGTACCATATGGACAGTCATTCCATTTCTCTCAGTGAGCTTGCCTATACCTCTTCCTCTGCCCCTCCTTACCTTGCCCACCTCTACCTCCCCACCAGATTAGAAATAAAATCAGTTTGGGCATTCCTTCCCTGGATATGGATGTGGAAAAGTTAGAAGACAGCCTAGCGTGGCAGTTTAACCAGGGAACTGAGTGGGAGTCTCAGTTCAACTGGTAGGAGTATTATTTTTCTCTATACCATTTACCTCTTTTGGGGCTCATCCCCTTCAAGAGATGTGTCTATATATGTGTAGTTGTATTACTTTAAATGGATTTATTGAAGAAACTGCTGGGCAACCTCATTTGAGATAACTTCATCTTTCTCAAGTCATTATTTATTACAGGAGAGTGCAACTAGAAAATAAAAGAATAGAAAAGAAAAATATCCTTGGATTACCAGTTTTTTATTACATATTTAAAAGGGAATGGTAACTTGCCTATCCTATATCAGTTGGCAGTCCATTTGTGGGAAAAATGTCCTCGTGCAGCAACCAAAATGGCTCCACAAGGACAAGTTTGCTGGAGAGCTCTGAAGGCCTGAAGCCCTGAGCTGGGGACCTGAATGAGACAGACAGCCTTCAGACACCTTCTCATTCTATTACACTTCCTTGACATTCAGTTGGATTTCATCCTTCAAAATGGACAAACATCTTAATGTTGTCTAAAATTCCCAGAATCCTTGGAGAAGCAAAGTAAAAATCACTACCCTGTGTGTCCAGTAGAGGGCCAAGTGGCATCCGGATGATACAAAGTAATTGAACCTGCGTCAGATCCTTTCCTGAATCTTCTACACCCTGAATCTTAATTATACTTGTCTTTTCTTTGATTTCATGACAACCCGTGGAAGAACAACTAAATTATGCTAGAACACTAGGTAGAGAGTGACAGCCCTGAGTCATAGTCAATTCATTTTCTTCACTGAAATAATCACTGATCCTTGCAACATCAACTGGATTGAAATATGGAAGATTTGATTTGTTCCTGGAGGTTACTAAAATAGCTAAACCATGACATATCTGAGAGAATTATTCCTGTCATTGTAAAAACAGATTCAGATAAACTGGGCAGTGATCTACTTCATTATTTGGCCATTGTTTATCATGATAGCTGAAATAAAAATTAATGACAGAACAGTTGATTTAGATGTGCTATAAAAACAAAGCCTGGATGTATCTGCCATAGAGATGTGTTATTTTTCCAACTTTTATAAATAATGGATCGATTTTCTGGCAAAAGACTCTACAGATCAACTACTTCATCAGTTTACAAACCATTCCACCACGGAAGAGAAAGAGCAATGTTTTTCCCAAGTAATGTTGACATGCATATATGTAAATGCATAAACAGCTAACTAACTAAATGTATGTTTTCATTTTGCAAGGCCCCCTGGAAAAATAGAAAGTGTGTATTATGCTTTTTATGATAGAAAGTATTGGCAAGTGTCCAGGCACTTAATTTTTTTCCCACTAGTTTCTCAAAGCATTTTATATCTACCTACCATCCTGGGCTGTATACATAAACTAGAAGAACAACAGCCAAAACAGAACACGATGTCTACCCAACAAGTGAACCAACTGGCAATTGTAACCTGCAGTTATCCTTGTCATGCTTCCATCCCAAAAAATATAGTCAGGGTCACCGATGGGGCAATAACAAATTGTTAGCCCCCAACACAGAACAGAATCAGGATGTACTACCCAGTGTAAACATTTATAATGATATAAAACTCATATGAAATCTATTTTATGAATTCTATTATTTTAATTATTTAAATGTTAATTCTTCATTGTTGCAAATGGTAAGATTTCATTTTTGATGGCTGCATAATATTCCATTGTATATATATATACACCACATCTTCTTTATCCATTCATCTGTTGATGGACATCTTGGCTCTTTCCATAGCAATAAATGTTAATTCTTCAAATGTCAAGCACTTATACTTCACAAATGTATTAGAAGAAGTACAAAAGAAGATGAAGATGCAAGTAGTGAAATAAGAGGAAATCATTTAGAGGCATTTAAAGGTTCAGTTAGACAGTCATATTTATGCCCTCTTATTCCCTCTTTTTTCTTTTTGCTGAAAAAGCATTAGTAAAACCGATTTGCATTTGTATGAGACTAAAGTTTTTGAAGTGCTTTAAACACATTAAACTGTGAATATTTTAAATATGCCTAGAAGCAAACATCTATACAATGCCATATTTTAAGCAAAGAAGTAAGAAACCAGCTAAAAATTTTTAAAACTCATGTAGATCTAGCCTTAAGTGTCAATGGCCAAGGAATTGGAAAAAAGGGTGAATGGCTCCCAACATCTAGGAAGACAACAGAAATCTTGCAAGCCAATTCATACACCAGATAACAAGACTGCATGATTTACCAATAGATGACAGATCAATAGATTGACAGATCTATCAATCAATTGATCAGTAGATAGATAGACCTAAACAAAAATCAGTATAAGGCATTTCACAACCCATTAAAGATTAATCTGATAATGACTGATATCATTATAGAATTGTCCCATGTCTCGCATTTTGGGGCAGCTCTAAGACAAGGATCCAGCATAGTTACTTGGACTCTGTCAGATTTTAAGACTGAGCTGATAAAAAGTATAAGCATGTAAATAGGGCCAGTGTTTCCCAACAAGTACAATGGTGTTCTTGGAGGTTCCCCAAATGGTTTACTTAGCATATGGACATTAAATAGCATCACCCCCCACGGCCAAAGTTAGTTCCTCTCTGATCAATATGATTAAGTCAAGGAGCAAATCTCATTGTAGTGCTGTTGAGTCATCCAAAACTCAGAGCATGAGGTAGACTACCTTTAGTAAACAAACAAACAAAAAGCAAAACAAAACAACAACAAAACAGTATGGAGACTTGTGTTTAACAGGCATTCAAACACACTTGTACTTCTTCCTGGGTTGCAAACCAAGAGGTTTAGGTCATGGTATTTTACCAAGAGTTCTAAAAGTGTATGTCTTCCTCTGCTTGGACTTAAAATAAACCACCGCGGGGCACCTGGGTGGCTCAGTCAGTTAAATGTCTGACTCTTGATTTCAGCTCAGGTCATGATCTCAGGGTCATGAGATTGAGCCCCACATTGGCTCTGTGCTGGGCGTGAAGCCTAAAGATTCTCTCTCTCCCTCTGCCCCTCCCCGCTCCCTCTCTAGAAAAGTAAAATAAAATAAAATAAAATAAAATAAAATAAAATAAAATAAATAAAGCATCTCTAGGGGCTTCCACACTGACTCGCCTTCAGAATTGTGTGACATAGGGGCGCCTGGGTGGCTCAGTCGTTAAGCGTCTGCCTTCGGCTCAGGTCATGATCCCAGGGTCCTGGGATCGAGCCCTGCATCGGGCTCCCTGCTCGGCAGGGAGTCTGCTTCTCCCTCTCCCACTCCCCCTGCTTGTATTCCCTCTCTTGCTGTGTCTCTCTCTGTCAAATAAATAAAATCTTTAAAAAAAAAAAAAAAAGAATTGTGTGACATAAGGAATGTTCTTTGCTTTCATGACCTCATACTTCTGCGGTCCGGCTCCTTATCCCATCAGAAACCCTTTAGTTTTGGTGTGTCAACATAGCGGGTGGTGAAAGTAAATTCAAGAGATATTTAAGTTCCACTGGGGCTTTTTCTCTCAAATTTCTAACTTCAACCAGGCCTGATATTATACAAGGCAGATATCCAGTATACCACTAAGGTAGGTTTCCTCTCATCTCTGCGAACTGGAAACTGGTCTGGATTTGGAAGTGACAATGACATATTACCTAACCAGAGATAATGATATCCCCTGCCCTTTAGACTTATTTATAATTTATAATTAAAATGGAATATAATAATATATTAATTAAAAGAGGCTAATCAATATTTTTCAAAGAACGTATGACAAAGATTACTACCAAGTGAATTTTGTACACCTGTCTGGTCAACTTCCTGAAGTGCATCAGAGGTTCCTGGCTAACCTCGCCCGAGGGACCATGGCCCCCCAGAGCCCTGCACCTCAGTGAGTCCGGCAGCTGCACACGCCATATTGAAAGAAGCCCAGTCGTCCCACCCATGCTGCCCCTCATCCTGAATGAGGTCTCCCGCCTCCTTCACACCAGAGCCTCTGCCAGTGCTCACACCATCTCCAAGAAGCCTGCCTCACCTGCCTTCTGAAGCTCTAGGCTTTCTCTCACTCTGGTACTTTACATGTGTTTCTAAATTATAGCCTAAAACACACCATGGGCCTATTTGATGACATGTCAATTTCCCAGAAAAACACCCTTCTTCCGCTGTAAGTGAGGGAGGACAAGTCAGTACTGCTGACCATCTGCCCACCTCCAGCCTCAAACCGTGGCGAGGCCCTGGCTTCTGGGAGCTATGTAGCAAATACATGTTGAACGGATGCATTCCTGAATGACCGCCCTAATTCGCTGCGACTTCCTGTTCCCATGGGAAAATCAGAAAACTCCCCTCATCTTTTATACATGGTGAGAGGTAGACAGAGGGTCTGGTTATAGGTTCAAAAATATAACTGAATGCATCTCCAAGGTGTATTCATGAGGAATCCAGGATGAAATGAAGCCTCAGCTTCTTATGCTTTAAAAATCCTTGTTATGGACTATCTCCTATTTTAAATGTTTAAAATAGGAGAGAGAGAACGCTATACTATTTTCAGGGAATTTGCTTGTACTAACAGCCTTGCATTTTTCATTTAAATAGGACCCTCCATCATTTTCCCTTAGTTTGTTAGTGTCTGTCACATATAAAATTACAACAAATAAAAGAAAGAGGTAGAATATAAATGTTCAGAGGCAACACAGCATGGCAAGCAGAGGAGAGAAAGGAGGTTACCCAACACTTAGGTGGGTCCCCAGGGGACGAGGAATGTAGGGTAAGTCACACCAGGAGCCCAGCGACTGTTCAGTCCACATATCTATGTATACATATGTGTATATATTTTTTTTTCTTGGAGGTGTAGACTTTTAGAATCTTTGTGATTCACTATGTGGTACAGGCCTCTGCTGCTAATAACTTAAAATACTCTCCCTCTTTTTGCTGTATGAAGCTAAGGCTACCTTCATTCCTGGGAAATCTTCCTCGGCTTCCAGTCGCTTAACGCACAGGGAATTGAACTTCAGCAGGGTAGAGAGGACACGCCAGAGGGGGAGTTTCCCAGGTGGGAAAGCAAATGAGCAGTGGGAGAGGGAAAGAACATATTCTGGCTCTATGAATAGAATCGTTCTTCTCTGAATTGCACTTAAACAGCAGTCAGTATGGGCAACAGGGAGCTAATAAAGAACTTTGATCAGGGGAGGAACATGATCACAACTGCCTTGGCGGAGGGTCCAGCTAACTGCATCAGTATTTGGGGGATAGATTGGAAGGTGCTAAGCACATGGGTGAAAAAGGCATAAGACAGAGAGAGAGGAGAGAGTACAGGGGGAATATACTGGGGAGGTATTTAGACAGTACTTAGAGAGGAGTTAGAGAAAGATTAGAAGAAAAAAGTGTTCCAATGATTCTCAGGCTTCAGAAACCACTTATATTGTGGAGTCATTACTTACAATTTTTGACTGCAAGTCTAATGAGGTCTCTGTTGTTTTATATCATGCCTGTTCTGATATCTTTTTTTAAAGATTTTTATTTATTTATTTGACAGAGAGATAGAGAGAACAAGTAGGCAGAGAGGCAGGCAGAGGGAGAGGGAGAAGCAGGCTCCCCGCCGAGCAGGGAGCCCAATGTGGGGCTCGATCCCAGAACCCTGGGATCATGACCTGAGCCGAAGGCAGCCGCTTAACCGACTGACCTACCCAGGTGCCCCGCCTGTTCTGATACCTAATTTCAAGGCCTTGGATGAATCACATAGCCCTTCTGTACTTCTGGATCATCAGATGAAAAAGGCAGCAATCTTAAATTATTCCTCCTACCCTGACCCCATTTCCCAAGCCATCCTCTCTTTCCCAACTAAAGCAAGGTGGGATTACTTTACTAATCAGTAGGATTAGATAATCTTGTAACTGTGAGTCTCCACTTGTGGAGATGAGAATGAGGAAGAATGTATCTTTTGGACAGTCTTAGGAGTGTAGGCATGGGATGAGACGTAGCCATTAGACAGCGGGCATGGGGATGCAAAAAGCTCTCTAGTTTTATCTAGCTGTGGATCAACTGATTTGGCACAACACAGTATTTCCCGATGGAAATTAAAATGTATGTCTACAATATACATTATCAAGAATCTCTTACCAGGGTTTTTAACGTGACAGAGTCAGGCCACTAAAGGATTGTGTGGCAAGTGTCACCAAAACACTTGTGCACAAGTTTGTGGATAAGATGGAACCATGTGAACCTAAACCAGGGCTCTGGGTCAGCCTCGGTTCAGATTAGCTGGATCATCAAGGGCAAGTCATTTCCCACACTAAGATTTAGTTTTATTATTTATAAAATGAGGAATTTGGACTCTAACTAAGGTCCTTTCCAGGCTTGATATTCTGTACCTCAGGGAATTTCTATAAAATGTGTCTCATGCTCTAATTTTCATCACCCCTAGCAAATGGGAACCACTGACTCATTCAAGGTATAGTAATTTACCTAAAATGTGTTAGGTCAACAGAAATAATGTGGTTAAAAAATGGAACTTATAGTTTCCTTCTTCTTGCCAATCTAACAAACATCAGAGACAAGGATAAAAGCTTTGCTTAATAGTGAAACAGCATGTTTTAACAGATGCCACGATTTACAACATACATCATAGGGAAAGCATTGCCAAGCAGGGAGAAGTACAACTTTTATTTTTTCCATTTGGAATTAAAAGTGTTTTTCATTGCATTCTATGCCCACGGCTTTAGACTTTCAACCAGGTGTTATAAAGCTGATGAAAGGGAGCACAGAGCATTTGATGACACTACGTTATCTCCTTGGGCGCTACTGCTGAACGCTGAGTTCAGAGTTGTGCCCTCTAGTGGAGAAACGCTCTGATTGCAGGTTTCTTTTACTAAGGACAGCCGGATCTAACACCGTTTGGGATCATTTCGGTGTGAGAGAGCTACCTTTTCAAATGATTTGTGTCTTTCATACAGAACAATAAAGAGAGGTTAAATAAAATGATGGACAGCTCCATCCTGGATGATGGCTTTGTGATTTCTTATCTGTGATGCAGCATAAAGAGCACAGGACTTGGAGCTGAAGAGCCTCAAATCTAAGTGAGATCCAGCCCATCATGTAGTTCTGTAAATCTGGGAACTCTCTGAGGGTCCCAGTGTTAATTAAATGAAGTCCTACATCTGCGTGTGCTTTGTAAAATGTAAAGTATCGATTTCCATTATTAGTAAAAATTTTATGAAAACGTTTAGTCTCTTGAATACATAAATCACTATTAATAAGAAAATACATCTCTGAGTAAGAGGTAAATCTGTGAATATTTGAATTTTAAACAGCTTCTTCCACATTTCTCCACTTCATCAATCACCTCTCACACTTACTCAGCATCTTCTCTGAATTCAGAGCTACACGATATCAAGTCAAATATCGCAGATGAATTTTGAGTGATTGACTGAAGACACCACAAATCAACTCAAGAGTTAATAAGAAATCTGCCAAGTTCCTGCACTTCAATAAAAACAAAAATTACAATAGGTAACAAAATCATATAACTTAAGAAAAGAAATACCACCTCTAAGAAACCCACTTTAAATATGAAGGCATAAAGTAAATTAAAAGTATGGTAAAATATGCCATTTTACCATTAGTGCCATTGAAGATGGAATTCCTTCCCAAAGAGCTTCTCTACAAGTTACTCAACTTCTCTGTGGTAAAAACCCATAATGTATCAGTGACTATTTATGGATGATCAAATTACATATCATTTTGTTCTTCTTTTTATTATTCTATATTGAGGATATATCACAAACTGATCTTTATTAAGATAAAAGCATTATCTCAAACCAATTAAAAAGTAATAGATAATTCTGTGAGAAGTGAGAAAGTGGTGGAAATTGACAGAGATGTTTGTCATTTTATTTACTTTTTAAAAAGAATATTTATTTATCTGAGAGAGAGGGAAAAAGTGCGCACATGAGGGAGAGAGAGCTGGGGAGAGAGAGAGAGCTGGGGAGAGAGAGGGAGAGAGAGAATCTCAAGCAAACTTTGTGTTGAGCAGGGAGCCCCATGCGGGGTTCTATCCCAGGACACTGAGATCATGACCTGAGCCGAAACCAAGAGTGGGTCACTTAACCGATGGAGCCACCCAGCGGCCCCAAGATGTTTGTCATTTTAACAACCTTACTTAAGGTATAAACTTGCCCTCTGCTCCCCCAATACTCCCTCCAAGAAGTACGAGTACCCTGCTGCATGCAGACATGGCCAAGTAGACTTGGAAAGCATTCCTCTGTTTCCCCAGATGCATTTATATATCGCCTCTGTCTACACAGGACACCCACCCCTCTTCCCTCTCCCTATCACATGCTTTTGAGGTTAAGAACTTTTGCAATGAAAAGCATAGTCAGTAATTATGTAATTGGAGATCTTCCTGTTTGAAACGAGTCAATTAACATTCCACCATAACCAAACATAGTAACTGCTCCCTCTGGGTCTGCCTCTATGGTAAGGCTACCCAGACAGAGAGGGAAGCCACGTGCTAGATTAGCAAGGGAAAAGGATGAGGATGAGAAGTGCCGGAGCAGGTCAGTGATGCTGAGGACAGGAAGGGGAGGCTGCACAGGGGGTGGACTTGAAGGTCTGAAACACGTGGCAGAAGCAAAGTGTATTCAGATGGTACAAGCTGGAAGAAACTGTGGTCAACCCCGTCCCTCCAGAGCCTGCGTCCTCACTGTGAGGTTCTGATGCCAACGGAAAACTCCGGAAACCGGAGAGACCACAGAATGGCTTCGCTTTGGGCCACAGGAAAGTTCTAGCTTCCCAAAGACATTGGGCTGTCTTCCTGAAACCCCAACTGGCCAAATCAAGGCCCTTTCAACTACTCTCCCACAACATCCTGGAACTTTCCTTCATAGGACTCACTACAATTTAAGTATAAATTTATTTGGTTATTTGTTTAATATATGTGTCCTCTATTAGACAATAAACCCTGTTTATTTTTATTTTTGCAACTATGTAATTGTGCAGTTTTTTTGTGCGTTTGCAACTATATAACCATGCTAATTACTAAGTAAATGCTCAGTTAGTGTTTGTTGAGTGAATAAACAAATGATTCAGATGATAAGACCATTCTTGTACTTCTTCAGGGGAACCATTCTGTATGGCTTTGCTATTTCTCTCCTGTGCTTCTGGCTTCTATGTAAATAGGGAACCGAGTAATAATCAAAGACTTACTGATAGAGGAATTAAAATGTACCAAATTTATATATATGATCACACAAAATCCAGATGCCCTCTGTGGGCACACCTCTAAAACTGCTTGCCTAATTAGCATTCCCAAACCTTTCCACAAAGGCCATCCCATATCAGGCAGGTATGCACAAAACCTCACAAGTTGGAGTTATAAACATTCAGGTTCAGAATTATTGTAAATTATCTCATTTGACTGCTTACCCTTTTATAATACATTCCATAATTGGCATCCTGAATTTTGTGAACTACAAGAGACAAAATAGAGAAGAGGGAAAGCATTTATATTTTTCATTATTAGATACCTTTGATTATGGATCTAAAGCAACTCCATCAACAAAAAGATGCAATTACTGGTAGGAGTGAATTTGCACTGCTCTCTCTGCAGTTTTGTTGGTTCCCTTGAAAGCACGATAGACCAGGTTTAAAAGCAAACTCTGTGGATGTGAAGCTAAGTGTGTAACGATGGAGAGGTCTACCTGAACCCTGATTCTTCACAGCACTAACCAAGGAAACTGCTCAGTGCACACGATCTCACTCACAGTGAGAACCATAAAGCAACAAGACTCATAAAACGGGGTGCTCCTTCTTAATTTGTTCTCCCCTCCCCAAACATCTAAGCTTCTCTCTTGACGGTCCATCTGAGTGCGGCTTCAGCAATCAAACCAGCGGCAGGCCTGGGGACGGAGCTCTCCAAACTAACGTCCTTAGGAGATAAAGGAAAAGATAAAGAATGGAGAGACGGTTGTAAAAGATTCATGTAACCTCTTAGAACCCTAAAAAATACAAGTTCTCTCTGAAGATATCAAAATGAACCTTTGAATTTTGCTAATCCATTCCAAACAGTGAATTTTGATGGCGTTCCTATCAGAGAACCATGGCCATGTGCAATCGCTCCTTGGGTTTAGTTTGGTTTCATAGCCCTCTTCTATTTTTCTAGAACTATTTTCCTTGTCAGGTGTTTTTGGTCCTAGAAACCAAGAGAGGTAATTCTCTTAGAAGAAAATTTAAGTCACAAATGTCCCTACCACCTGTCTTTTAGAAAGAACCCAAGGAAGAGAGTTTCCCTTTGGAAGACAGTTCAATGGTTTCTTACACAACTAACCATACTTTTACCATATGACCCAGCAATCATGCTTCTTGGTATTTACCTAAAAAAAGTTGACAACTTAGGTCCACACAAAAACCTGTACACAGATGTTTATCGCAACTCTATTCATCATCGCCAAAACTTGGAAGCAACCAAGATGTCCTTCAGTCAGTGAATGGATAAAGAAACTGGGGGACCTCCACACAACAGAATATGATTCAACACTAAAAAGAAATGAGCTACCAAGCCTTGAGAAAACATGCAGGAACTTTAAGTGCGTGTTACTAAGTGGAAGAAACCAACCTGAAAAGACTACATGCTATATGATTCTAACTATATGACATTCTGGAAATGGCAAAACTATGGAGATGGTAAGAAAAATCAGTGGTTGCCTGGGATTGGGAAGTGGGGAGGAGGGATGAGTAAGTAGAACACAGGGAATTTTTAGGACAATGAAACTACCCTGTATGATATCATAAGTAGCAGATACATGTCTTTATTCATACATTTGTCTAAACCCATAGAAAGTACAATACCAAGAGCTAACTGTAATGTAAAGTATGGACTTTGGGTGATTATGATGTGCCGAAGTAGGCTTATCAGCAGAAACTATGATGGGAAATGTGGATAGTGGGGGAGTCTATGCATGTGAAGAGATAGAGAGTACGTGGGAAATCTCTGTATCTTCCTCTCAATTTTTCTGTAACATTAAAAATGCTCTTTAAAAAAAATAAAATCTTTTAAAAATAATTAAAACAAGAAAATGTTTAGCCCAAAGTAGTTTCCTTATCCAGAATGCTTATCACAGGGCATTGCTGTTTTTCCCCCACCATCATGGTCCATAGAGCAATCTGCAGCAGGGAAAGTGAGCTTTGGGGTCTCTCTGAAGGAACTGAGGCCAGCCTTGTGCAGAGCTCCTTGTTCTCTCTGCTCACTTCCTCAGGAAGCATCGTAATCCCTGTTTCTTTGAAAGAGTCCCCCCACAGACCTTTTATTCCTTCTTCTACTTCTCATCCTTATACCCACTGCTGAGTACTAAAGGGATCAACGCTATTCAGCAGGTCATGAGGTTGAAATCTTGTGATGAAAAGTTTCTTTAGGAGGAGAATCCCCTTCTCACTAAAATCTTTACATCTCGGTGGGGAGGGGAATGAGTGAATTTTGATGGTGTTCCCATCAGAAAACCATGGCCTCGAGCAATCGCTCTTTGGGTTTAGTTTGCTTTCATAGCCCTCTTCTATTTTTCTAGAACTATTTTCCTTGTCAGGTGTTTTTGGTCCTAGAAACCAAGAGAGGTAATTCTCTTAGAAGAAAATTTAAGTCATGAATGTACCTACCACCTGTCTTATTAGTGACAAGGAAAACTGAAACTAAAGATTGCACTGTATACATTTCAGGCGTCTGTCCACTGAGCACAGGAGTGCTGTGATGGGGCTAGAACTGATTGGTCAGCAGTAAATACCTGAACCAAGCTGGACCAATTAAATGCTCATCCTCAGATTTTTGGACTGGGTAATGAGAGACATCCAGTCAGTCTCTGGGATGTGATGGATGGTGAGGGAAGAATTATATTAATGGTAGCACTCTAGAAGGGAGGACCCCAAACAAGGAACACCCCTTGTTCCCACCCACCCTGAAGCACAGCTCTTCATCTCTTCCCGGGATCTGTGAGATACCACAAATTCTTTATTTTTTCCTACAGGCTACTGCACTTCATTTCTGTAATAAATAATAATAATTTATGTAACATGCCTTTTTCTAAAAACTTGTTAGGGTGGCACAAGGAGAACTCATCAGAAGCACTTCAGGATGATACCAAAATCACATGATTCAAAGAAGAGAGAAACTCCTGAGCTGGTCTCTATCCTGCCCACTTAAAATAATTTAACGCGGGTTTCCAAGTGATACCGTCACCGGGCTCACTTCACTGAACCTATTTGCATATTCATAATGCAGAACACAAGATTAAAGTGAATTACTGTTTAGCTTTCTTCTCCTGACTTCTCTGCGGGACCCACCTCTCCCTGACAAGCATGCCGAAGCCCCTGGGGAAGCATTTACCAAATGGGTTTAAAAATTTGTTTATGCGTAGAACCCTCGTCACCCAAACAATAAAAGTCACCATGATCATGCCACTAATTCAACTCTTTCCATTAATCAGCCTCTTCCACTCATTTCACCCTCTCCTCTGTTTTGTACGGTTTTAATTTTAAACTGTATCATTATCCTATTTAACATTTCAGAAGTTATATTTCACATGCAGAGCAAGATATCCAATATTCATTAAGTACCTCTTCTCTGTCTAGCTCTGTCAGGCACTGGATAGACACGGATGAAAGCTTCCACGATTTGCTTTGTCATTCTAAGAATAAAACATTGCACGTATTAAAATTTCAAATGATATGGAAGAATATTAAGTTGACTCAGTTTGGCCCATATCGCTTCTGCTTTAGCCACTTTTAATTATTTCTTCTGTTTTCTCCCAGAAAGTGTATGTTTGCATGTGTGTGGCTGAACATATGCAGTCCACGCTTAAGCTATATCCGCAGCTTTCTCTATTTCCCGAGTAAATTTAATCCTTCTGAAACGAAACACATAACTTCTCCTCTCTTGGTGTTATCCTCAAAATAGCATGTAACATTGACTCTTGAGTATACTAAGTGTCTGGTAATGTACTTGGTAACTTGGCAGCCTTTGAGAGTCTATTCCCGTTAATCCATTCTAGCTCGGAGAGTTAACGCTGCGTAAGACCCTCCCCCTCAACACCTACTACACTGCGCTGCGTTTGGTCAAGTTCCAATAAAAACATATTGAATCAACTTATTTCTGAAACATTAGGCCCCTCTTGAAAAGGATCATTCTGTAATTTGTCTATTTTATACTTGTGCGTTTTACTGGGGTGTGTTTAAAGGCAAGGCAATTGTTCTTGCCATTTGCAACAACGTGGATGGAACTAGAGGGTGTTATGCTAAGCAAAGTACGTCTGTCAGAGAAAGACAAATATCCTCTGATTTCACTCCTATGTGGAATTTAAAAAACAAAACAGAGGAACATAGGGGAGGGAAGGAAAAATAAGATGAAATCAGAGAGGGAGACAAAACATAAAAGACTCTTAACTACAGGGAACAAACTGAGGGTTGCTGGAGGGGAGGCAGGTAGGGGAATGGGGTAACTAGGGGATGGGCATTAAGGAGGGCACTTGATGTAATGAGCATTGGGTGTTATACGCAACTGACGAATCACTAAATTCTATCCCTGAAACTAATAATACACTATATGTTAATTAAATTGAATTTAAATTTTAAAAATAAATAAATAAAGGAAAGGCAATTGATAGAACTAGAATCGGCCTAACCACTGATTTTAACATGGGACCTGGAATGGGAGTAATATTTCTAAAATCCCATTTATAACTCATATGTTCCTTGATTCATTTATTTGAAAAGAGCTGCAGGAATATGCTCCGTACCCAGAGAGCGATGGTCCTGGGAGGAACGCTTGCTTTAAGAAAGACAGACGGAGGGAGGGAGGGCCAGAGCTTGGAGAAGTGTTCGAGAGGCCAGGCTGGGCAGGAAGCAGCCGCACCTACAAAGCATGAAAAGCAACAGCGTGTGCACAAAAAATAAAGGGGGAGAAAACCCAGAGGCAGCCATTTGGGAACCAAGGGCAACCTAGCAGGTCAGATAAGCGTACCTAGGAGAGAGGGAAGCTGCTTGAGTGGGATTCAGATATTAAGAAGAAATGAGGCTCTTTGGAAGTTAGTTCAGGTGCCTTAGAGAATGTGAATCTCTTTTCTATGACATTAAAAATTATGGTTGCTGATATTAAAATTACTACACCCTTACATGATCCTATAGTAGATCAAAAAGAGTTTTAAAATAATAACACTAATGTTATCACTGACAACCAGAGGACTGAATAAACCTGAAAATGGGTTAGTAACTCTATTTGTCCTTAGTATATACTACACCAAATATATGTCCTCAACACACTGTTTCTAAAGCCACATGAAATAATTCATGCTCTCTGGGGTTACTACCACCAACTTGATATGTAGCGAAATTCATTCATTTTGTTTTTTTAATTTGTAGGGGTTACTCTACTGCATGTTTTCGATTTGATTTGATTTTGCAAATGTGAATTATTTCTAAGTTTCAAAGGTCAACATTATTTAACAAGGTATTTTCAGGAAGATTTTGCTTTGATATCCGTTCCCCTTTTTGACTGTAATATTCTATTACATACATGCACAGATGCATACACAAATGGTTGTGTATTAAATATACTTTTCTGAATCTTGTTTTTTTCACTTAAGAATACATCCTGGAGATCATTCCCTATCAGCAGATAGAGAGCATCTCATTCCTTTTTATGGCTGCATAATATTGCATTGTGTGACGGGACTATTTGATAATCAGTCAGAACACTATTAATCTGTATCTACAATGTCTCTAAGCTTTTTGGTTAAATCATCATTTTTAGTGAGTAAATTACATGGATGTAATATATGCAATTTAGCTAATATTGTATTTTCAAACACTTATTTCCAGTATTTTGCCATTACAAAAAAAAAAATGCCTTGGCAATAATCTGTTAGCACAATCTATAAACAAGTCCTTAATTATTTTCTTAGAATAAACTTCTGGAAGTGGAATTTCTTGGTTAAAGTATTTGCACTTATTTAATGTTTTACCTCTATTGATTTGGGTCCTATTGACAGCCTCTCACATATTATAGTAATCTGGATAATCCTGATTTTATCAGCAACATCATTCTGTCATCCTAAATATAGGTTGTTGTTTTCACATCTAAGATTTATAGACATCAAAAAGCTGATTTGAAAATAGAAATAAAATGTGTTCCCTCTCTTGCTGTGTCTCTCTCTGTCAAATAAATAAATAAAATCTTAAAAAAAAAAAAGAAAACAGAAATAAAAACTATTTTAATGTGAATGTAGGGACCACTATGGAAAAAACAGCATTGGGTTTTATACCTATAACATGTAGATCAGTTTGGTTTGTCAAACTGACTGAATAAATAAAAGCCTTGATATTCAAGTATCATACAAATGAATTTTATCCACATAGATCACTTCTATTTAAGTAGGTACTTTGGGTTTTAAGGATAAGTCTTTTTCTATTTTATATATGCCCCATTGCACATGGTACAAAGGTAAAAACCTTTAAAGTATTGCCAAGTTCCTCAGAAACCTAAAGTTTGACATTGCTGGAAAAAGAAATGTGTTCACTGTTCTCATTATGAAGCCACCAATAGGGATAAAGTTAGATGACTCTCAGTCAAGGATAAATTTAAGAAGATAAGAGAGCTGGGATTGCCTTCCATCCACTAAACAAGCATAAAGACCTTGAATAACTTCCTCTGGAGAGATATCCCCAAAAAACTATATAGCATAGAGGAATTAACTCTGGAGGATTCCATGGAAGGCCATTTGTACAGAAAGCCTCGGAGAAAATAGAGATGACTCGTCAATGCTTTGATTCTGACCAGGGAAGCAAATAATGAACCTAATACATACCTAGGAGCTACATCCGAAGTGACACATTTTGAACATATCAACCAGTACCAGCGAGGACAGCGGGTATAAACATAGAAGAACTACTACTTACCAAAGACAGATTCAATAGAACAGAGATTGCTGGCCAACAGAAACTACTCACATTCAGGATCCCAGAAAACCACCCATGAAGCCATCATATAGAACATGAAGACAAGGAAACAATGGTACTAGGGATCCCATCAGAGCTTTACAACATGTCAAATTTAAAAGATAAGAGATGGGAGGGAGCAGAAGACAGACACCCCGAGAAAACAGGCCGTGTAGAGCTCAACTGAATGGAGAGGATAGTTCTGGTAGATGGAGACTCTAGTCAGTACATTCAATTATGTACATTCAATTATCTTACAGGACCAGACGCATAACGTCGATGACTTAAAACTAACCAGAGGATAGGGACTGATGTAAGACGAGGCACAAACGAGTACTCTCCCACCTAAAGACAGCTGTGGTACTCTCTCTCAGCTAATGGTTGCCACGAAGGAACTGGGGCCCGGAATTGCCATATTGTCTGATATTTCAAGCAAAGTTGGAAAATTTTTGTGTGAAAAAAATCTGACTCTTCTCTTAGCAACAATTTTTTTTTTTTAATTTTTAAAAATTCTCTATAGGCCAGTCAAAACATGTCCACAGGCCCCCATTTGTACAATTTGTCCTCAGGCTCCTGGGCCTGAGGAAGCTGTTGACTCCTACTGGGCCTTACCATCCCCTTATCCCAAGAGGAATGACAGATGCAGGAAAACATGGACCATCACAAGGGAAAGCAATCTATTTTTTAGGGGTAAGACATAGTTCTCATTTACCTTGAATTGCACAAGCTCTGCCACCTCCTAAGTTAACGATGTTAGCTCAAAATACACTTCAAGTTTCTTTTACTTTTTAAAAAATGTAAAGCTAAAATAGGACTATAATTTGCCAAATTTCAAACCGGTTCATAATGGTGCAATTCAAGCTTTTTGCATCATGCTAATGAAAATGGCATACTGACTGGGCATTTCACGTGTTCAAAGATGCTGATGCAGCCCTCTAAAAATAAATGAAAAGGAAAGACCCACCCCCCCCAATAATCAGCTGATTAATCTTCCCACTGAGATGACCAGATATTTTGGTGCCGTGTAGATAGAGACAAGACAACACTTGCAAGGTCAGTCCAGTGAGTTTTGAGAGCACAGATTGGAGTTAATATCTTATAGCTCCCAGTGTAGTATTAAATGTGTTTCTATCTCTTTTCAGAGGCCATAGCTGCTTTTTTTTTTTTTACTGGTTTATTTTATTATTATTTTTATTTAAATTCAATTAGCCAACATGTAGCAGCTGCTTTTAATCTGAAAAAAACCTTTTCTTCTATATGAAAAATCACTCTGCCTCTCACCACCATATTTCCACAAATGGCGATTTTTTTCTTTTTTTTTTTTTTTTAAACAATGAGGGAATTTCTAACTGGAAAACACACTGGAGGTCATCTTGGTCAAATCTCTCATTCAGTGGGGGAACTCCTGCTATAGAACCCCCAACAAATGAGCATTTGGTCTCTGCTGGTGAATCCAAACCAGGCTCTAAGAATTGCGGCTAGAATGGAGAATGGTAAACATGTGACTTGGAATCCTTCCCTCATCCTTCCCCCACCTTAGGTCTGCACATAATACAAGGAAAGATCCTTGCTGTTAAATCTCACTTATCGTGCTCTGCTCTCTCCTTAGTAATCCGCAGCACCAACAAACACCCAACAGGCTGGCGTCCCAAGCACATTCGTGACGCACAAGTATCTGATTATTTAAAGCAGTGAAATATCACATTTGGCAGCTCTCCTGAGAGGCAGCTGCTCTGTTTAACTAGTGTGTGAGCAGTTGGTGGGGCCTGCCCACTGGCAGGCCAAGTCAAAAATAGTTGGTGCCCACGTCAACAGTCAAAACTGCACAGTTCAACTGAAATTCCAGAATTTGTGGGGCTAACTTGGCCAAAATGAGGAGTAGAAACCTGTGTGAAATTCAGGCACATTAGTTTGCTGGCCTTTCTGTCCTCTGAAGGAAGAACAAATCACTCGTTTTATAGAATTGGCCTGAACTGCTTGAATCTGTGATGAAGATACAATCCCACCATAAATCAGATGAATTCATTATGGACAAAGAGTTTCAAAATCTGAAATAATAAATTATTTCAATATTTTTTATAGAAAAATAGATTTGCTGTGGAAATTAGGTGTGCTTTTAAATATTTGATTAAATGTGGTATAAGGGCGCCCGTAGATTCTAGAGCTCTTTAAGTAATGTTCCAGAAGCTAGCTATCCTCACTTTACCCGTATGTGTCCATCACACAGCTCTTAATCCTTGGTCAGTTACATATTATTAAAATATCTTCCAATTAATGTCTTGTCTTTTCGCTTTCTTTCTAAGTAAATTTACATCAAAAAGAAATACTTAATTTGATGTAGTTTTATTAATCTTTTCTTGCACATTTTGTTTCTTATGTATTTTGTTTAAGAAATATTTCCCATCATAAAGTTTAAAAAAATCATCTATATTTTCTCCTAAAGGTTTGCAGTTTTTTTTTTCCTTTGAGAAATAAACCAAAATCGTTTTTATGTGTATGGTGTGAGGTAAGAATCAAATTTCATTTTTTCCTAACATGATAAATTGTTAGCACTTACTTTCCACTGATCTAGAATGCTACCTCTATTGCAAATCAAAATGTCACAAATGTAGGTTCTGTTTCTAGGATCTTGATCCTTATTCATGAGTCAGGCTGTGTACCAAGCATAAACACCACTGCTATAAACACTGAAAATACAGAGTAAGTTGACAATCTATTGAGCAAATTTCCACACCAGATTCTTCTTAGGAAAGTTTTGGCCATTGAACTTCCCCTTAAACATTTGGAATCAGCATGTCAAATTTCTCAAAATTTTCTATTGGTATTTTTATTGAAGTTGCATTGAATCCCTAGCTTAACTTGTAGAAAACAGGCATTTCATGATGTTAAATTTCTGATTCATTAATTGGATTCATTTGTTTATTCATTTATTCCTTAATGTCTTTCAAAAAGTTTTATAATTGTCTTTATGAAAGTCTTATGCAGTATTTGTTAGATTTAATCCTATGCACCCTTATATTTTTGTGCTATTACATTTTTGTTTGTAGATGGTGTACAAAAACTAAGTTAACTTTTGTATGTCATATAGCCAAATACATTTTTAAAATCTCTTATTAATTCTAATGAGTCTGAAGACATTTTGGATGTTTCTATCTGGGCAACTATTTTCTGCAAATAATGGCAATTTTTTCTTCCTTCTTTATATATTTCATTATTTTTCTATACTTAATACACTAAAACATAGAAAATAATACTGAATAGAGGCAGTTTTGTTAGTCATTCTTGTCCTCTTCCTAATTTTACAAGGAATGCTTCTTTTTTACTAATAATAATGTTTTAAAAAACATTTTAACACATAGCTTTTTTCAGGTTAAGAAAGCTTTTTTCTATTCCTAGTTTGAAGAATATTTATAATAAATGAGTGTTTACTTTTATCAATTTTTTTCTAGCTTTTAGGAAAATCATATATTTGTTTCTCTTTTGATCTGTTGATGTAGTGTGCTTAATTAATAGAATGCATAAGAAAATAAAATACTCTTGTATTTCTGGGGAAATAACACTATTTATTAAGGATATATGATCTTGCTATACATAATTAGATTTAGTGTGCCAGTGTTTTGCTCAGGATTTATATACATCCATGTTCCCAAGTAAGATGGCCTATTATTATTTTCTTGTCTCATGGTGTTCTTGTGTGGTTTTAGAAACAAGATTATATCAGCTTCCTAAAGTGTGTTGAGAGAATATTTTTATTTTTTCTATTATTTGGCAGGTGTCAAATATTAAAACTATCTTGAAAGCTTGGTAGAATTCTTTTGTGACACACCCTGCAACTAGTTTTTTTTTCTTTGTGGGAAAATTAAGATTCTTCAGTTTATTTAATGGTTACAGAAATTTTCATGCTTTCTATTTCTTCTAGAGTCATTTTAGGTAAAAATACATGTTTCTAAGAATTTGTATATTTCATTTAAGTGTTTAAATCTACTGACATAAGCCAAAACTTGGTATTTTCTTATTACTTTTTGATACAGATACTTTCTGTATCTGTAATTATAATACTTTTCTATATTTAATATTAGATATTTTTGTCTCCTTTTAATTTTGATTGATCTCATCAGATATCTATTCTAGTAGTCTTTTCAAAAAACAGCTTTTGGTTTTGTCATTCTCACTTCTTTACTTTGATTTCTTTTTTTTTTTTAAAGATTTTATTTATTTATTTGACAGAGAGAGACGCAGCGAGAGAGGGAACACAAGTAGGGGGAGTGGGAGAGGGAGAAGCAGGCCTCCCGCCGAGCAGGGAGCCCGATGTGGGGCTCGATCCCAGGACTCCGGGATCATGACCTGAGCCGAAGGCAGACGCTTAATGACTGAGCCACCCAGGTGCCCCTTGATTTCTTTTTTTATTAACTTATGTTTCTAATGTAATTATATCTTTTTTGCATATTCTCTTGAGTATATTGTGCTGCTTTTTTACTCTTTAGATGAATAATTAGCTCATTAATTTTAATTTCTTTCACAGTAGTAAAAAAGCCAAACTAGTATTTGCAACTAGTAACAATTATAGATATTTTCATATTATATTTCTATAGTTTCAGAATCTCAAAATATCATGTACATTTATAAGTACTTTAAAATTATAGTTATTAAAGCCACCACTAGATATTATTATTCAATAAATGAATAAAGAAACACATGTATTATTAAATCACAAATTTTAAAAAATACTTCGATAATTCTATTTTTAGGTAATTGTTTTCTTCATACTTTTATGTATTTTATTTTATGCATTAGGGATCACTATTATGTGAAGAAAACTATGGGTTTCACCAGATTTCCAAAGAGAAAAACAAAAGTTTAAAAAAGTTTTAAAAAAAAGCTCTTTGGTAGAGCTTAATGCAGGATTCTCAGGTTTAGCTTCCTCACCTTGCCAGGGGCTGACCTCTAGATCCCAGCGCCCTTATAGGTGTTTTCCTTCATGTAACCACACTTTACCATTCCCTGCTTGCTTTCCTTTTTACAACTTACTTTCCTTTTCAGCTCACTGGATTTTATTTTTATTAGTTTACTTTTGCCCTTAGATTTTTTCTTACTTTATAGCAAATCAAATAATGAATTAAATATTATATTTTGGGCAATTTATCAAAGATCTCATTATATTTTAGCAGAAGGATCCCTCAGACTATGTAGCCCAGTATCCTACTAGAAATAGGAGTCTTGTCCAAGATTTCCTAACTCTTACTTAAGCTAAGCTGGGAGAAAGATCTACCATCATTCATTAAAAGTTCTGACCTTCACGTTTATGTTCAAGAAGGATTGTATCCCTTGAAGAACAATTTTCCCCAGCGAGACTTCATACCTCTTATACATATAGCCCTGAAGCATTCTTTCCTAATCTCAAAATTCAACATTTTTATAGGGCAAACTAGTCCTCAGGTTTTAAACATCCACTGCTGCCACCTGTTTTGATAGGGACATGCACTCTTCTCTCTGGTGAGATGGCGTGTACATGAGCATCACAGACAATTCTGGAGGGCTCCACCCTCCATCAGGGTTCAGTGGCCATCAACCTTCCCTGCACCTTCTGCTCTCACAGCCAAAGCTTCAGAGTACTCCTCGGCCGACACTGCCATCTCTTAATCCCAATTTTCCCTTTGAATTTATCCAATGATCAGGAATCAGAATTCTTTCTTTTTTCTTAAATCCTATAGTATCCATACTGATTAATTATTCTTACTGTATCTTTCAAGATTCTGAATCTCAGTGCCATTTTGTTTCGATTCCTACCTAAAAGTGTAAAAGAAAGCAAGCAAGCTACTGGGAAGGGAATAAGTCTCTTAAACTATAGAATCTCATACACACACACACACATACATACATACACACTTATACAATGTATTATACATATATATATGAAGGGCACCACCTCTTTCACTGATTTATATCAAGGCCGTTCTCCGAATACTATTGAGGCTAATAGGATGGCGATACTTGAGCCACTATTTTTCTTTGCTTGCAAGTAATTCTGCATCTGGCTGCTGTAACTTGTATTTCACCACTCACTGAAACTTTATCAGCATTCGTTGCTGTGTTCTATTTAGGCTTTTCAAATCTCACAGGCAAAACATTTTCTTGTTTTAACTTACATTTCTATGACTGGTGATGTTGAGTATTTTATCTTGTCCTTGCCTGTTACTCTAATATGAACTCATTCTTCTTTCAAAATATACCTTATTTTTCAAAATTAGGCCAGATTATGGCTACTGTAATAATTAACTACCTGTTTTCATATAATCTTTTTGGATGAACTCTAGGAAGTGATTATTTTCCAAGGTGATCGGATCTAATTCCTATTGCCTTACTGCTCAAATTCTTTTATTGCTTTTGACTCACTTGTTTTAATTATCTAGGGATTAAACTAAATAAACTGAATGATTCAAAGTACCTCAATAATGGCATCAGCTCTTTCTGGAGTTGACTGCAGTGTTAGGATATTTTTATAAGACTTCAAAACAGTCATTTGATTTGGTTGTAGCTTCAAACATTTATAGATATTTGAAGGAGGAAGGTCCTTAAGGAGAGTCAAATCCAGCCTTGTTATTTTGTAAATCTGGCAACTCATATCCAGAAATGGAGGCTGATTTACCAATATTACAGAAGAAGCTACTGGTAAATCTTGGTTTACAACCCAGATGTCTCAGCTCTTTCTCTACTTATTTATAACCATTTTGCCACCATACACATATCTCCAAATTGGAAAAAGAAATTATGACATATAATACATTTCATATATTCAGATAGACACTGGTATGTCAACGCCAGGAAATACCAATTTTTCTCTGATCAAGGATATCAACCTTTGGGGTGGGAGGAATCTGGTTAATCCACATTCAACTTGGTTTTTGCTTGATAGTTTTGAACTATTAAAACAAAAACAAGGAGGCCATCACTGGTTTAGGAAGTGTGTCAGATAGGCAGCTATAGTTTGCATCTGATTTAATGATGTTTCTAGTTATCTTTTTAAAATAAAGACATTTCAAGAAAAAATAAATAGCTTGATTGGCGTTAGTGACTTAATGAGTGACTTTTTTCTGCACAGCATCACACTGAACATGGAATTTAGCTCCTATACCACTTGCCCCCAAAACCCAACCCACAGAAAGAATTTGGGAGTATAGTAGATCTCTTTTTTGAAAAACTGGAGTCTGTTGCAGCTTCAAATTTCTGCATAGGAGGAGATTATGAACAGCAATCAAGTTCGAAGAAGAGGTGGGTAGGGGACATGTTTTGACGATGTTTTTGTGCACAAGCTCACTATTTTGGCTTAGGTAGTGTGGGGTTTTGTTTGCTTTTGTTTTTGTTGTTGTTGTTGTTGTTGTTTTTGCAGGACCAGGAAGGCATGTGAATCTAAGAAATTTCTTTACCCAAAAGAACTTTCTGGTCAGCCTGCTAGCAAATGTGTCTTCTGGACCTTTCCTGACACAGCATTCAGTATATATCACGTTATGCCTTATTTCTCTTCCATCTTTCTCTCTCTCTGCCCCCTCACCTCTCTTCTCACTGCATGAAGAGCATAAAATCTTTTCTACTAGCATATTTGCCCTTCTCGCTGATGTCTTGGCACCAAAATGCCTTCTGCAAACACTTAAATAAAATTCCAGCCAAAGACAGTTCCCTCTTATAAGAGCAATTCTAAAGCCAGCTATTTAGGTGATAACATCTTTTGACCATATTATACAATAAGCAAAGAGTCAGCTACGAGGGTTTAATGGAGATGTAGAGTTTACCATAGTACTTTACAACCACTAACCTCTGGACATTCTCTAAATCGTGGCTCTTAACAATCTTTAAATTCTGCTTATCTTTCTCTACTTGCCTAAATTCATTCCATTCCTGATCAAGTACTTCTCTCTCTATGAATAAAGTGAACATTCTCTTGCTCGTTCTACCCGATCTTCAACTTGTTCTTAGGCAAAGTTTTTCTCAGCCCTCCTCTGCACTGAAGAGACCCTGTTTTCCAGTTTCCCATCTGGCCCCAAATGGCTGTCACCTCTAGTTCTCCTATATAAAGGAATAATTAATAATCCCCAATTTTTACAGAATTCTGAAAACATATTCTTCTCTTCCTTTATTCCTTGTTTGCAATTTTCAACCCAAGCACCCAAATATCTATTACTGTTCTGTTCTAGAGCTTTTGTAGTGAAAATGGTGGTCTCCCATTCACATGCTTCCATTAGCACATACTGGCAATAATTTAAAACTCTTACATTGAAAACACTCCTAGTGAAACTTTTTTCACCAAAAAGATGGCAAATAATGAGAATAGAGAATTTTCTTCAAAAATGCCCATGTCTTTGTAATGGCTTTATACAGTTTCTCCCAAAATCAAGATAACAGATTTTATTATCCTTTCAGATCCTCTTATCTATCTATCTATCTATCTATCTATCTATCTATCTATCTCACAGAAGGATAGAGAGTGGGGGGTGGGCAAAGGGAGAGGGAGAGAGAATCTCAAGCAGACTCTGCACTGAGCTCGGAGCCTGTCTGAGGGTCTTGATCCCACGACCCTGAGATCATGGACCTGAGCTGAAATCAAGAGTTGGACACTTAACCAACTGAGTCACCCAGGCGCCCCCAGATCCTCATTTTTAAAAAGAAATGTCTAATATTCATTCTGCCTGTGACATCAGATTCCATTCTCATTCCCCCTGCTTTTCAGCCTCTGATAGAAGTCTCCATTCAATCCATACATAAAACCATGTTGTGACAAGGGAATTTAGCATCACCGGGAGAATGGTTTCTGTTGGGCTCAGTAGCATAGCATGGTAGGCAAAGCCACATCTGTTAAGAGCTCTTACAAGGGTTCCTGCTTCAGTACTCCCAAATAGATTGCTTCGGGACTCTTCAGATCCATGACATAGTTTGATTGTGACCCTCAGTCGTGAAAATAATTTTCAATAGTAGATGTCTTAAAGTAAACACTCATGAAATATTCCTTCTCTCTAGTTCCTATTTCTTCTCTCTGCTCTTCAATATAACCATTTGGCTAGCCAAAGAAGTAATTTAGTTCAAAGGGAGGGGGAAGGCAGGCAGACAGGTGAGAGGATGGACAACAGATAAGAAGTGCATAGACTTAATTCTGCAAGCATCGGGACAAGAGGCAACATTACACTTAATAAATGGGCGTTTTCTAGGAAATACCACTTAAGTTTTGATAAGGCTGCTGCTACCAGTCAGTTGCGGTAGGCATGATATGTATGGACAGTGATCCCTAAGGTATGGTTGGGTGCAAAAGAAACTTATGTAGGGTCATGGGCATTAAGGAGGGCACGTGATGTGATGAGCATTGGGTGTTATATGCAACTGATAAATTATTGAACACTACATCTGAAACCAATGATGTACTATATGTTGGATAATTGAATTTAAATTTAAAAAAGGAAAAGAAAAAGAAAGAAACTACATATTTACCCCCTCATGCGATTCTCTAGGTACAAGTTTTCATTCTTCTCTAGACCTCAAATTATTGAAAATAACATCAGCCCTCTCCTTCTAAAGAAAAGATGTGATTTTTACTAAGAAAATACTGCGAAACATTTCATGGCCATTTAATTATTTTTCATAGCTGACCTCAATTTCTTCAGAATAACCTGTAACTTCAAACTGACACATAAACACCTAATGCCTAGACCCTGCAAGTTGGAGGAGCATTTTAGTTCAATATATATGCTTAATATGACTAAGTTTGCTGCTACAGATAATTTTTGTTGTTTTTCAGTTTTAGGATCAATTCTTAGCCAGGGGATAAGAAGGAAAAAAAAAAACCAGATGCATTATCTTGAAAAGACAAGAACATGATTGACAAGCAAGAACTGGCCCCCAAGCTAGTTCCAATCAATTTCCTGAACAAAAGATTCATCCTCAATCTTTCTTCCCACATGAAACAGGTCTAACTGAGGGATTCTTACATAATCCAAAATCTGTAGGACAATTATAAACAGGAACTGAGATTTTCACTCCATCAGGTAAAGGATGGGGCTAAAAGTTTTCCACTTGGGTTATAAAGGAAACTATAGATTTGAAAGAAAATCTTGAAGGTATCAATTCTGACATCTTATTATCCTTAGTTAATCAGTTCCTAAGGTTCTTCAGGTCTTTAGGAATCCTCACTTTTTTTGGTCTTTGTTATCAATATTCCTTTCCCATCCTTTAGTGTGTGTGTATGTACGTACATATGGTACACAGAGTATATAGTATATGTAGTGTGTGTGCATATGACCTTAACTTAAAATCTTAATGCGCATGATATTTCAATCCTATCAAGTACCTAGAAACAACTAAGTCTGTCTTCAGACATTGAAAAAAATCTGTATCCATTTTTGTAGGTTAAATAATCCCTACCCCAGTAGCCTTTGCAAACAGAGTATTATTTTCAAACTAAATGCTTGGTTAGTTTCTTAGATAATCTTAAAAATGTCTACACGTATCTAAGCTAGTGGAACTCCAAATAAGACTCTAACCAGTCTTTGACTAATAGTGAATACTAATGTAAGTCATGCAATTTCTTCTCCTAAACGTTTGAATGTAGAAATGTGCAGCTGGACAAATCTCATCTCCAAGTGATTCCCTTAGTATCCCACAAGTACGAAAGTAGGCTGGTATCAACCCTTCTGTGAATTTCAACCGTGTGGAGAAGAAACCATAACCTCCCACAACTACCACCCTCCATCTCTGTGGGAGCAAGCTCACAAGCCTGTCCTGCTCCCCATTCCGTGAGTTACCAAGGAAACGGTGTGTCACATAAATATACTTGTTATGTGAGAGGTATTCCCTTAAGTCCTACTCTTCCATTTGTTTTTAACTAGGTCTTTTTACTGACACACAGCTAAGTAACACAGAACACTCTAATCAATGGGTCCCTGAATTCACAGAAGACCCTTGTGGTCCCGGAATGTACAATGTCAACAACATGGGAAAATTTGGTACAAACAGTGGTCCCCTCTAGCAGGTAATCTGGTGTTCAGAAATGCCTGAGACTGTCCAGCGGTCAGGTAATGCTTATATGCAGAAAGTGTTAGAAGACTCCTAAGAGTTAAATCAACCTGAGAAAAATGGAGCCAGGGAAATAGTCATTCTGCAGTAAAAAAAAAGACTCTGTGCTCTTCTCCACCCTCATGGGCCGTCTCTCCCACTCTTCCCCTCACTCTCCTCCACTTCCTCTCATGCCAAAGTCCCAAATCCTTTGAAGTGCATCCTCCAATGTGGGCTATCTGCCATTCATGCTTCCAATTGTTTCCACACTGTACAGGGAGAGGGGGAGTTTTAGATCCTGAAATCTGAGTAAAGAGGGGATGGAAGAAAGCCTCACGGTTGTCTGGGCTTCAAGCTGGATAGCTGAAGACCAGTATGAGTTCATGTACTGCAAAGGTGAATCTACTACCAATATATTTCCTATATCTTACCTTAAAACAGTGTCTGTATACTTCCTAGCTTAAAGCTCATTTAAAAAAACACTTCTTTCATAGCCAGGCAACTGGAAGAGAATGAAGGTATGAGGGCATGAGGAAAATTGTTCCAGCTTAAGTTAAACAATAAATTTATAATATTCCTTTATCCATATCCAAAAACATTTTTATTTTTATCATAGACAATTTTAACATATACAAAATTTGAGAAAATGGTGCAATAATCTCTACATACCCATCACCAAGCTTTAACAATTATCAAGCTCAAATTCTTTTTTTTTTTTTAAAGATTTTATTTATATATTTGACAGAGAGAGAGAGAGAGAGAGAGAGAGAGCACAAGTAGGCAGAGCAGCAGACAGAGGAAGAGGGAGAAGCAGGCTCTCCACTGAGCAGGGAGCCCGATACGGGGCTTGATCCCAGGACCCTGGGATCATGACCTGAGCCGAAGGCAGATGCTTAACTGACTGAGCCACCCAGGGGCCCCAAGCTCAAATTCTTTTAAAGCAAATTCCAATTGTTATATCATTTTGTCCATAAATACATCAGTATGTACCTCAAAAAAACATCATGATACCATGACCCTTTCTTTGAAAAACATAGTGATAATGACATTATCCAAAAAATTAGCAATAATTTCTCAGTGCCATCAAATATCCAATTAATCTTCAGATTTCTCCAAATGTCTCATGATTTTTTTGTAATGTATACACTCAAATCAGGATCAAAATGTACTGTACTTGGTTGATAAATCTCTTAAGTCTTTTTCTCTCCATCTTTTTTTTTTTCCATTATAGTTTATCTGTTGAACAAAATGAGACTATTTGTCCTGTGTATTTGAACCAGTCTAGATTTTGCTGATATCATCCTTGTGGTCATTTAGCATGTCTCTCTGTCCAATATATATTGATAGTCTAGCTGGAGGCTTGATCAGACTTGGGGTATTTTTTTCCCCCTTTTGGCAAGAATACTTTAGAAATGGTCTGTGTTCCTTCATTAGAAGGCACCTACAGACTGAATGTCTCTATTTTATGATTTACAATTCATTATAATAATTGCCTAGATTCATTCATTGAAGGAAATTCAAAAAGATTTAGGCAAGTCATGTGTATACCCTAGAAATAGGAACTGAGGACTGAAAGATGAGTAAGAATAAGACACGGTCTTGCTCAGAAAAATCTTGTAGCTTAAGATGTAGGAAACAAGGAACAGACACAGAAGCAAGCTGTTATAATGCCAGGTGGATTCTGTCAATACCAGGTAAGTCCAGAGTGATGCTGTCTTATAGAACAAGGGAGACGAGCTAAACAGCAAAAGAAGGCATTCCGGTAAAATCAACGGAAAGAAGCACCTGTGCAGATTACTGCGTCCATATGGGGAAACCCAGACACTCTGACCATCAATGTTCTTTTTCAGCTATCCAATGAGAAGGGTGCTCTGAACGTTCTTCAAATCCCTCCTTTAGAAGCCTAAAGTTCTAGATATCCATATATTTAGGCCTTATTATGAGACAGCTAAGATTCCTGCATGTTTGTAAAAAAATTATTATTAGCAAATCAAATGATAACCCAATTCAATACAGAATAGTTTGTTACTCACTATTGAATTCAGCTTCTTCAATAAAAGTTTTAATCAGAGGAGAACAAGTAAGCAGTTAAGATATTTGAGACCCTTCCACAAAGGATTTCTGGCTAATTCAGAGGACATTAGAGTGTGATCACTCCAGTTCTTCACTGAGTTAAGTTTAATGTCAAAACATGATTTTCTTTTTTTAAATTTATTTTTATTTTTTTTTATTAACACATAATGTATTATTTGTTTCAGGGGTACAGGTCTGTGATTCATCAGTCTTACACAATTCACAGCGCTCACCATAGCACATAACCTCCCCAGAGTCCATCACCCAGCCACCCCATCCCTCCCACCCACCTCCACTTAGAAAACATGATTTCCTAAGCACTCAGCGGATTGTGGGCAGGAGTATAAATTAGGATAATGAGATTTTGAGGGGAAACTTGGAAATAATTGGTAACAATATAAATTTAAATACCTTCTGACCTAGCAATATGCTTTAAGCCATAAATTCTATACAAATACTCACGCAAATATGCAAAGATGGTAATTATACCCTTGCTTTTAATAGTGGTAAACTGAAAACAACTGACCCATCAACAGAGGACTGATTTTAAAAATAAAAATTTGTCACCAAAAAGAATGAGCTACAGCTCTAAGAACTTATATGAACATCACCTCACAATTTCAGGTCAAATTAAATTAACACACTGAATGTCTTGTTTAATCTTGTAAAAAAAAAAAAATCTTTCCACCTGTCTATCTGTATGTTTGTATGTGTATTCCTATTCACAATAGAAAAATGTCTAAAGTATAAAAGCCAAACAAAAATGTTACCAGTATTTACTGTTAGAAAGCATAGTTATAAGAGATTTCCACATACTACATTATTTCTATATTATTTGAACGCTTTATCTGTACAAATTGCTTTTCGAATTAGGGCAATAACATTTTTAACGAAGGCTTTTCTTTTCTTTGATACATTCCCCTCGTCCCCCCTCTCTCCCTCTCTTCTGATTGGATTCCCCACACACAGAAGCTTGCTCTATCTTCCAACACACTCGGAATAAGTAAATAATAAAATCTTAAAAAAAAAAAAAAAAAATCTTTGCTTGACCCTGCATGGTCCCCGGCAGCTCCCCAGTCTCCCCACCTCTCCTCACAAACACGTCCAATTCTGAGGCCGCACTCACTGCTGTAATCCTACATCTCCCGTTCACTTCCAACACATCATTGGGTTTCTCTCCCCACCATTACACTGAAACCCTCTTGCTAAAAGCCAGTGATAGCCTTCTTGTTGTCAAATGGTGTGGGCTATGCTGAGTCTTCATTTTGGACCTCTCAGCTGCACTTAACACTTTTTGGCACCATATTCCCAAGACTTTCCTGAATTTCCTCCCTGAAATTCTGTGACACCTCCACCACCACCATGATTCCACATGTGTGAGAGCACACTGAGTCTCCTTCCTTGAATCCTCTTATTCAGGTCACTCCTAGAATGTTCTTCCCTCCGTCCTCTTGATTCCATCCTCTCCCATTCCCTCAGGTATTCTGTCTACCTTTCATGCTCTCAGGTGTGTCTCCCACACCCTCTCCATCACCTCAAATCATGTCATCAGCATGCTCATGTCACTCCATGAAGTAAACACATACACACACCCACACACACACTCCTCCTATGCCCTCTGTTCTCCACCTCCACACATTGTAATTTTCCAAGTTTTCTTCTTTCCTTTAAAGCCAAGGTTCTGGAAGGAAGAACTAACACTTGCTGTTTCATCATCACCCACCCATTCTTCAGCCCAAAGATGAATTTGTTGAAAAGCAAATGAAGCTATATGTCAGGACCCCTCATTGCATGGACCCCCCCCAAGGCTCTGTACATGGTTTTAAGTTCATAATTGTGCATCCTTTTTCTTATAAAGGAGCCCCCCAAATTGTACAGCTGAAGACCATCCATAATTTGGACCCATTCATACCTCAGTGCATTGAAAACTGGCTTCTAATGTAACTATTCATCTGAAACTACTGTGACACAGGTCACAATTTAATTAATTGATAAACCCATACATAATTCTTTTTTTTTTATTTTTTATTTATTTTTTTTAAGATTTTTTATTTATTTATTTGAGAGAGAGAGAATGAGAGAGAGCAAGCACATGAGAGGGGGGAGGGTCAGAGGGAGAAGCAGACTCCCCGCCGAGCAGGGAGCCCAATGCGGGACTCGATCCAGGGACTCCAGGATCATGACCTGAGCCGAAGGCAGTCGCTTAACCAACTGAGCCACCCAGGCGCCCAACCCATACGTAATTCTTAGTCTATGTGATTTCTTTGAGACTTTGTCACAAGGAGTTAACTATCTCTTCTTTCTTACAACTGCCCCTCATTTTAACTTCCATCCCTCTCTGGATCCCTATATATCACCTGCATCTCCTCATTCTCCTTCTCTCCTTGCTTGTCCACCCCTACATTTAATTAATCATTAACCTTGTCAAGTGTACCTCTAAAAGTGTACCTCTCCTGTATTCACCCTGCTCTCATTCAGACTTGCTCTTAGCTTCTACTCTCATAAGATCCAATCCCTATAATTATGACACCTCTCTGCCTTCACGTATCCTCACCATTAAAATCCTTCAAGGTGTCTCATAGCTTGATGATGAAATCCAAACTCCTCACAATGACATACAAACCCTTCCATGGCATGGTTTCTCCTTTTCCAGCCTCATCTCAAAACATGGCTCAATAAGTACTCTAAGCTCCAGCCAGAATACTGGCTGTTGCCAGAAGGCACATCTGTGCTTTGGACCCACTTCTTCCTACATCTAGGAATGAGTTCCCATTCTCATCTGTTCCCCCATCCATCATTCTATCTAACTCCTACTCAAACTTTAATATTCAGCTTAAGAATCACTCCCTGGAAAGGAAGGAAAAATAAAATGAGATGAAAACAGAGAGGGAGGCAAACCATAAGAGACTCCTAACCAGAGGGATAAACTGAGGGTTGCTGGAGGGGAGGTGGGTGGGGGGATGGGATAACTGGGTGATGGACATTAAGGAGGGCATTTGATGTAATGAGTACTGAGTGTTATATGCAACTGAGGAATCACTAAATTCTACCCTTGAAACTAATAATACAGTATATGTTAACTAAATTGAATTAAAAAAATTAAAATAAAAAAAAAAGAATCACTCCCTGACTACCCTCTTTTAAACAGAGCTGGTACTACTTTTGCATGCTGGAATAACATTCTATTGTCTCTATTACAGTATTTATCAAAGTACATTGTAAATGCTGATTTAGCTGTCTGCTTCCCCTACTAGAAACATTCCTTAAGAACAAAACTCATCCTGTACACTTAGTACCAAATATGATGCTGGGGACAAAGTAGGCTCTCAACAAGTGTTTGTGAAAGAAATGAATGTTCAATACTCCTCAATAGAATTAGTTTGGGAGTCTTTTCCCTCTATCTTTTTCTGCCTAAACCTTCTTTTAAGCTATGATAATAAGTTGAATATCCCATTCTCTATCTGAAATGAAGTGACTAGTTTGATTCTTTTTGAATATTTTGTTCATGAAATATTTCTTTCCATCAGTCTAATCAATATTTATCCAATGCCACATGGTACATGTACTATGGTCTTTGGAGTTCCCAAACTATAAAGAACCAGCCAATGAAAAATGTTCCTACCAATCAGGTTCATATCCTCTGTGATAATCAGCCACACTTTCAAGTTTGAAGAGAATTTATTCATATGAAAAGAATCAGAGATAGCACAAGTGAGTGAAATATCCACAGAGGTCTAATTTCAACAAATAGCAGTGCAAAGATTGACAGTGAGTGACAAAGTTAGGGCATTGAAATAAGAACTCTGAAAGCCTGAATTCATGCCCCCCCCCAGTTGTTTTTCATCTAGAAATTGAAAAGATAATTCCTTAGTCTGCTGTTGACTTCACACCCTCCCACCTCCCTGAAGACTTAAGGCACCCTGAAAGCATCACATACAGTAGATGTCACAGGATAGGAAGGGATGGAGGGAGAGGCAAAAGAAATGACACATTTGATGAGACCACAATATTAACAAAGCATATATTATAAATAGAAAAAAATAGCTGGGGTAAGGTCTATTTGAATCATCCTCCAAAATGAAGCAGTTGATGAATATTCTCTTCCTTCTCTACCCCCATGAAGTGAAGTGATCATGCCTATGAAGATTCATGGGAGAGGGGGCTTGGGAGTCTTTTCCTCTCAAATGTTGACTTTCTCATTCTTCCCCCACCGCCCGGAGGGTACCTTTAGCTTATGAAGAAACTGTATCTCTAAAGAGCACATATTTGTCCATTTGAGTTCAGAAAAAAGGAAAAGAAACAAGTAACCATGTACTAGGACTTACTCTACATTCTTCTAGGTCTCAGGCTCAAAGGGTAAAATTAAGGGCACTTGTAGATTTTCTTCCAGCTTAACTTGTCTAATTAACTTGAATAGGAAAAATAGCCAAGAATTCAGGGGTGGCACTCCGATCTAGAGTAAATATTATTCATTTTGACAAAATTCTACTAAACAAATATGTCTACATATATTTATTCATGCCTCCAACAAATATTTACTGAATGCCTAGTATGAACCAGGCTCTGTCCTAGGTACTGAAAATACACAAATGGGGCACAATATACAAAAATAATGCAGAGAAGGGGATGGAGAGTGCTGAGCAGAGTTGGTCATTTAAAATAGTTTGGTTATGGAAGGCCTCACTGAAAAGATGACATTTGACTAAGACTGGAAGGAGATGAGGGAATGTGTCAAGGGAATATTTGGGAAAAGACGCAATGAGCCATGGTGGCATCTGGGAGATGAACTTTTCAGGGAAAGAACAGCAAGTGTCAACCTCCTGAGAAAGTAAAATTTTAGAGCCTTGAACAAGGGTTTTAGAGAAATAAGGATGTGAGTCAGCTGGCTGGATGCCAATGAATGAAGGATGAAATAAGGGAAGGCCAGAGAGCTGAGTTAAGGATAAATCATGTAGGGCTTGCAACCAGAGGCAGGTGGTAGCTCTTCTTCTGGATAAGATGGGAAAACAAGAGTTTCCAGCAGACAAGTGGCCTGACCTGAGGTAAGTATTAAAGAGTGAGGATAGGTTCTGTGTACACATGCTAAGAGTACATTTTCAGCAATAAATGTGCTCCTCTAAAAACTCTTAAGTTACATTTTTAAAAATCAAATATTGCTTACATTAGTTAAAGGATCACTATTTTAATTAAATCATTTCATTATGGAGATGTCATTGTAAAATTCAGAAAATGGGACATACCAACGACAAATGTCCAGGTTTTTTGTTTGTTTGTTTGTTTTAAGCAAAAAATGGGGAATCTACATATTAACTTGAAAAATGTATGAGACAATTGGGGATACTTGAACACTGACTGGATATTGATGATATTAAAGAATTATTAGTTAAATTTTGGCTTACAATTTTTAAAAAGTTCTTCTCTTTTAGAGATAAACACTAAAATGTCCACAGATAAAATGATGGAATAGCTGGGATTTGCTTCAAAATAATGAAGGTGGTGGGGGTGGGAGTTGGGTAAGGGAATTAGAGGAAATGAGATGAGCACGGATTAATTGTAGAAGCTGAGTGACAGGTACACAGGGGTTCCTTTTGCTATCATCTTTGCTTTTATACTTGCTTAGGAATTTCCATAGTATAAATTTTAAAGATAGAATCAATGGGATCATTTTATAAAATGAAGAATGAACTAGTTCAAAAGAAATACACGTTGGACACTTGAAATTTGATGTAAAAGACAATGATGCTTAAAGGAAATCTTCATCCATTCATATCTATGATTATCAAAGCTTCTTATGTCTATTTTTTTAAGATTTTATTTATTTTAGGGAGAGAATGCACACGTGGGGAAAAGCAGAGTGAGAGGGACAAGCAGACTCCGTGGTGAGCATAGAGCCTGATGCAGGGCTCAATCCCAAGACCCTGAGATCATGACCTGAGATGAAATCAAGGGTAGGACAATTAACCAATGGAGCCACCCAGGTGCCCCCTTATGCCTATTTTTAAGGCATTCAGTGTGGTATAGTGGACAGAGTATGGGCTGGGAGAAGAGAAGCAGGCACGGTAGGTTCCTCTTTGCCACTAACTAACTTTGCAACTCTGAGCTAGCGACACAAGGACCATGGAGTTCCATTTCCTCCTCTAAGATAATAATAAAGGACTCAGATCAGATGCTGACTAAGGTTTCTTTCAAATCTGAGACATAATCTTTGTATGGTTGATTTGCATTAATTTCAATTTTAGTGACTGCCTTAGAGCAAACATCGGTTACCAAAGGGTGAAATCCAACAGAACCAAGCTAGAATCCTGAGAGATCCAAAAATCTGCCTGAGAATTTGGTGATTCCATTATTTCAATTCCAGATTCTTCTTACAATGAAGCTAAATAATTAAATGTAGAGAATAATTCTCTTTAGCGAGGGGTCTGAATACTTTTTCTGTAAAGGGCCAGATAGAAAATATCTTCGACTTTGCTGTCCATAAGGTCTTTGTTGGAATTTCTCAACTTTGCTGTTATTATGCAAAAGCAGCCATATGGAATGCATAAATGAATCCGGGTGGCTATGTTCCAAGACTTTTATTTACCAAACAGGCAACAGGCAGCATTTGGCCCACAGGCTATAGTTTGTTGATCCTAGCTATTTAGTATAATCAGATATTAGTCTAAGAATCTTAATATACTCAGATAATAATACAGAGATAGTAAGTCATATTCATCTGCTTCATGTTTTCTTAATTCTCATTTTTCCTATAGCTCAATGGTCACAGTGAGTAACAATGCGATCCAGTGCTATCTATTTTTATATCCTAAGTCTGGTCTCTTCCCCTCATCTCCACTGCTTCTATGCTAGTGCAAACCCCAACACCTCTTACTTAGATTACAGGTATAACTTGTTTTATTGTGCTTCACTTTATTGTGCTTTGCAGATGTTGTGATTCTTACAAATTAAAGGTTCGTGGCAGCCCTACGTCAAACAAGTCTATCGGTACCCTTTTTCCAACAGCATTTACTCACTTTGTGTCTGTATCACATTTTGGTAATTCTTGCACTATTTCAAACGTTTCTATTATTATTACATTTGTTATGGTGATCAGTAATCAGTGGTTGTGACTCACTAAAAGCTCAGATGATTGTTAGCCTTTTATAGCAATAAAGTACTTTTTAATTAAGGCTAGACCTTGTTTTTTAGACATAATGCTATTGCACACTTAATAGACTACAGTATAATGTCAATATAACTTTTATATGCACTGGGAAACCAAAAAATTCATTTGATTCGCTCGCTTTATGGTGGTGGGCTGGAACTGAGCCCACAGTATCTCTGAACCCATGCTGTCTCTGCAATCTCTGAGTTATGCCTGTACTACAATAGGTCTCATTTTCTTTTGTGCCTTGTTGTAATCCACTCTCTGCACACTAGCCAGAGAGATCTTGCTTTTTTTCTTAAGATTTTATTTATTTATTTTGAGAGAGAGAGAGAGAGTGCAAGTGGGGAGGGGGGCAGAGGCAGAGGGACAGAGAATCTCAGACAGACTCCATTCTGAACAAGGCGTGATCTCATGACCCTGAGATCATGACCCGAGCCGAAATCAAGAGTCTGGCACTTAACCGACTGAGATGCCCAGTTGCCCCTACCAGGGAGATCTTTCAACGAATAAATTCAGATCACATCAATGTCTTGCTTAAAATCCTCCCTTATCTCTGAATCCCCTCCCGGTAGCTTCCAACACTCCCATGACTTTCAGAACTGCATCCCCCATTACTCTTCCTCTTGCACTCAATGCTGCAAGCATTCTTTCTCTGTTGAACACGCTAAGCTCATTCCTATCTCAGGATGTCTGCATTTACCATCCCCTCTGCCTGGAATACCTCTTTTACAGATCATCATGGGGCTGCTTCTGACTCAACATTTATGTCTCATTTTAAAGATCCCCTCCTTGGAGCACCTGGGTGGCTCAGTTGGTTAAGTGTCTGACTCCAGCTTTGGTCCTGATCTCCAGGTCCTGGGATGAGCCCTGAGTCAGGCTCCCTGCTCAGCAGGGAGTCTGCTTCTCCCTTTGCCCCTCCCCAACCCCCCACCCCCCGCTCATGCTCTCTCTCTTTCAAATAAATAAATAAAATCTTAAAAAAAATCCCCTCCTCAAAGAGGCCTTCTCTGACCACTATACCCTCCCCCTCACCATTTCACAAACTATCACACTTTTCTATTTCTTCCTAAAATGTATCACCATTTGGAATGACATGACTTCTGTATCTACTTACACACTTACTGTCTGTTAATCTCCATTGTATTGTGGGTTCTTTAAGCATGGCAATTTTATTTTACTTACTCATGTATCCCCAGCCCTTAAAAAAGTGCTTGTCATGTAACAGGCATGCAATAAGTAACTGCTGAATAAATGAATAAGTCATCCTTCAATATTTTTGCATTTTTAAAGACCCATCTTTTTCCTTAAGATGGAATGACGCTGTATACTTATATTAGTAAGAGTTGCCAAACTATTGCTAAAAAATGGTCCTCAATGGTATGAAGGTTCTCACATAGTAAGAGTATATTTTTGCTCTCACGGCAATACCGGGCAGATGGACAGGTTTGCGGTCCCTTGATCCAGCCATTCAGGAATCCAGGCGGCTTCCTAGTTTGTCGTGAGGTATCTTTAAGTCTAGCCACCTTGAAGATAAAAGATTATGGAAAAAAAACCTAGTTGCTATTTGGGGTAACCAACTTGGAGGCACATGTCACCTGGGCTCACATTTCATTGGCTTGCACTCAGTCACATGGCTGCACCTAGATGCAAGGAATGCTGCAGTACAGAGGTCGCCTGGGGTGACCCTTCCTGGTGACAACTACTCTATCAGAGTGGGAGCACAGATTTCTTTTGGATAACTAACCCTCTCTGCCAGAGCACCCATTCCTAAACTCCAGCACATCCACACCCAGGTAAGTGATTTTCACAAAATCTACAGCAATTCACATTTAATAAAATCAAACACGTCTGACATAAATCTTTATCTTCACTACTATTTTTTACATTTTTACCCTTTCTGTACCTCAACCCAAGACTTCCTACATCATATCAATCATGCCTCACCTGACTTTACCTAAAATCTCTTCACTATTATGTCCCAACCCCCCAATTTTTTCTCCATGTTTCATTTTTCTCTGACCAGCTAAGAAGTCATTCATGTGATTCTGTAGGTTCATTCCTCATCCCACTTCTCCGATGTGCTTTTCTAAAACCTCCCCAAGATTTAATCTGGAAAAGTCACAATTCATACTTGAAATATTCACAGAATAACTATTACAGATGTATATAAATCACCAAAATATTTTCGAAAAGTTTGCCTCTGAATATTGGGAAACATGTATAATTTTTATGTTATTCCATTTACTATCTATATTTTTCATACTCTGCATATATTTTTGAGCAAAAATAAAAGTAAACTTCCACTCAACTTAAAGTCCTCTGTGTATTTCCCCTTACCCAATTCCCAATGCCTCATTTGAGTTTGTTCTGCTTTTGCTATATTTTTAAAGAAACTCCATTTCTTGAAGGAGAGGAAAGTAGCTTCTGAAAATCTGCATATTGCACCTTTTCCTTTAATCATGTAACATGCTTGCCTGGTAAAGAGCTTTAATATAAAAAAAGATAGATTTTTATAGCTACAAATCCAACATAGAATGGGACATTGGACAAGATTTTAGTCTGTCTCATTATATCACTGCTAAAATTTTATCCATAAACAATCCAGGAACCTCATTTTAAGTAGCAACTTCTACCTCCTCTCTCTAATTTGCTCAGAACTGCTAAAAAGAAGCAAGACTGAAAAAGTTTAGTTATCTTTTCCCTTTCCCTTCAGTTAAGGTATCATAGCTATTCCCAAACATCAGACAACAGAGAGAAAGAAAAAGCTAAAGGATAAAAAAAAAAAAATCTAACAAATGGACGATGGCCTTTGAATAATGGAAAATTCACATGACACCCGATGTCACACAGGTCTTCAGGCTGAACAACTAATTACTGAACCACTAGAAGCTATTTCTTTCTGTCCCTTCCCAGGCCCTATAAACAGTAGGCAAATGAGTCTCCAAATTAAAAAATGCGTTGGTCTTAATTCATCCTCCAAATATAGGCCTTTGTTGCCCTACCAAAAGTGAAGAAATCTCAATGTATAAACAAAAGTCAAATGTCCTTCTGATGTCACTCTAATGACCCATGGAGACTTTGATTCCTTTGAGCAGTTCACACCCACGTAGTATAGGACCCCTTCCACACTTTGGTGCCATGGAGGCAAAAGCACTAATACCCACTCCCTCACCTCCCTGCAAACACAGCTCTCCAAACCAAGCCAGTCTTTCCATCCAGAATTCTTACATACACACACACACACACACACACACACACACACACACACACACATCATTTGCGCCTTCTATTATGAGTCTGATTTAAGAATTTGATATTTGTTTTAACACCACAGCCTGCATCCCCAGAATTGCCCTCCTCTGTACTCATTCAATCAATTCTAATTTTTCCAGATCATTTAAATCCTTTCTATTGTCTTACTCTTGCTGAATAACAATCACTCCATCTGTACCACCACAGTTTAGTGCCCAAATGTAAAAGTTCTTTACAGACAAAAATTTTTCATCTTTTTAGTGTTCGCACTGCGACATGGCATGGAACGTTCCAGTGCACTGCCTGCCAGTGGAAGCCCCAATCATATTGAAACGTATCTACCTAAGAGTGACATGGACAATAATATTTTCTAATGAAATCTGATTTCCTACACTGATTTCTTTGTTTTCTTTCCCCAGCAATGAAACATCACTGTGTGGTTACGCAAGTGGAACTGGACCTTGAGTACTTTTTTTTTTAAAGATTTTATTTTTTTTTTTATTTGACAGAGAGAGACACCGAGAGAGGGAACATAAGCAGGGGGAGTGAGAGAGGGCGAAGCAGGCTCCCCATGGAGCAGGGAGCCCGATGCGGGGCTCGATCCCAGGACCCTGGGATCATGACCTGAGCCGAGGGCAGATGCTTAACGACTGAGCCACCCAGGCGCCCCAGGACCTTGAGTACTTCTATGCAAATTGGGAGGACTTGCTCGTGTGCACACATGCACAGAAACACACACCACCCAGACTTGTAATGAGGTAAGCATGTCATAGGAGCAGATTAGCAGAAGTTAAGTGACTGTAGAGAGGAAATATAGGTTCCAGTTGACTAAGGCAACACAAAGCGTGGGCACTCACCTTAGCACCAAGTCAGACTTCATTGTAAAGAATGATACCTTCCTGGAGTGGTATTATTCACTTTGCTTTTTCCTGACTATGTGTACCTACATGGGCACACTTCCCCTCACCCATCATCTGCACATCTAATCGCCCAGTGGTAATTGTGATTTGATGACTACTAAGCTAGGATGGTCATATATCTCATTTTCATGTATTAATTGCAACCACATTACTAGATAGTTATTTTCCTATTTTAGTGATGATGATAAAGATGCAGGACTGCTGGGACTTGACTGTGGCTGTATTCCTGCACCTGAGCCACAGCTCCTGGCAAGCAGCCCCTCTCATTTGGTTGCAGCTCTCATCATGTTCTAGTGACCATTCCTTCCAGTTGCCCCTGAAAGCCTAAGGGAGGTATGAGAGCTTCTCAATTTTGCTACTCCTAGATGCCCCCTCATTGCTTGCTGAATCTCTCAACCCTGCCTGTTCCTCTTCATTAATAAATAGCCCCTTCATTCAACTCTCCTCATTAACCAAGTCAAAGAAGCAAAGACTTATTCAACAACATAAAGATAAACACTAATAAAGATGATACAATCAACTAAAAGATGGGTAGAGAAGATGGAGAGGAAGGAGGGGGAAAAGAGAATGTACCCTAATTTTATTTTTGCTTCCAGTAAGGGGTCAATGGAGACCATCTAAAACCAAACATTAAAGCTTTTTTATAAAGTTAGAGTTGTAATGATAATTTCTCAAGCAAAACCAAAAATACACATACACAACACAGTCTAAACAAACAGGCCATACAGTGAAACAAGTTTTTAAAATGGAAAGAATAACTTCATAAGACAAAAGTGAGACCAAACATATTTGTCATATGACAATCTACTGAACTTGCCAGCATGAAAAGATGTTTATACTGAATCACAAAGCCCAAGAAAATCTCTGTTGGCCCAAGAAAATCACAAGGCCAGCCCGGATTCAGGGGTGAGGAAGTGACTTTATCCACTGAAGAGAATTGCAAAGTCCCATCGCAAATCATGTGGATAGAGACAGAGGGGAACAGTTAGGACTGTTGTGCCATCAACCAACTACATAACTCATTCACCAAATTGCTCTCCAAAAGAAGTAACAATTTACCTTTCCCTCAACAACGTGTCAGAATTGATTTCACTGCAGAAGGTGTTTTATTTTCTTTGCAGCTTATTTGTTGTTTTTTGCAGGTTTGTTTTTGCAATCTTGTTCATTTTGTTTTGCACTTTTATTGTAAGGTATATTTCTAAGAATTTTATCTTTTCATTGATTTCTGAATAGTTATTTTTGCCTATCTATAGTACTAAGTTCTCTGTTTGAGTAATTTTTCAACATGGATTTTCCAAGCATATGGTCATATTATCAAAGAATAATTTTACATCTCCTTTCTAATACTTTTATATCAAGTCCAATGTTTTATGCTCCTGTCCAATTGTGTAAGTTAATATTCCCCAGAACATTGTTAATAATAGTGATGTTAATGGAGATATTTGCTTTATTGCTGACTTTAATGAAAATGTTTCTACTGTTTCTTAATTAAGAACTTGCTGGCTTTTGGACGAGAAAGATATATTTTAGCATCTTAAAAGCTTTAACAACTTTTCATACCTTGTAATCCAGTTGTTCCTAAGGTGTAGGGCTATAATGTGTTTTAGAATCATACATGGATAACTCTTAGGGAAAATAATCAGAAAATAATCTTCTTGAAATCAACCTTCAGGGGTGCCTGGGTGGCTCAGTCGTTAAACGTCTGCCTTCGGCTCAGGTCATGATCCCAGGGTCCTGGGATCGAGCACATCGGGCTCCCTGCTGTGCCGGAAGCCTGCTTCTCCCTCTCCCACTCCCCCTGCTTGTGTTCCCTCTCTCGCTGTGTCTCTCTCTGTCAAATAAATAAATAAAATCTTAAAAAAAAAAAAGAAATCAACCTTCAGAAAATAATCTCAACTGTACAAAAGAATTAAAGACTTTTAGCACTGTGTAAGTTGTAGTAGGACAATCTAGTGCCATAAGAAGAGATATGATTCAGTGAACCAATGGTTAATGATGCCACCAACTAGAGGTAATACAACAGTCATTAAGACATACATTAAGAAATACGTAATAGCAATATTAAATTAAAAATATAAATTACGTTGTTAAGCATAAATACGCAAAAATGCATACTTTTAAAAATATATACAGAAAAATACAACCCATGAGCAATTGTGTAGCATTTAAATAATAGAACTATGTTAATCTTTTTTTCTACTTTTCTGTATTTTGAAACTTCAGTGAAAATGTATTGCTTTTATAATAGAAAAAAATAGTAAAATTTATTGAATGACAGGGAACTTGATATCAACAAGGCGGCCAAGCATGGACTCCAGCCCAACTCTGACATCACATTGATTTTAAATTCAAGCAAAAGACATGCAACCAATTGTCTGACAAATGGTATATTCAGTCAATTCAGTCAGTTAATTAGTTGGACTGATTTTTTTTTTCAAAATTAGTTGGCAAGAGCTGTGATAAAATTAGGCAGACTAACTAGATATTTTGACCTTTCATATGCTCAGCTGCAGGACAAGGCTACAGAGGAGGTAATTGTTTTATATCAGAAACCAGAGCCTGGTCATGTCCATTTGGTCGTATGGGGGAAGAGTAATGTGAAGCATGTATTGTTTACACTTCTCTTCCTCAAATGCATAAATATACCTCTATTTATTCGGCCTCTTCTTCTTCTTCTCCCACCCCATACACTACAATTATCTAATGTAAGCTTTATATTTCTGCCTTTTTTCCTAGTTGTATTTATCCTTAAGGGGCAATGTATCAAGGGAAGGGAAGGGGAGATATTGAAAAGACTTGTCTTGAGACTTACCTAAAGAGGATGCTTCAAGCCTCATCTGTGGTCACCGTTGCTCTAACTTCAGAGTTCCAGAGAGTGACAGTGGCGGGATTTTCATCCATTCCCATAGCTCACATTGCATTTGAGTCCATTCCTTTTTCTTCTGTTCTCTCTGGATTTTATTCCCTTTTCAACAGGTTGTACCTATACAATGAAAATCATTCCATTTAAAAATGATTAAAAATAGTTACTCAATCAAGAGAGCTTGCTCAGTGGCCTGTCACTCATCAGCTTTGTGTCTGTCATTCTTATTCTTTATACCAAAATCTTCAAAGATTTTTCCTGATACAATTTCTAGGTCTCATGCTCCAATTTTAATTTTCACATTGCTCTGAATATTGGCAGCTTGTCTTTCCATTATCTTTCAACTGAGTGCTTTTATAAATTAGTCAGTGCTTTTTATTTTAACAACCCGACAGCTTTATGTGTGTAATATCTTGCTGACATGAATATAACTTTGATTTGATGTTGACAGACAAATCTGTACCATTGGTGGACTTTCAAAGGTACTTCTTTACAGGAACATCACTCAATGATAGCCTTGAACTTACCAGTGTGACTGAGTTTGTGTCAGTAAAATTCAGCCATAGACCCAAGCAAACTTTAGGATACTCCATATTTATCGACTATTTAATGAAAATATATAACATTTGCATGCCATGTACAGCATACTTTCACATTCATATCTTATTCTATCTTTCAAACGACCGTGAGAGTGAAGTATTATTGTTGCTAGTAGCATAGGAGAGCAAAAGAACCTAAGGTTGAAAGACACTGAGTAGATGCTTTTCAAAGTCCATTAACGAATAGCAGAAAAGACATTATTGTTCAATCAAATTCTTATCATCATAGATGGGCAGTAACACCTGCTCCCATAAAGTGAATCTATTAAATTTTAATAAAAACAACATGATCTTGCTACTGTATTTACACTGAAGCAAGGCTTCTGACTGCTCCACCATTAATATTTTTTATTCATTCTTCTAATCTCTCTTCTATATGTGTTGTGTTTGCATAGTTGGGATCAAACTATATGCATATATTATCTATTTCTTTTTCTTTTTAAATATAACATGTGCTCTTTACAAACATCATTTTAAATGTCTCCATACTTGTTCATCTCATTTCATTTAACCATCTCGTTACTGTTAATCATGTAAGCCTCTTCCATATGCATGCATGGGTGTGTTTCCAGGATCATTTTTATGCATGAGGTATTTCATCTTATTTCCTTAGATAAATTTCTATCAGTGAATGGAAAGCTACTAATATTTTTTAGATTCTCAAAACACTTTGGAATGCTTTCTAAAGGGCTGTGTTGATTTAAATTCCCATAGAGGGTATTATGCTAAGCGAAATAAGTCAATCAGAGAAAGACAATTATCATACGATTTCACTCATATGTGGAATTTAGAAACAAAACAGAGGAGCATAGAGGAATGGAGGGGAAAATAAAATAAGATGTAATCTGAGAGGGAGAGAAACCATAGGAGACTCTTAACCATAGGAAACAAACTGAGGGTTGCTGGAGGGGCGCGGGGGGTGTGGAGGGATGGACATTAAGGAGGGCACATGATGTAATGAGCACTAGGTGTTATATACAACTGATGAATCACTGAACTCTACCTCTGAAACTAATAATACATTGTATATTAGTTAATTGAATTTAAATTTAAAAAAAAAGATCCTCTCTCTCCCTCTCCCTCTGTCCCTCCCCTCCTTGTTTGCTCTTTCTCTCTGAAACAAAACAAAACAAAACAAAAACACATTTAATTGTAGTGAAATCTACTATCATTGCCAAAGCAATTTCTTTCATTGCTTTTCAAAATAGAAGATGTCCATGCAGATATTCATAACTATTTATTTGTATGTTTCTGGTCTTTTATGGTTTGAAATTTTATTAAACTTATAACTTTAAAAATTTCATCGAATATTCTAGTGCTATTGACTTGCGTTGGTTAATCATCTAATAATTGATATTGATTAATCAGTCTTCATATTTATTGAACGATCCACAGCTTTCTTATTGCTTTGTGATGTTAATCATCATATAATCGTCCTTTCTATGAAAAAGTCTTTTTCTGGTCCATTTATTTTGTCACTTCAGTTTAATGCCATTTTATAATTTAAATCATTATAGCATTACAAAGAATTAATTAAATTAATATCTGAAGAATCTCTTCTGTGTTCAATACTTTTATTTTCAAATATTCTATTCTATTTATTCTTTAAATAAAATATTCATTTCACATTCTTTTATATTTTTAAATTCTAAGAAAATCCCAAAATATAAAGTAATTTGTGAATTACATATTTTTCTCTGGGAATCCTCTCATGTTTCTTGGTAAGTTTTGCAGGATTTTTTCTTAGATTTTGCTAGTATCTATTAATTTTTTCTAAAAATATGTTCTAGGATTCTTCAGTGTGTTTTATTCCTAAATTTAAATAATCTTCTACCATGAAAATAATACATGAATGTATTTGAAAATGCAAACAGTACAAAAAAATTTCTTTTATTTCAATCTTCCCTCACAAATGTGATTACTATTAAACATTTTTAAGTATCATACCCCAAATTTTCTTTTCTTTTCTTTTTTTAAAGATTTTATTTATTTATTTGAGAAAGAATGAGATAGAGAGAGAGCATGAGAGGGGGGAGAGTCAGAGGGAGAAGCAGACTCCCTGCTGAGCAGGGAGCCCGATGCGGGACTCGATCCTGGGACTCCAGGATCATGACCTGAACCAAAGGCAGTTGCCCAACCAACTGAGCCACCCAAGCGCCCCCCCCCCGAAATTTTCTACATAATGCATGTATATCTCAACACATGCACACACACACATTTTGGGAGCCTTGCATACATGGTATTGTCATTTTGATTTTCTCATTTTGCAATGTGCCTTGGCAATTTTTAAAAAATGTATTAAACTAATTTCTATTAATTGATATGTGTGTTGTTTCTTTTTCATTTTTGTGCACATATATGAGAAATCCATGAATTTTAAATATGGGCTTGTTGGGTGAAAGGATAGGTACATTTTTAAAATTTCAAAATACTCTATCAACCCACCCTCCAAAGAGGCTCTGCCAGTTTTATATCCTATAAAACTGTAAGAAAGATATCCTATATCCTCCACAACAATGTATATTATAAACATTATACCCAACTATTTTAATTTGCTTCTCTTTAATTCAGAGTGATTTTGAGCCTTTTTAAAAAGACTATAAGGCATGTGTATGTCTTTTTCTATGAAACTTCATTATGAACTTTGCCAATGTTCTTGTTGAGTAGCTTATCTAGTTTTTATTAGTAAGAACATAAAGGAAGTTTTACCTATTACTAAAAATATGTTTGAGTTTGACTTTTATTTTTTCATGTTTTTGAATGAATTTTTAAATTTTATTTAAAATTTATCTATCATTTGGGGTGCCTGGGTGGCTCAGTCAGTTGGGTGTCTGCCTTCAGCTCAGGTCATCATCTCAGGGTCCTAGGATTGAGTCCTGTATGGAGCTCCCTGCTCAGTGGGGAGTCTGTTTCGCCCCACCCCGAATAAATAAATAAAATCTTAAAAATTTAAAAATAAAATTTTAGCTATCATTTAATTTATACGTTCTAAGCTTTGTCATTGATTGAGGAATGCTATACTCATAACAATATTATTCTTTAGCTTACCTGTTTTTAAGTAGTATTACAGTTTCATTTTACTTTACCTAATATTATACCATTTACCAGGTGAGGAGAATATGGCAATAATTTGGCTGAGGTCACATAGCTATGAGTGAGGAAACCAGGGAGTGAATCTAGTTTGTTTGACACCAGAGTTTAATCAATGCATCTATTCATATCCTAAGGCCAAATGTATTTAATTACTCTCACTTAATTATCACCACATTACTCTTATTTAAAAAAAAAAAAGATTTATTTATTTATTTTAGAGAGAGAAAGAGAGTGAGTGGGGGGGTGCAGAGGGAGAGGGAGAGAAACAGACTCCCCACTAAGGGCAGAGTTCGACCTTGGGCTCCATCCCACAATCCCCAGATCAGGACCTGAGCTGAAACCAAGAGTCAGATGCTCAACCGACTGAGCCACCCGGGTGCCCCACATTACTCTTCTTTTTAAAGAATTTTTCTGACTACTTTCTCAGGATTATTTTTTCAGTGCAATTGGAAACAAACTGTCAAATTCCCTCCAACACCCCACCACACCACCTCTCCCCAAATTTTGATATTCAGCATCATGATACTGAATGTATATGTTTATGTACAAGAACTTGAAATCTTTATAATATTCAGTTTTCCCATCTGAGAAAATGCCTTTCTGTTTATTCTTCTTTTTTGTCCCTGGGTAAAATTTTTTTTATATAAGTTCTATAAATTTCTTGATAATTTTTGTATGCATTTTTCCTATTGTCAAGGAGATATTTTATTTCATTATGTTTTCCAGTTGCTATTTGTATACTAAAATGTATTAATCTTTAACATTAATTTTTTGTGATTCACCTACTGAATCCCCTCATTGTTTAGTTTATCATTACGACCGCTCCAGTTTTCATATAAATGGTCATATCATATGCCAGTAACAAGAGAGTTGCCTGTTCCATTGCAGTGTTTGTATTTCTCATTTCAATCTCCTTCCTTTAGGATTTCCAAAAAATATTAAATATTACAGTTCTAGTGAGCAACACTGTCTTCTTCCTGACTTTAATGAGAATTCAAGTGTTTTATCAACTTAAATTTTTAAGAGCAAGTTTTTCATAGAATCCTGTAAAATTGTTTTTTTTATACATATATAAACAGAGACACTTCCAAATGTCTTTCCCCAAGAGAGATATATTTATATATTTCCCCAAGAGAGATATACCTATATAATTTTTTAAATATGCATTTAACACTCAATGCTCTCTTGCTTCTAGCAAAAGACAGTATTTTTAGATTGTTATAGTTCTGTCATTTTTCAATCTAAATTTACCCTAAATTATCATTTTGAGAAATTGATTTTGGTCCCATAGAGCTATTTAGCACTTTAATACTTCTGTGACATCCCTATATTAAAAATTAATAAAAGGTAGTTCTGAACAATTTAACTTTGTAATCACTTTGATCTTTTATCTGATCACCTCTTTGAAGAAGTTTCAGTAAAATATTTTTAGAGTAAATAATTAATTTCACACATCATGGACAAGAGTTTTCATGTTATCCTGATCTTTTTCTTTTTAAAAAGAGTGAACAGTAAGAAGCCAGGAGATATGTATACAAAGTCTTTGAAAGACATACACATCTGCTGGCGATTTTTCTTAGCGTTAAAAAACTTGGTCCTGGCTTTCCATCACTGTAAGGAGACTGATGAACAAATGAAAGGTTCTTTGCTTCAAAGTTAAACGTTATTGCCAGCCTCAGTGTGCTATTATGACAGAATGCATCCAAACACCCAGTGGGCAGAGGATAGGCAGGCAGTAATAGAAAGAGTGGCTGCCTTCAGCAAAACACAGCAAACTAGTGACTTGTCTTCTTACTAAGTATTTTTATTAACTTCAGTTTCCAGGGAGAAAAAGGAAGAACATGGCTGGTGGGAGTTCAATTAGATGATTTCAAAAAGGTGTCCTAGGCACTTTCAATGTTTATTGTCTTAACTGGAGCTACCATGGCAAAATGCCACAGACCACTTGGCATAAACAACAAAAGTATATTTTCTCATAGTTCTGAAAGCTAAAAGTCCAAGATCAAGGTGCCAGCATGATTGATTTCTGGTAAGGGTTCTCTTCCTGGCTTGTAGATAGCCTCTTCTCTTTCTGGCAACATGAAGACAGAGAGGAGAGAGTGAGAGAGCAAGCGTCCTGATGTCTCTTAATAAAGGCACTAGATCCATCACTAAGACCCTACCTCACAGCCTCATCCAAACCTAATTATCTCCCAAAGTCCCCATCTCCAAAAACCATCATACAAATGGGCAGAGGGCACAATTAAGCATAGCATCCTACCCCTAGACCCCCCAAATTCATGTCTTTCTCACATGCAAAATATTCATTTCTTCCCAACAGTCCAAAAGTTTTAACTCATTCCAGCGTCAATTCTAATGTCCAAAATCTACCCCCAAATCATCTAAATCAAATATGGGTGAAGACTAAAGGTACAATTGATCCTCAGGCAAAATTCATGTCTAGCTGTGAACTTCTTTTGGAAGTAGACAAATTATGTGCTCCCAAAATACAGGGGTGAGACAAGTAAAGGATAGCCATTCCCATTCCCAAGGAAGAAATCAGAAAGAAGAAAGAGGTGACGTATCCCAAGCAAGTTCAAAAGCTACCAAGGCAAATTCTATCAGATGTTAAGGTTTGAGAATAATCCTCTTTGGCTCCATGTCCTGCCTTCCAGGCCCATGGCTCCCTGTACCAAAATCTGTGTTAGTCAAGGTTCCCCAGAGAAACAGATATATTCAGCAAGCTGGTGACCCAGGAGAGCTGCTGGTATAGTTATAGTCCGAGTCCGAGTCCAAGTCCAAAGACCTTACAACCCGGTGAACCAACGGTGTCCTATCTGAAAGTCACCAGGCTTGAGACCCAGGAAGAGCCAACTTTTCAGTTCTAGTCTGAAGGCAGGAAAAGATCATGTCCTGGATCCAACAGAAACCAGCCTGTTATTCAGGCTTTTAATTCTAGTCAGGTATTCAACTGATTGCATGAGGCCCACCCACATTGGGGAGAGCAATTTGCTTTCCTCGGTTTACCAGCACAAATATTTACCTCACTCAGAAACACCCTTAAGACATACCCAAAATAATGTGTGTCCGACTGTCTGAGCACCCCATGGCCCAGTCTAGTTAACAGATAAAATTAACCATCACTGCGTTCTTCCTGATTTGTGATTCTCCTTTGACCACAAAGAGTGAGTGAAGACAAATATCCCCCACAGCTTTGCGTCTATTTGATGATATTCATCTTAGAAATGCAATATGCCTGCCAGGGCTAAGATGCTCAACATATGGATGTTTGAAAATCTCTAGATGAAAAGCAAAATGTTTCAATTTTATGTCATGGGAAAACAGCTGCAGTATGTTAGTTTATAACAGTGTTACGGAAAAATGTTACATAAATTGATATTTCAGGTAAACATTCCAATCTTTCTATTGACCTTCTAAGGGAAAATTTCTCCTCTACCCTCTTTGGGTCTCTGGCTGGGCCTAAGAATTTAACTGACGTTAAGCAGGAGAAAACCATACAAATTTTATTTAGTAATTTTGATATGTCCATGGGAGCCTTCCCAAGAAAAGTGAACACCACAAAGATGTAGTTAGAGCCAAAGGCTTACATATTAGATTGGGCAAAGAGTAGTAAATCCTGAAAATGTGACAAGACAAAGGGGTTTGGTCAAGGCAGTTAATTATGGAAAAGTAACTAGGAAGATAAGAGTTAGTTTAACAAAACCTGTTTCTATAGATTTCTTGGCCTTGACTCCCTGTCTCGGTGATAAGAATGTTTTCCTTCCTCCTGGTACAGGCTGGGCACCTTTCACATGGGAGTTTTATCTCCTGCTTTCAGGAAGAAAAAGGAAGGTCAGGGTGCCCTTCATGCATCTGCTGTTTTTCAAGGGCCTTTAATTCAAAATAATCAATATGCCAGGATGGCATATTTTGGGGTGGCTGGCTGTGAACCCCTACAATCTCTATCAACATCTTCCCACAAAAGAAAATTCTTCTATAAAACTCCATTAAAATAAAAAATTTACCATTTTACAACATTAAGTCAACTATTAAACTGAGAATATTATACTGTTTCATACTAGAAATGATAGCAGTTTTATATTGTGGAAAAAGGTCTGTCCTAGGAATCAGACATTCTGGGTTCACATTTTATCCTTGAAAAAGCTCCTTACCTTATCTGACCCCAGCTTCGTCTTGGAAGACCTCGTCTTGGAAATGGAGACAGAGCTGTTCTGAGGATTAAGGGAGACAATGTATACGAAAGTCTTCTGTATATTCTCTTTTTAAAGATGCATTATTATATGGCTTTAAGGATATTTTATTTTAGAAAAGTTTTGAAATTATCTTGCAAAGTTATAATTTGTGTTACAAATGTCCATATTTGCTGTCTGTTGTTCTCCTTATGTGTACAGATTAATTTCCCAATGCAACTGCAAATTTGTGTAATGAGTTTTCATCTATCCAGCAGTTCATTAAACACACACACGCACTCACATGCACACACACACACACGGTAGGGGCTATTAGCAAGTATTATGAATAAAAACAGCTATAATCGGGGCACCTGGGTGGCTCAGTCGGCTAAGCGTCTGACTTCGGCTCAGGCTGTGATCTCAAGGTCCTAGGATGGAGCCTGGGACGAGCGTGGGACAGCCAGACATTGGGCTCCTGGATCAGCGGGGAATCCGCTTCTCCCTCTGCCCCTCCCCCTACACGTGTGTGCGAGCGTGTTTGCGCACACGCGCGCTCTCTCTCAAATAAATAAATAAAATTAAAAAAAAAAAAGCACCCAGCTAATCCCTGCCCTTGGGCCACTTACTGTCTAGTGGAGAAGGAAAATGTTAACCCAATAATCAACTAAATGTAAAACTGCAACGCAGTGATGCATAAGAAGAGGGTTTCACCTAGTCAGGAAGATCAGGAAGAGCTTCTCTTGGAAGGGACACTTAAGCCAAGATTTGTCTAGCAGATGAATAGGAATTCACAGAGGAAAAACAGGAGACAAGAATTGTTTGGTCTCAGGTAAAAGCCCGAGGATGGAGCGTGGCCAGCTCACAGGACAGAACGAGGGCCAGAAGTTTTGGCATGAAGAGAGCTTGGATGGGGAATGAAATCATGTTAGGGGGGCCTTCAGGGGATATTTTAAAATTCACATTGAGAAGTGATGGGACGCAATGATGGGAATGAGATGATTGGGGATGATGGGAATGAGGGAAGCAAGAATTCAGATAATGAATTCAGTTGCTCATGCAAGCTTTGAAAAATAGAAGTTAGAGGGAAATTCAGGTTTACTTCCAGAGAGAGCACGGGGCAAAGATACCCAATGGGGTTTGTAGGTGTGGAAAGGTGAGCGGGAGATAGTCCTGGGGGTCAGGAAGCCCTCAGAAAAACGGCCAAAGGAGAGTCATCCTAGGGGGTCACCCGTGTGTTCTCTGGCCTGTTTGTATTGTCAGCAAATACAGGACTCCCTTGGCCAGAGGGAGTTTATTAGGGTCAATAGATGTCAGAGAACGTGCAGAGAAACCCCACTGCTACGCTACAGATCCTGAGCAAGGACACATACTGTACCCCACGTTTCAGAGCCCCAATCCCCAAGTTCGGGAAAAGTCTCCTAGGGTTTTCAGGTGTCTCACCTCCTCCCAAATTATGTTTCTTTCCAGCATCACACTTTTCCTGCCTAGACGTTCAGACCACAATTTAATTCATTTTTTTTTAAAATCTTTACTAGAGTACTCTCTCAGTGAATGACTATTTTTTTTCCAAAAAGAAACAGATTATATAACTTCTAAAAATGATTGCTTTTCACAAACAGCTAAAGCAAACATTAACAAATGAACTCAGTCGAACTCAAAAGCTTCTGCACAGCAAAAGAAACAATTAACAAAACGAAAAGGCAGCCTGAAGAATGGGAGAAAGTTTTTGCCAACCATATATCAGATAAGGGGTTAATATCAAAAATATGCAAAGAAGAAACACAATTAATAACAAAAAAATCTGAAAAAAATGGGCCGAAGAACTACATAGACTTTTTGTTTCAAAGAGGACATCAAATTGGCCAAGAGGAACAGGAGAAGATGCTCAACATCACTCATCATCAGGGGAAAGCAAATCAGAACCACAATGAGCTATCACCTCACACCTGTCAGAATGGCCACTATCAAGAAAACAAGAGACAGCAGTGCTGATGAGGATATGGAGAAAAGAGAGCCCTTATGCACAATGAGAATGTAAATTAGTCCAACCACTATGGAGGACTAAACAATATGGAGGACTAAAACAATACGGAGGTGCCTCAAAAAATTAAAAATAGACCTACCCTATGATCCAGCAATTCCCCTTCTGGGAATATAACCAAAAGAAATGAAAACAGGAGTTCAACAAGATACCTGCATCCCCATGTTTACCGCAGCACTATTCCCAGGAGCCATGATAAGGAAACAATTCAAATGCCCACCAACTGATGAATGAATTAAAATGATACAGTACACATATACACAATGGAATATTATTCAGCCACGAGAAAGAAGGATCTCCTGTCCTGGACAAAAACATGGGTGGACCCTGAGCACATTATGCTAAGCAAGATAAGCCAGACAGAGAAAGACAGCTACTCTATGATATCACTTATATGTGGAATCTAAAAAAAAAAAATCAAACATGTTAAAAAAAAATACAGAGTAAAACTCGTTATCAGGGAATAGAGGCTGGGGGGATAAGATTGATGGTATTTAAGGGTACAAACTTATAACAAGTACTAAGATAGCCATAGATAATTAATGTACAGTTAATTGAATATAGACAATAATATTGTTTAATACGTAATATGATAAATATTGTTACAACAGCCACCATATTACAATATATAATCAGAGTAACACCATATACACCTTAAATTTACACAATGTTACATGTCAAATTTACCCAATAAAAAAATTTCAAAAAAATAAATGAAATTGGTTGTTTTGGCAAGAAGAGGACAACAGAACAGCCCTGGGAGGTAGCTGCTGAGGAATCAGTCATGCTCTCACTAGCTGAGTGACAGTCTTAGTAGGGGCAAGCCAGGCTCATGTGTCAATCAAATTACTGGTGACTCCCTGTCATGCATCTTTAGAGGTGCTGAGCAAGGCCAAAGGTGTAGCTTGTTGCCCCTTTATGAGGACATGCCTAGCCCAGGGATGCCTGCAAAACTGAGGTGCTTATGTTCCCTCTATTCTTTCTAGAAGCTATCAGAAAAATTTTTGAAGTATCTGAATGTATGAAAATGGTCTTTTTTGCCCGTCAAAGAGGTAGTTTTAAATTGTTCATTACTGGTTCTAACTGATTGACCTCAGTCTTTAACCTAGAAAATCCTACCTCAGCAAAATGAAACAAACAGAATCAAGAAACAGAGAGCAAAGTAAAGAAGGGAAGGAAGAAAAAACCACACTAATACACTAAAAAAAAAAAAAAAAGTTTTCAGATCAAAGGCTCAGAGAGTGAGATTTATTTGGGGCAAAAGATAGCTATTTCAAAGACACTACTTCAAGTGGACAAATTAAACCATCTAACAATCAAGTGATGTCACAAGCCATAATTAAGGTCTAAATTAAAATTGCACATATCAAACCATGTGCTAATTATGACCAGTGTAGGCATTCTAATCCAGGTAGACAATCTGTGATTTTACCTTTAAATTGAAATACAGCATAGCTGGACAGAAAACTCATCAGAAAATATAACATGATAATTATACAGTAACACACTTTCATTTGAAATAGGATATTGATCACTGGGATGATGCACATTTGTTGTGCACTAATGCATTTCAACATACCAAAGTGAGATGATAGATCTGGGGTAATTATATCGAAATTGACAGCCCATTTATCACTGTTTGTCGTTATTTTACGGCATTGGCATTTCCATGAATTATGGCATGGCATCTCATGTGAACACAAATGTTAAATCATTTATGGCAACAATTGATCATTAACTATAGCATATGCTGAAGGGTGGCACCTCTAAGACATTCAATTAAAGGAGTGAATTTGGTGTGTAGGTTTTGCGATTAATTTGACAGGCACGCTGCAAGTTTTAAAGGTGATTCATATTTCATTCATTTTATTGTTTCCATCTATAAAATATGTTACTGAAATGAGATGAAAGAGCATGCTGAGAGTAGGAAGTATTTTTCAATCCAGAAATACCCTGTGCTGATATACCTTTGTTGGGGAATACCAACTACCTGATCTCTGGGAGGGATAGCTTTATCACCCCATCTGCCAGGAGATTTTGTTACCCAAATTTCTGTGCAGAAAATAAGATCTGTTACTAACTGTTCTAGAACTGAAGTGGGGAAAAATAGAATGATGGGGGAAAAAAATGAGCAACCCAAGAAACAGAAATTGGCATAGGCAAAGAACAAAAAGAATGAAGAAAGATCCAAGACAGGACAGGGGAAAAGAAAAAGAACAGAGAATTAAATTTATGAACAAAAGTTTCATTCAAATTCAATTTAATACAACACATATTTAAAGAATATCTACTAAGGGCCAATCATCCTGACCTTATTTGCCAAAATTAAGGTCTTAACTAAAAGGTTCTTTGGCTCATTTCTTCTTTTTTATTTATACCATGAGCACTCAACTTCAAGTACTTAATTCCTTGTTCCTGGATTATTTTAAGAGGCTCATAACTATTTACTGGCTACACAAGTCTCTCAATTCTTGCATTTCTTATGTATCAATGCCAGATTAATATCCATATCTGTAATACTCTCTCTGAAAACATTATTCCTCTTTTCAAAAGCTCTCAATTGCCTACAGGAAAAATCCAACTTGATTCAACTCTTTGTGCCTCATAATATTAGTTGAGGACAGTAATGTAAATGGGGACAGTGTTGTTGGCTTCCCTCTCAAAAAAGCCCTAATTTTTACAGTCACTGATTCCCATAAGTGTGACTACTTCCGCCATAGCTGATTTCAAACTACCATCTGATGGACGTCACTGAACCAACTGATATTCTGGGACCAGGGCTGCCAATAGGGATAAATTATTCATTTTATCCTACAAACTGATGTGGTGCCAAATGCTTTCCCAAAAGTTGTTAGGTTCAAAACAATTGCACATAGTAAATGAGTATCATCGACGAAATGCAAATTATACATCATAATAAAATAAAATAATGTAAAATCCCTTATTTTAAAATAAAGAGGGCTTATACTCTGGAAAACAGTATGGAGGTTCCTCAAAAAGTTGAAAATAGAGCTACCCAACGACCCAGAAATTGCACCACTGGGTATTTACCCCAAAGATACACACACACACACACACACACACACACACACACACACACACACTAGAATATTATGCAGCCATCAAAAAAATGAAATCTTGCCATTTGCAATGACATGGATGGAACTAGAGGGTATTATGCTAAGTGAAGTAAGTCAGAGAAAGACAATTATCATATCTCACTGATACGTGGAATTTGAGAAACAAGGCAGAGGATCATAGGGGAAGGGAGGGAAAAATGAAACAAGATGAAACCAGAGAGGGAGACAAACGGTAAGAGACTCTTAATCTCAGGAAACAAACTGAGGGTTGCTGGAGTGGAGGGATGGGGTGGCTGGGTGATGGACACTGGGGGGCGGGGTAGGTGTTGTGGTGAGTGCTGTGAATTGTGTAAGACTGATGAATCACAGACCTGTACCCCTGAAACAAATAATACATTATATGTTAATAACAAAAAAAAGGGCTTATATCTTTTACTTGCCCCCACTAAGTGCTAAACAAATATTTAAGAAACAAAAGTTAAGAAGAACCACCTTGGGGGCCTGGGTGGCTCAGCTGGTTAAGCGACTGCCTTGGGCTCAGGTCATGATCCCGGACTCCCGGGATCAATTCCCACATCCGGGCTCCCTGCTCGGTGGGGAGTCCGCTTCTCCCTCTGACCCTACCCCCTCTTGTGCTCTCTCTCTCACTCTCTCTCTCTCAAATAAATAAATAAAATAAAATCTTTAAAAAAAATTCTTCAAAAAAAAAAAAGAATAACCACCTCGATGCCCATATGTCTCTGTAGAGTCCGAGATCACGTTCATAGGCCAAAGTCTTTTTGCACATTCCACCCCTTAGATCTCTCCCAGGTGATTCTGAGAATTGTGAACAGTCTCTGGTTTGCTTTGTGAATCAGCCCTCTTGCCTGCCACACGCTGTAGGCCACTTGACTCCTCCCTTGGGCCCTGCTGTCTATGGATCCAGTCCCCCTGTCTCTGCCAAGACCAAGGGCAGGACATCTGCGCCTGGCACCTTCCGAAAGCACGGCACTCACACCCGCCCTAGCAGGGCACCGCAGAGAGCTCCAGTGCCTGGCAGCCTCCCCACCGGGCTGCCAGTGCCCCGTGTCAAGGACTGACATTTGAGCAGAGCGCAACTGTGACTGATGTCATGAGCCTTGTTATCTGGGCTTGATTTCCTGTCTCTTGTCCTAACAAAAGCTGCAGGTATTGTCTTCTGGTGCTTGAGATCTTTTTGACATGAATGCTGCTGATGCTTTGCATTCTCCGTGCTCTAAGCCTGTTAACATTTCTTGGTCTTCCATTGCTGCCCTCTAGGGAGAGGCTTTGGACACAAGTCCGAGGAGCTAGCCAGAAGATGCCCAAACAAAGGAAATCATGTTTTGCATAGTCACCCATACAACCAAGGAAGCTGGCCATGACTTTTCATTTGCTCTTAGGTGGAGGTTTGCCCAACCAGGGCAAACAGGGGTCAAGATTCTGGTTTGGTCTGAAGACGGGGACTGGCGAGGTTTTCTTAGCTGCTATAGAGCTGGAGGCCGAGAGGTTACCTGGCGTTGAGCCTTCTTCCTCCCCCTGTGAGGAGGTGACCACGCAGATACTGAACCAGCAGAGCCAAATCATGGTAAGCTCTGCCTTATGATTGTAAGTGCAAATTTCCTGGAATGGAGCCATAGGCCAAGGGCAGAAGAATTTGGCTTCTTGAGGAATTCTGGGGTACTCTTCCCTGGACTAAACATGTCGTAGGCAACTACGTAGCCCAGGAGAGACAACAGACAAAGGAGATACCACACACAAATATACTGCCTTGACTCCTGGCTCCATCAGTATCATTGGCAAAACAAATCAGGAACCTATAGCACGTTGGTGTGTGGTCTCTGCCCACCAGGCTGACCCAGGGTCGCTTTCGCCCAAGGGAGAGCAGCAACCTCCCAGGCAAATGCAGAATTGGGAACCAAGGGGCTGAGCTTATAACCAGCCAGTGGGAGAACCAACTGCAAGCCCCAAGCAGCACCTCTGAGCTGCTGGCTCAACCTCTGAATTGGGGACCATCCTTTAAAATGTATGGCAGACGGGTGTACCACTCACTAAATGCATAGGCCCCCACCCCTTGCAAATGGGACCATTTAACTAATACTAGCCAATGGACAATGATGGAAAATATGTTGATCCAATCTGAGCCAAAGTATTTAAGAAAGGATGAGCAGCCCTCTGGCCCTCTCTACCTCTGTTGCAGCGACTGCAGAGTTCGCACACTGAGATGTTCTTGCTCTCCTGGGTCTTGGGAAAATTCAGCCCTCCACCAACCACTGTTGCACTTTAAAGAGTAAAACCTACACTTTTGTCACGTTAAGTCATAAGATTTGAGGACTCATTTTTCACAGCGTTATATCCTAACACAACTACTTTGTCTCAGCAGACCTTGCCAGTCTCTGCTAATGAATCCCTTTCCTTGGCTTGTCTGTTCTTCACTTAGGGTCCCACTCCTAGTTTCTAGTTGATCTTTTAGATCTCTCCTCATTTCTTGATCCACCGGTACTCAGAGTATGAACTTGAGGGGGTAAAAAAGAAGAGATCCAGGAGGAATCCTCTTCTATACCTAAACATGCCCAGGTGAACTCTATTTAATCTCAAACCAGGATCTTCATTATATACTTGAAAGGGCAACATATTATTTCTGTGTTAAAACTGCAATCACCATGACCACTTTTCTGGAGGTAGAACCTCGGAAAAAGCATCATGCAATTCTTATCACTGTGTGACCAGCACTAGAATCAACATTATCATAATACACGGGATCTAGTTGACATTGTTAATGCTGCAGTGTTTAGAAACAGGGAGTGGAAATGTTCCCACTTCTACCTAAATGTCATGGACAAATTATACTGGATGGATACCTATGATGAGAAGAAAATAATTATGGATGAAAAAAAAAATACCCTGTACTATTCTCTCACCATTTGAAAGGCATATAAAATATATTTATGAGATACATTAAAGAGCTTACTTTGCTAGTGTCCAGCTCTAAATGACCATTTCCAGTCTTCTCTAGGGTATATTTTTATAACAATATCAATTTATTATAAAGGTCAATATTTTTTCGCTTTCAAATTCTTTCAAGTGGGTTCTTTAAGTCCATTTTCTGAAGTATTTAAAATTCTAATAAACTGCTGCAAAATTACCAGAAAAGTCCCATGGGATTTTCTTTTTTTAAACATACCATTTGATGGAACATGAACCTGGGTTACACTAAAATATCATTAAGAAAAGGTCAGCTCGGAAAAACAAAGAACAAAGGCAAAAAAACATCAGGCATCTTGGAGACACTGGAGCTGTTTGACATAGTCTTTCGGAGTGTGGAGCTTGGAGTTCTTAAGGGTTAGCTTTCCAAGGAAATGAGAATGCCCATCCTGCACCAAGGCTCAGCGGGCATTCTCTCTTTCTCCCGTCATTTTGGATCAAGTCACTCAGTTTGTTATCTTCCTCAGATACGGTGCTTCTCGAAGGTGAAAGGAGCTTGAAATCATGTTTTGCACAGTCACCCATACAACCAAGGAAGCTGGTCATGACTTTTCATTTGCTCTTAGGTGGAGGTCTGCCCAACCAGTGCAAACAGGTACCCCAGAATTCCTCAAGAAGCCAAATTCTTCTGCCCTTGGCCTATGGCTCCATTCCAGGAAATTTGCAGTTACAATCGTAAGGCAGAGCTTACCATGATTTGGCTCTGCTGGTTCAGTATCTGCGTGGTCACCTCCTCACAGGGGGAGGAAGAAGGCTCAATGCCAAGACTTTTTCTTAGTGATCTTTGCAACCACAAATGCTATTCTGGTAGGCAGTGCTCAATGCAGAAATTTGTTGGATGAAGAAATTCGTATTTTCTGGGTCCTAAGACAAGTCTAAATGTAAAAAATTCCATTGGTTAAGTTACTTGTCTGCCAGGCAACTCTCATTGGTTTGATACTTCCCCCACTGAGTTTTCTGAACAGCCTGGCTACTGCGTTAATCGGCAGGCATGGGCAGAGGTTTCACCTCCACCCCATCCTCGGCTCTCTACCAAGAATGGGTCAGGGTCAAGGGAAAGAACGTTTTCTTGGTCAGCTGTGCCTGAGTGTAGAGGTCTTGCTGCCGTAAGCCTGGCTGGAAGGTGTTCTCTCTTCTTGGCAAGATTTCTTTGATGCTACACTTGCTAGAGGGTTCCTCTTGAGGGTGGCCTGCCCAAACCAGTAGAAGTCAGAATTTTGAGGTCATTGCTTTCTTATTTACTCCTCACCGGGTTGCTTGCTTCCCCACAGAGGGATGAGACTCCTGGGTGTACTTAGGAGGAAAGGGACAGTTCTCACATATTTGGAGAACATAGATCTGTTTCAAGTCTGGATTAAAGTTGCCTTGCCTGCAATAAAACCAAGATCACGACTCATAATGCAGTTTGGGCCCAAGGCCCCAGCTAATAACCCACTATTCCTTCTCCTGGCCTTTTGTCCTTCGAGCACATTTTCTTTTTTTCCCTCAGAAGCTTCACAGAAGCAACAGCCATTGTACCTCTGGGGTTCTGTCTTCTCTCTCTTTATATAGAAAACTCTCTTACCACAACACTCCCCTTAACAGAGCTTAGAAAGAGGAAGATTAGAAATTAAAAAAAAAAAAAAAAGATGACTTTCGTATTCATTCATTGTAGGCATTAGGGTGGATAATAAGACAACTTTGAAATCGTCATCTGGTTTAAAACCCCAAGAAACGCGGCTTGTCCTGCTTTTTAAACATACGTATGCACGTCGACTCTGTCTGTGATGAAAGGTCGGCTTGTGACAGGTGCCTGTCACCTCTATCTCCTTTGGAAAGGGGATGTGGAGGAATTTTTTTTTAACTTCCGCTTACGGTACCTTCTGAAGAGTCATGGTAGTATTGCAATAGACTGTTTCTGAACTGATAGCACCTGGACATCTGCCGATCAGGAGGATATAAAAGGCAATCTCTAATCACCATGGCCACATAAGCCTCTGCAGAACGGTCCTTCTGGGCATGCTACACTACCAACACCCTCCCAGCAATGGAAAACGGATTTGGGTCGAAAGGCCCCTGAGCCCACTTTGGCCCAGTGTGGGGTCGATATGAAACACACCCAGGCAGCAGATGCAAAATCTTGTCTTTTCGAAATCTCTATCTGCAGAAGCCAACAGTAACCGTACCTTCTGTCTCTAGTCTAAAATCCACTTCCGTGCTGCTACTCTGTTGAAATACTATATATGGAATCATCCCAAACCTTTAAATGGAGAATTGGGACAGTGAAGTTGTGCTAGTACATGGAGATTAGATCGGAACATGGATTCTAACCCAGAATCTACCACTAGCCACAGGAAAATTGTTTAATCCCCTAAACTTCCATTCTTCCATACATAAAATGGGTACATTATAAACTTCCTTGACTAGATTCCAGGCCAGCTATAAAGATTAAAGCAGTGATTCTCAAGTTTAAGCATGCCTTAGAATCACCTGGAGGGCTTGTTAAAACACAGATGATTAGGCCCCAGTGTTTCTGATTTAGTAGGCCTGGGTAAGGGAGGCTGAGAATTAGCATTCTTAAGAAATTTCTAGATGCAGCTGATGCTACTGGGCCAAAAACCACGGGCTGGGAACCACTGAATTAAAGGAAAAGAGATGGACCTCCTTCAGCATAAGGGAAACCCCAGCATCTGTGGTTCAAGCCCCACCTTGCCCTGTCTTCCCAAATTTCTATCACCCTAAAAAAAAATCCTCTTTCTTTTCCAGCTACCCCCCATCGTGATGAATGTGTGATTCATTTCTGTATCCTCCAAACCTAGGGTAAGACTGACCCTACCTTAGGCATTCAATTAAAAAAAAACAACAGTAAAATGAATTAATACATTTAGAAGTGTTTAGAAAGAGTAAAGCAACATATACGTGAGCGACTTACATTCTTCATGGAATAGAGTGCTATGTACAAAGATACCCCAAAATAGAGTGAGGGCTAGCAGGGCAACTGTGTTCCATGATGCCATTCAAGAATCCACATGTCTTTCAATTTGTTGCTCCACCATCTTCTGGGGTGTTGTCCTCATCTACACAGTTACCACCACGCCCATCAAAACCACGTTCGCAGCCATAACCATCTTCCAGCCGGCTGGAAGGGGAAGAGGAAATTCTGGGCCACGGAGGGGATCCATCCTCTCGGGCATTTATTGGCTGACACTTTGGTACGTCACTGCCCCCAGTAGCTGCAGGGGAAGCTGGGAAATGTAGTCTCCATATGGTCATGCATGTGTCCAGCTAAAACTTAAGGATTCTCTTATTAAAAAGATAAAAGAGGAAATGTGTGCTAGGGCACAAATAGAAGCATCTGCCATGGGAGGTACTTTTTGGTCACTCAAGTATCCAGGTGAACTCATCTCCCCACACATTTCCTCAACCCTCCTCCCCAGAATTTATACTCCCAAGACCTGTCCTCTTCCTGCCTCCAGCTCAAAGGTCAGGATCTCTGACTTGTGCACAAGAAGATGAAAAAGGAATTTGAGAGAGAGCAGTTCATATTGAATATTGCCTTAAAGCTGTACATATTACTTTTCATATCCCATTGACCCATCTTCGGTCAAGCTCATGGCAAAGAAGGCTGAAAACATAGTTTCCAGCTTGGGGATCGTGTCTTCACCTAACCCCTAGGCTTTTGATTAAGTTCGTCTTATAAAGCAATTTGGTGAAGGCTTACTTCCCTAAGGGAAACTGAATTGCAATTAATTTCTGTTCAGATATGTGACATGTATCTTTTTCTCTCTCAGATTGCCTGGCTCATTATAGATGTTCAATGGCTGTTTGCTGAATTGTTGTTTTCTAAATAGGAAAATTAATGGCAGCACAGACAACTGGAAGCTAGGTGTACGAGCAGAACAGTTTTACATTTTTGAAATAGCTCCCCAATTAGTTTAGTATATCAATATGCCATGTTATCTCTTGAGCATCACAGATAAAACCAGTTGCATTAGATTTATGTAACACGGTTAGATTTTCAGTGAGCGCTGTTGTGAACAAAGCCTTTTATGATATATCACGAAGTGAAAAAAACCTGTTGTAATACCATTAACAATTACAGCCACTTTTTGTAATTCAAATTCAAAAACAGAAGGACCAGAATTTATTGTCCTTCTGATGATCTGCAACATAAATGCACACAAACCCTATCTACTCATAGGCAGAAATAGTTATCATTCATTAAGCATTCACAAAGCACATACTAGCTGATTTAAATGTGTTGTTTTCTATGTCCCCCAACAATTCCCCAAGGGAGGGACCTTTGTTCTCACTCTTAAAATAACACATCGAAATTCAGAGAGGTTAGGTAACTTATTTTCTTGCCACTGAAATCCCAGGTGTTTGGTAACATCAAGAATGTCTTTGTGGAGTGTTCAAAGAATGAGTGGATAGTATGTAGGTACAACCTGACCTAATCAAACGTTTGGAGCAAATAAAGACTTGATGAATAAAATACGTCCTTTTCTCTTATTACCTGACAACTTTGATTATTTTTGAGAAAGGGTTCTGGCATAAGTATTATGCTCTCCAGACTGATTCTATTTTTCTTCCTCACTGAGGGCATTTACATGAAAACAAGACTTTGTTTCCAAAGAGGGTAGCTGTTTCTGTGTTGTCTGAAGTCACGATGCTCCCCTTTGGGGTATGACAATGACTTCCGTCATAACCAATTAAGAAATAAAATATAGAAGCAAAATTGTTTCTAAATTAATGGCTTTTAAAAATTTCCCAGGGAGCTGTCTAAACATTTTTGTGTTCCATATCAATTTCCAGCATGAGAAAGTGGCAAAACTATACTAAAAGGAGAGTAAAGGTAACCGTGGGAAATCAGTTTCACCATCTGGATTACAGAGAAGTTAAAGTAAGACTTGTGCTTCTAAGTGTAGTAGCTATTGTTTGTTGCATACCAACACAGGTCCCTGTCCAACTTGGAGAGCATCCCCACTCGGGATGTCCTTTCATGTAATGCCATGATCACAAGGACCACAAGTTCCATCCCTAAGCTGCTGTGAGGGAAAGATTTAGATACACAGCCCTCTGATCAAAGGATACTAACTTGCACATTCACACAGCATGCGCACTTCTCTCCACCTTCTACCTTGCAATTGTAGAGGACTCACTGTTCTCTGCCTTTTGTAAAATACCTCATGTTCAGAGTGGGTGGCATTTAAGAGTTCTCAATTGATATTATTTAGAGAGTGGAATTGCTCTTGAACCATTTGCAATCGTTACGGTTGAATGCATATGTATGTACGCACCGTACCCAAACCCCCATTCCAGACATCACTTTGTCATGACTGGCCCAACCCCCATGTCTAAGTATGTACACCTTCGAATTTTGTTGGTCTTATTCCTGAAAATAATAATCCTATGCATGTTTAATTAAGGGGGTTTGTGAATGGTAATGCTATAAAGAGCCAGGTGTTAACTAAAGAAAACAGATCAATCCACAGGGTATAAATACAATGTGGGTGTTGAGCAAAAGAAACTAGAAGGGACCTGGGGTAATCAAGATTTGATGCATGATCTTGGGACAGCAGTTAATGCACTTACCTGGACTCACAGGTCAGAAGGGTGCGGAAGAGCCTCAATATGAAGACAGAGAGCCTAAAGCAGCCAACGTGAGAAGGCATAGAGTTAATGGTAATTATTAAATCGATGGAGGTATAGGCAGTTAATATTTTATGTTTAATAATTACACCAGCAATTATGATCTTCATGAGTTAATGATTACTAGTAACGAGTTAATGAATGATTTACGGTGATAAATGAATTATACAAAAATTGGAACAGAATTCGGAAAGAATGCCTGGCATGTAAAAAACTAAAAGAAGGAATAAATTTCAAGCTCTGAGCCTCAGCCATAAACTATGACTGAGGAAGGATTTTGTGTCCTCGGTGCTTGGCACAGCCTCTGACCCATCATAAATAGCAAATAATCTTGGCAAAATACATACTAGTAGGATGAACATGTGATCATTTGGAGGACTGGTGAAAAACAGGGTCACTTAGAGTTGAGACACCAGACTAATGTCTCATGTTCCTAAAAGTGGGGGCTGACAGACCAGGGGTGAGAATGGGAAAGCACTAAAAGCAACCCTAAGGTTTTTAACTCCTCTATTGGCCCAACTGAGAATTCTCAACTGGGGATGAGCCTATGGGAGACATTTGGTATTGTCATGACTGGAGTGGAGGGGTGATGTAGTGGGTCCTCTAGTGGGTAGAGGACATCTAGGGCTAAATATTCTACAATGCACAGGACAGACCCCCCACAACAAAAATTATGAAGCCCAAAATGTCAGTAATGCTGGATTTAGGAAATCTTGGCCTAATTGAATGGACTCCTCTGCTCTTTCTGGCAAAGTCCTATCCATCCTTCAAAGTGCAACTCAACTCTTCCGAAGAGCTTCATTGAACTACCTCCTCCTTACCTCTCAAGAGAGTATGCCATGAATTAAGCAGTTACTATTTACAAGACACCTTGCTAAAGGCTTCAGATAATCTCATTTAGTCCAGGCCCAAGAAAATATGAGGAAGCTATTATGATCACCATTTTACAAATGAGGAAAATGAATTATAGGGAGCGTTAAGGAATAGATACCAGGCCACATAACTAGAAAGTAGCAGAGCTAAGATCCAAACTAGAGTCAGTCCTGCTGTGATATGTGTTGCACAAGTACAGATGTAAGACATATTTGGTGGGGAATAACCATTGTTGCACGTTTGAATCAGAGAAGACACAAAAATTCAGGGCCAGTCTATAAATCCACCCACAAAAATGAGCAGGGATAAGGTGAAAAAGCTTATGTGTTGAGGCTGACAGTGGACGGACGCCTTGAATATATTCAAACAGAAGTGTCCAAATGGGATAGAAATAAGTGGTCAAAATCCAAGCAAATCAGAATAGGTGAGTTTAAATGATGTAGTCATTAAATATATGGATGAAATGAAAGGATGAATAAACATAAGCTATGGCCCGGTGTTCTAGCATGTCATGAAAACCTCACAACAGGCCATCAGGGGGCTGATGCTCAGTCTAAATGCAAAGAGACAGGATACATAGGGCTGGGAAGTCTGTGCACAGGCTGTAATTCAGGGACAGGCTCTAGGAGAGGGTCTGGCAATAAAGATGCAAAGTCCTGGTCCAGGAGGAGGCAGAGTGCACCTGCTCATAAGAGCCGACCCAATTATGTGAGCCAAAGGTGGGGACAGGAGGGATGGGCAAGCATGGAGCCTGAGAAACAGGCTGATACCAAACATTGAGTGTTATGTCAGGGAGGGAGAGTAATCAGGAATAGCCTGATCATTAAGCCGACTGGATTCAGGTGAGGCCATGCTACGGGAACCGGGAGCAGGACTGAGCTCTAGTTGTGTAAGACAGAAGGATGGTAAAACCTGGAGCCAGGTTGGGCTGATGAGGATCTTACCCCTCAACTGGAAGTGCTGAGATCAGTCTTGGCCTCCAAGTCAGTCTTGGCCTCCAAGTCAGACTTTTCAAATCATTTGGGGTGGGGGGGGATAGATAGATATAACCTATGTTATAGACAGAAAAAAAAGAATTATAAGGCCTGAGAGAAAAAAAAATAAATTAAATATGGGAAGATGTTAATATAACTCTAAATATAATAGAAATGTTTCGTACTATTTGGGCAACTTTTCTCAAAATCTGAAATTACTTCAAAAACAAAGTCAAAGTCAAAGTCCTCTCATAGCTCTTCCCATGTGGGGTAGCGTGCCCCTCTGTGAATGGGAAAGTGCTGTCCTTTGTTGTTTTCAACCATGTTGAGCACCTCCTGAGTATGTCACCCAGTGGGTTGACCAGGTTGATGGCAGAGGGCTCAGAGTTGGTCCCACCAGCAGAGAGAACCCCAAATTCTCTCCCTGTCTGCCCATATACCCAGGACTGTGCAGGCAACAGGCCCCTATTTCTCTTATAACAACATAGTTGGGGCCACTGAGTTGAGTGATGGACACTACATTAACCAGAAGGCTAGTTACCCAGGAAAAAACAAAACCCGCCAGGGGTCCCCCCAAATAATCCTTTCCTTAATCTCTCAGCAGCAGTCTCCTTCAAAATCTTTTAAAACTTTTCCTACTGTGAATTAACTCTGTATGCTTGAAAATATAGAAGAGTATACTCAAATTCCATTCCAGACGACATTAGGGGGCCCTTCACAAATTAAGAGCCTCTCTCTGGCCACGCATTTGTAAGTGCGCAGCCAAAACGCTGGCCTCCTACACAGAGGGCTGAATCTGCCTATTTTTCATGTGGCCTGGAAACCCCACTTGTATTTTGACATTAGAGGCAGTTATGGATGCTCTTAAACGATACATTTTCTAATTCTTCCATCTGATGCGTTTCCAGCCAACTCTAAGTAGAAAGGAGGAAAAAGCTGATTACACATGGCCAGTAGCTAGAATCATTTAAGCTAAATTAATGGGGTCTATAAATAACTTTGTCCTTCCTTTAAAAAAAAAAAAGAAAAAAGATGGTGAGGTTAGCCGAACAATCAGAAGAATGGCCTATTTCCCCCTCCGGGTTGTTAGAACCTGAAGCAATCTCAAATTAGCTTCAGGGAAAATATAATAACCCGAGGTAGTATGCTGCATGCAGAGTGGGTGCATAAAATTCCAACACAACTTTTACCAACATACTTGTCCATCCTGCTTTCTGTAGCTACTCACATGGCATTCTATCTGGTTTTAATGTGATTTCTTCACGAGTTGATTAGATTTTAGGCTTTGTGTGTTGAAGTCATTGATTTTTTTTTTTTTTACTTTGAATAATTTGTAAACCCTAACATAAAGAGGATTTCTCATGGAACTTTTAGAAGAATATATCAGATGCCCTTGACTTTGACACCAAAGATTGATTTTAAGATGCCCTATTATTTTATGTACCAACCAGAAAGAAAAACACTACCGATTAAACAATGATATGATGTGTTCTTGTCATACTGAATTTTATCCTATAGAACCTGAGCAAGTTCTCTTAGATGTATTTAACATGGGTTTTTATCATATATTACTGTTGTGCATATATATAGATAAAGGATATCTAAAATACACTGGTGAATGTGTGTTCCTAAAAGTTTTCGTGTTCAGAGTCTGACTCTTGGGATTACTTCTGAACTCAGAAGTAATGTTCATGTTTTTCCATACAGTGTTGCTGATGCAGTATATCTTAGAAAGAATCTACAACAGAACTAAATTGTTTTGGTATGGAATCTCTAGCAATCAAGAAGAGCTAGAGCACCTCCTTTCCCTGCAACCTTTTGGTTCCTAAGGGTTAAAAAGTGCTCTGTCCACTATTTTCTTTGGAATTCCCTTCCAAGAGGCTGTTGCAGTCATTCTGCAACTTAAAAAAAAAAAAAAAAAAAAAAAGATTTTATTCATTTATTTAAGAGAAAGAAAGCACACGTACCTGTGTGCATAGGAATGGTGTGGGGGCAGGGAGGAAAGGAACAAGCAGACTATCACTGACTGCTGAGCCCCACGCGGGGCTCAATCTCACAACCCTGAGGGGAACTCAAGAGTTGTCATTTAACAGACTGTCACCCAGGTGCCTGCTACTTCTTTTTTTGGGGGGGGGGGGGGTTTTTTTTTTTTTTTTTTAGCTGTTTTCAAAGTTCAGGCAATTACAAATAAATATACCAACTGTGGCCTGCCCATCAGTAATTTTTCAGCACTATTGATTGCAAACTACAACCTAACACAGAGACATTCAAATTTGCACCTGAGAACCAATCAAATACAGTATATAGTTACTGAGCTATCTGAGCCAGAAATTTGTTTCCTGAATTGAGAAGACTCTCTCTTTTCAACTGTCACCTCAACTGAGAACTGAAACCCAGAGTTTTGCTATCTTGATTTCTTGGCAAACATCTTGAATTGTTTCTGCATTCTTCTCAGGGAGCTTCCGCCCCCCAATTTTTCATCCAAAATGTGAAGAAGATATTCATTCATTTGAGTAAATCTTAAGCTACACAGATAGATAATTTACAGCATATTAGGATGTCATGTATTAAGATACCCCCACAGAGTTTGGTAAGGTGCAGAAGTGGAAATAAGTTTCACAGGGTGAGTGGATGCCCAGAATAAGTTTGGATCATGACCCCTTGGGCCTCCCACTCCCCAGAGATCAGGTACCCATGGGAAGTGCTCTGTGGAAATGCATGCCATGAAGGCAAAGAGGAAGGAGACACGGGAGAAATGGGACAGGGCACAAAATAACGTTTACTTCATTTATTCCTTCAGCCACTCAATTGGACAACAAATATTTACAGAACCTCTAATAAATGCAAGATGCAAGCGTTGGTGCTTCTCCCACTTTTGACCCATATCCATCTTCCGTCAAAGACACATATGGCTGCCCCGTAATCCCTTAACCACAGTTTCTTCCAAATCTTACTCTTATGTTTTAAAGATAGAAAGGCTAATACAGTAGCATATGATCAAATATTTCTCCCCATTCCTTTACCTACATTAATAAAACATGTCTTAGGGAAAATCATTCTACCAGAATGCACAGGGTACCCATGTTTATTCAGCTCTAGCTTTAAAATTCTTTAAAATCAGGATTTTGAGAATTTTCGTGACATCGCAGGCTTTCCACCAAATTAAATTTGCATGACAATGTGTTTAAGATCCTCCACTACCAGACAAATGCTGCTTATATTAATGGGAATTAAGGTTATTCATCCAAAGAGCTGAAAATTGCCCTGGTTTAACTCTGAAAGACTTTGATGGGTATCCTTTTATTTAGTTATTTCTTCTAGAGACGACCCAGCATTGAAAAAATTAGGCACTTTGTTATTTTTCCTTTGCCAGCCCAGAAACTAGGTTATTGCTTCCCATACTCCAAATCAGAAATACCCGCTGATTTTTTTTTTTTTTTTAAAGAAATGCTTCTTGCTTCCCTTCACTGTAGTTGCATAAATCACTGGTGCTGGGCTGGATATAGGCCACCTCTATGGCCTGCTGAACAAATGATTAGACACAGCGTAGGGTGTGTTGGGTTTGCTGTGAAGTGAGCCCCCTGCTCACAGTGCCAGTGAAGAGACTGATTTGACTGTTCTGTTTTCCTGAATTCTGGCCACTTGATATTAACTTGTTAAAGCCCGTGTTCGTCTCATGCATTGTTTTTGGTGCTGGCCAGACTTCCCTGCTCGCTCCGTGGTTGGCCCACTCCTGGCTGACAAACAGGCCCTTCTCAGGTCCCTTCAAACTCTCTGAAGTTGTCTCCATATCACTTCTCGCGAAATCATTTTTTTTTTCCTTGAAGTTTTCTTCGTTTTGTTCTCTGATGTTGAAGCAGCCTAAAATAGTTAAATGGGCTCTTGGTCTGTTTATTTATCTTTGAAGCAATCTTAAAAGGCTCGATCTGCCCTTTCAATTTGAAACTTTAAGACACCCATAAGCAATCACGGCTTTTACTTATTTGGGTTTCTTCTCTTGGCTCTGTCAGTAGACACAGAAACTAGAGGATGGGATCTCTGATGGGCTCAGGAGGCTGAGACTAGAACAGGGACGTGGATGGTACCACTGAGAGGCAGCCACTGGACACGTACTGGGCGACTTACATACTGGGGTGTGTTCCAGCTTGGAGGGGACTCAGAAGCCCACGTCTGCTGACCTTGGCAAGCCAGGGGGACCTCTCCACGTGTTGGTGGAATCTCAACAAGGCAACTGAGGCACAATCATTCCAAACCATTTTTATGGCAAAGGTAAAGACAGGATGTATTTCCCAAGTGGTTTAAAAACCAGCAAATCAACAAAGGTCTGTTAACCTTTGATCAATATCCACATATACAAAGAAGTCTTGAGGTACATTAGGTATGATCCCATCAACCTAGGAAATCTGTTAAACAAGATTATGGATTTCTTGACAAGCACTCTTATCCAGCAGTTTCCCACAGCAATCATCCTGTTCATTTGCTACCAGAGAGATGGATGGACAAAGGTACTTGAGGCCACATCCTAAGGATTATTTGCCAACTGCTGGGTTCTGTGTGCAAAGTCTTATAGTCAAGAAATTAAATTCCTTGGACAAAAGAGAAGAAATAAAAATGCTCCTAGAGTAAATACAATGAGAATTTATATCTAAATCCTGCAAAGCTGGCTCAGTTCTGATTTTGTCCTCTTCTATAACCTACACTTTTTAAAGGTGGGGGGGCATTTATTATTTTAGTTTATGTGCAAAATTTAATTCCAATATGAAATCAGTGAAGCCGTTCAAAAATCAAAGTCAATGTTAACAAGATGATCTATTTCACCCCCCAATAGAAGCTAATGAATCATTGTGAATTTATTGTGGTAGAAAGACAGTGGCTGCTAGCAATTACACTGATGAGCAGAAATCCCCACAAGTGGGTACTTTAAAGCAATTATTTTCCATTTGGTTCTAAAAAAGCCTCTGAGTACAACTAAGCTTTGATTACCTGGCATCTGAAAATACACGTTCTCAGAGGGGTATTTGCGATGATTATTTCAGGGGAAAGAGAGTAAACAGCTACTGTTTGTGAAAGCTCAGTTGTGAGCCTCTTTAAAGTTTAAAACATGAAGTGTGCAAAAGATGGAGCTCTGACTTAACTATCACACCATTACGTTATTATGTTGCCAATGGAAAGAGTCGAGAACTTACCGAGCTCCTGAGGACCACAAATGAGTTTCAGCTGCATCCTCTCAAAAACCAACATCTTCAAACTCAAAAGCCAGTGTCATTTTTGCTAACAGACTCTCCAGCTTCAAGTCTAAACCTTATTCCTCCATTTCTTCTCCTCGGCCACCTTCCGGGTCACCAAAAATGCCATACCCAAGAATGACAGCTTTACAGAGCTCATCGTACAAGCTGACCCCGTCAAGAGAGGGAAGCCAAAGGTCATCCAAAGAGGGAATCAGGTGCAGAGAACATTCAATTTATTTTTCAAGTATAGAAAGGTTGAGGGGGGGTGCCTGGGTGGCTCAGTCGTTAAGCGTCTGCCTTCGGCTCAGGTCATGATCCCAGGGTCCTGGGATCGAGCCCTGCATCGGGCTCCCTGCTCGGCAGAGAGCCTGCTTCTCCCTCTCCCACTCCCCCTGCTTGTGTTCCCTCTCTCGCTGTGTCTCTCTCTGTCAAATAAATAAAATCTTAAAAAAAAAAAAAAAAAAAGAAAGGTTGAGGGTTCTTATAAAGAGGTATTGTGCCCCTTTCTGTCTAATTCAAGTTTATTGGTGCACAGCGGAAGTCAAAAGGCCGTATTTAAAAAGGGGTGAGGAATGGGGACCAATCCAAGGTTAAAGGCTATAAGAAACCATGTGTTGAAATTTGTAAACTCAGCTTGTAACTCCAGGTCGGGAGATGGGGGGCACAAGTACAGACAGACAACTTCTTCACTGACCTTGAGCACGATTTTTCTCCAAATGGGGGAAATATTAAAGAAAATGCAAGACAAGAAACGAGGAGGTGTCCTGGATTGTGCAACCAGAAGTTACCACAACCAAAATCATCACTTTCATGACCATTTGTAATTGCCAGGCCCATTACAGTTCAATGGATGGCCACCAAATCGTGTGGACTGTGGCATCAGGCCCACAAATGGGGTCACTTGTCCAATTTTGCACAATTAACAGATTGTGGAGCTGGGGCCAGCTGCTGAGTGTTTGTGTTTTGTTCTCAATTTGAAAATAATGCGTGTTCATTTTGAAGGAAGTAGAAAGTAGAAAAGATACTCTTTTTCAAAATCATAACCTCAATTCCCAGAGAGATTATTAACATGTTATTAATTTCTTGACTTTTTTACATATTGCTTTGCCTACTTGATATCATATTGTGTTCTGCTTTAAAACGGCATCATAAACATTTTCCATATCCTTAATAGCTCCATGTGACTATCATATTTGATGTCTGCACATTATTTGAAATATACTATTTCTTCCTTTGTAGTTCCTATGGCTAAGCATTCAGAAAGTCTTAATTTTTTCACTATTATAAATTATAAATTATCCTACAAAAACATCAGTAATTGAATTTCTGGCCCTAAAGATATGAACATCTTTAAAACTCTTTACTCATATTCCCAAATTACCTTCTTGAAAGTTTGGAACACTTCATACTTAACAATAGTGTCTGGAGTAACCGCTTCATGACACATCCCAATACTGGGTATTCCCTTTAAAACATCTTTGTGTATTTAATTGGTGCAATTTATATCTCATTTTTATTTGTAAGTTTCGATCATGAAATAAGGCAAATACTTTTCTAATGTTTACTAATTATTTGCATTGGTTCTTCAGTAAAGTAAGCATGCATGGGTTTTTGCCCATTTCTTTATTGGGGTCTCAGGGTTTTTCTCACTGATTTTTAAGGTCATGTCTGTCATGCTTAGTGCTGGAATCCTACCATTGTATGGGACAAAATAAAAATTCATTGACTTTCTTCTTTATAAATCGATATTATTAGGCATTTTCATATTTGTTGTAATGACTTTACCATCTTTTAGTTTAAGGTGCAAAGTCTAAATGCTTCAAAATAAGTTGAATCCTTGCTTTTTCTTTTGCCAATTCTCCCCTTCGGTTTAAGTAGAGAAGGTCCTGCCCAAGGTAGAGCCCAGATAAATAAGCTCATTTTCCTTCTAGGCATTTGTTGGCTTAATATTTGTTAGTTAAGAATGATCTGGAACTTATTTTATTATGGGATAAGAGTTGAAGACAACATTTTTGTTTAAAAGCAAATAACCTAAACTCACTATATTATTATATAACCCTTTCCTTCCCCGAAGATTTTTTTTTAATAGATCATTTTCACATATTTAATTCATATATATACAAAAAGATCCCTTTTGGTTATTATTCTGTTTCTTTGATCTCTCTGAAGATACTATGGTTGTATCACATTAAGCAATATATTATAGCTTTATACTGATTTAATATCCTGCAGCAATGATTAACTCATTAATAATCTTTTTCATATTAAATAATATATTTTATATATATTTTCTACATAATTTAAAAAATATACTTTTAAAAATAAAGGTTAAGAAATCTTGTTAGAGGGGCGCCTGGGGGGGGTCAGTTGGTTAAGCATCTACCTTTGTCTCGGGTAATGATCTCAGGGTCTTGGAATTGAGCCCCAAGTCACGGGCCGGGGGGCGGCGGGGGGAGGTTCCTTACTCAACAGGGAGCTTGCTTCTCCCTCTCCCTCTGCCCTTCCCCCTGCTTGTGCCCTCTCTCTCTCTCCCTAATGAATAAATAAAATCTTTTTAAAAAATCTTGTTAGAAAAATACATGCACTATTTTTTTTAAAAAGAGGAAGACAAGAAATATACACACTCAACCCCAATTCACCCTTCCCACCCCTATTCTTGGTCCTCACAAGAAACTAGATTCCACTCTTCTAACAGTTTGTGTTTTTAATTCATTTGTTAATTACCTCTAAGACTCAAAATAATACACTTATGCTAATATATTTTACAATCTATCTACTCAAACATTATTGACTTCCAGCTAAAAGAGATAGGTTTCAACTCTGTAAATCTCTCCCTGATTTCTCTATTGTATTTAATCCACTATTACAATTCATCTCTCTGTTACCTTTGCAACTTTAAGTAATACATTTTAGCGCACCTGGGTGGCTCAGTCGTTAAGCGTCTGCCTTCGGCTCAGGTCATGATCCCAGGGTCCTGGGATCGAGCCCCACATCGGGCTCCCTGCTCGGCGGAGAGCCTGCTTCTCCCTCTCCCACTCCCCCTGCTTGTGTTCCCTCTCTCACTCGCTCTCTCTCTCTGTCAAATAAATAAATAAAATCTTTAAAAAAATAATAATAATAATATATTTTAATATTTATCCCTTGTTCAAACAAGTAGAGACTGTCTCTGGATTTCCTTCTTTGCACAATAAAGGGTTTAGTGTCCCCATCTATTTCCACACCTATCTTCCCTCCCTCTACTTCCCAACTTCTCTCATCTGCACATTTATGTTCTATTGCCTCGTTTGTTAAAATCTGCATTTTTGCTGATGCAAAGGGTCTAAGGAAGAATCAAGTATCCAACAGAAATAGAGCTGCATTTGCCATTCTCCAGAGAACGTGAGCTGCGTGATCCCCATGATGGAGTCTCTGAAAAATCCATAACAAGCAGCCCTCCAAGGAAAAGGGAGCTCTCACCACCTGCCAAGTGTAGAGAGCATGGGAGCAACATCACAACCAGCCAGAAGGAAGCCTTCTCTCCTCCATCCCCTTTTCTGATCTTTGAGAGGTAGACCCACATATTGTCAAGGGAGAAAAACTATATTATGACAAGAAAGAGAAGAAGCCATAAGATTAAAGCAAAAAGAAAGTTTGAATATTATATGAGATTGGACTTTTAAATACTGAGACCATGTCTTGTGATTTCTAGCAACAGAAAACCTTTCCACATCCCATAAAAATTACCACAACCTGACCAACATCTCATCCAGGAAGGGGAAAGGACTAACACTAAAGACCAATTTCAATGGAACGAGAAAGAAGGAAAAAAAGTTATTGTATGATTATTTTGTCTAAGTTTGTTTACAGCAATGATTGCTTAAGGATTAGAACTCAGGTGAGAGGTTAGAGTACATGACTTTTTTTAGGGAGGGGGAAAGGAGGCGTAGAGGGAGAGAGAGAGAATCCTTAAGCAGGGTCCACCCCCAGCACAGAGCCCTAAGTGGGGCTCGATCTCACCATCCTGCGATCATGAGCTGAGCCGAAATCAAGAGTTGGACACTTAACCAACTGAGCCACCCAGGCACCCCAGTGCATGACTTTTCAACCCATTTCAACCCTATAGTTCTGTTTCTCATTTTTAAATTTACCTTTGATTGATATCTACATTATTTCAAGTGTATAGATAAGACTGTATATAAGAAATAAATGTAATTTTGAAAGGAGTATGTAAAAATATTTTTAATTGAATCATAATTTCTTCCTAAGTTTCCATTAAAATTACTTTAGCTTCATGCCTAATATTTTTTAGATGGCCAAGGATTCCAAGTTTTTATGCCCTTTGAAGAAATTCTAAGTCATATAAAAACCAATCCTGGAAATTTACTAGAGGAGTTAATTTTTTTTTTAATCCTCATTGCATTTCCATTTTGGTATAAATACTTAGCCCTGCTTATTTCTTTCATCATCTTTATGAAAGAATTCTGTATAAAGACTTTTAAACCCACATATTGTCCATGTGCATTATTTCTCTCAAACAATAGAATCTACAAGAAAGTACATTATGTGGTGTGACCACAACTTGTTAAGGATTGCTAGTGAACAGATGACCATTTGTTGGTTGGAGTCCCTGTGGCATCAGAATGACCATCAAAACTACCATTTTCCTTTTAGGTTTCTATTATTTATAGAATCACTACCTTTGGCCCTCTGAACAACCCTTTCTTATCCTACCCCTAACACTCTGCTTACCCTTTCTGCTTTTCAAAAGGGATTTAAGTCACCTTAAAATAAATTGCATGTACACAACAAAGTTCTGGGGGAAAAAATAATATATGAAAGATATAAGAAAGAGTAGGAGAAAGCAAAAATGCTAAGTATGAGGTTTGACATAATTATTGTGATTGCCTATTCAACTTTGCTCTGAGTTTCCCCAGAGGCAGAAACCCAATATGTTGAGTACTTCTACTTATTTGTTTAATAAAAGCAAACCAATTTGGAGAGAGAGAAAGAGACAGAGTCAGAGAGAGATCTAGAGAAAACAGGTACATACTTTTCTTTCCTAACTATAAGTTCAAATGAAACTGTATACAGAGAATGATAGGCAATGTGTCTTTGACCCAAATTATCTACCAAATACAAACAAAACCAAAGATTTAACATTTAGAATTAATTTAGTGAAGGTGGTTGTTCAGGGGATAAGGTAATCTGAAACAAGTATGTAATTTTCTAGTGCTTTGCCCTGATTCAAGGATAGGTGTGGATTACATAGAGAAGTGAGTGGAAACCATGTTTTTTAGACTGTTTTACTTATAAGGCACTGATCTGGTAGAGTTTTAAGAAAGAGTTGGTTGGGAGATGGTCTGAGATCAAGCACTTTGGCGAGAATCTAGGGAAGCAGCATTATTTGTTATATGCAAGCCATCTGTTCAATACCACGTTGGTGAGTGGCAAAGCTAATGCCACCGGTCCACAAGCCATACCTTGAGAGACAAGGCCTGGGCACATCCACCGTATTCATGAGTGGAAGTTCTACCATCTTCCACATGTCTCCGAAAATATATTGATTGCTTTCTAAGCTTTAAGTCAATAAAGTTGCATTAGTCTGACAAGGACCTATGTTTCCAACACTCTCCTATGAAAAGGCTTATAATTCAAGTCCCTCAAAATGAAAAGCCTCCTTTCCAAAAGCAAGTTTATGTCTATTCAAACTTTGGAAGCATAAGTATAAATTTTAAATATTTTTCAAGTGGGCTGTTCTTTCTCTAAGTTAAAAAAAAAAAAACACACACACACACACACACACACACAATCTCCTTAGCTCCTTGGTATTTCAGTATTTCAAAGCTTTTAAAGCCAAACCCCCAATATAACCTGCCTTATTAAAAAAAAAAAAAAAAAAAAAAGGTTCATTTGTTTTAAAGTGTTGTGATCATGCTAATGTATTTTAAAAATCAATTAAACTTAATCTAAACATCTCAAGAGAGAGGAAGGTTTACTCCTTTTTCATCTAAACTCAGACACAAAGCCCTTCAGTGAATGCATTTTCAAGCTGTGCTGGGAATATGTAATGTCCAGGCAAACTGCTTAAATGTCATCCAGCAAAATGCAAATCCAGCATATAGTTTGGAGGAACAAATTTGAAAGTCTAACACATCCAGATTAATGGTGAGCCATAGTTATATACAATGATGTCATTACGCCAAGAAAGGATGCTAGCCAGATGAATGAGCAGAATAACTTGGAAAACTTGATTGGAGTTTCTTGGCTAAGAATGAAACATATAACCTATCAAGACTCTCTTTAAAATAACCAAATTCCAGTGTAAAACACTAAACTCTGAAATGAGGTCACAATCATGTTTTGACAGCTGAATAAGAATCAGATAAAACCAAATTGTTTACTACCTCTAATACGCCGTCCTCAGCGGTCTAAATAGTTCCAATAGGGAAAGGAAAGTAAGAAATGCAAGCTCACCAAACAGGGCCATCCTAACAGATGAAGACAATTACATCTGTTAAGCACTTTATTCTACTAAAGTCATAATCTCCCCGCAAGCGAAAAGTCATTTCCCCCAATAAATCTCTTCGCTGACCGTCTTTGCTTCTATAACCTGATTTAAATATGAGTGTCTTTTGCAAATCTGTCTCCCACTTAATGAATTCCCAAGCAGATGCTGAATCCTTATTCAATGCACTGTAATATAAGCTAAGGAAGAATCAAAATTTGTTACAAGATACATTTGTATAGCAGCCCTGGGGGAAAAACTGCAAACATCAGGAATAGCGTTATATAAAACAAAGCGCATAAGCATGTGGAAAAAATGAAGAGATTGAAAATAAATATACAAAAAATAGTTCTTATAATGTAGAGCTATGGCTGATCTTTTTTATATTTTCCAAAAAATATATATAATGAGAATTTATTTTGTGTAACAGAGAATATCTTAAAGATTGCCTTACAGTATAATTGGGGAAGAAAAACAAAAGCACACAAAGTGAGTCAAAAACATTCAAAAGTGGCATACATCAACATGTGAAAAAGAACATGCTGTTAAATAAATTTGAAACTGTGAAGTAAGAACCAACCATGGGGCTAAAGTTGGTTCCATGTGGCTTCCTGAAGAAAGTGACGTTCTGGGCCCTGGAAACCAAATTATCCTGCAGCAGCGCATGATAAATTCATGAGGATGCCAGAAAAGCTGGAGCAGATGTAATAGGAGTTTGTAAGAATGCTGAGTCTGCAGGACGGAAGACAATTGCCTACACATTGCAAGGGTATGTAGGGAAGAAAACGATATTTTTCCAAAAGCAATTGGGTGGTAGGAAAAGCTTTGTGCCGGGAATCAAATGACCTAAATTTTTGTGCTGGTCCTGTCATTTTCATGAGTTTGGATAATTCACATGAATTTTCAGAGTCTCAATTTCCTCCTGAAAAATGATAACAGTAATTATACATAATCTCCCACCTTCCTTTTTAATTTTTTTTATTTTTTTATTATTTTTTTATTAAGTTCAATTAGCCAACACCTTCCTTTGTTGTTGTAAAGGTCAAATGATATGATGTTTCTGACTATGAAAATATAAAGTGTTACTTGTATGAAAGGGTTTTTATGAAGAACATGTTAATATGCACTGCCAAAATTTCCCAGTGGCCCAGGCCTTACCTCTAAACTTTCCATACACTCTTTTAAATTAACCGTATTCATACTTACGGCTTCATCCACCATCTATCTATAATGCTGATGGCTTTCAAATCAGAATTTCTAACTCAGACCTAACTACTTATTAGATATTTCCACATAATGATTGAAGTGCACTTAAAATCAACATGTCCAAAACTACCAACTATCCCTCTTCTAAAATCTGCTCCATACCTGGTATGATTTTCTGAGTCAAATGCAAGGTCAATAGGATCCCTGTCTTGGGTCAGGTTCCACAAGAGCAGACCCTGAGATGAAGTTCATGAGTAGTCACAGAGTCAGGAAGTGCTCCCAGGAGAAAACTCTAAGGGGAAAAAGGGAAAGAGGAAAATGGAAAAAGAGGAAGCCAAGCAACTGTGTGATTTCAGCAAAAGATCCAGCCTCAGCCTGGTCCCATAGGGACAGTGTGCATGACATCACTGGATTTGTGCCACCTCAAGGCAAGGGAGCTGAGCGTCCATATTCCTGGACAGTCTTTGGTTATAAAGCCATGTTAGGGTTGGGCTGGGGAAACCTAGGTTCCCAGGCACTACCAGTTCTTTATACATGTGAGTAAAGGGGCTTCAGAGGCTGTTGAGTAGAGTTTCAACAAGGCAAAAAACCAGAAATCTGGGGAGGGACGTAGAGATCCATGAGGATGTGAGTAGGGTTGGTGTGGTTAATATCCTCTGAAATCTCCAACCCAGAAGCTGATGAGTCACCCTGGGGTCTTCACTCTTACTCATGCTGTGCATTGTACCAGTCACAAGTCATGTGGAAATCCAGTATTTCTCTCAAATCTGTTCTGACCACTCTTTCGCTGTACTTTGAGTCCTCATCACTTCTAGCTTGAACTCCTAGAGCAGCCTGCTATCTGATCACTATGCCTCGTCTCAAAGCTCCCACTGAACTAAACCACAAAACTATCCTCCGAAGGATAGGGAGACTGATATTTCAAAACACCAAGTGGATTTGATTTGTGACTCCTCTAGTTAAAATTTATTTTTATATTTAAAATATTTAAAATTTTTATATTTAAAATTTTATATTTAAAAATATATTTTTATATTTTAAATAAAATTTATTTATTTATTTATTGAGCACACACACGAATCAGGGGAGGGGCAGAGGGAGAGGGAGAGAAAGAATCTCAAGTGGACTCCACGCTGAGCACCAAGCCCAACACAGGGCTTGATCTCATGCCCTCTAAGATCACCACCCAAGATGAAATCAAGAGTCAGTCGCTTAACCTACGGAGCCACCCAGGTGCCTCTCTCCCCATAATTTTTAAGATGAAATTAAAACTTCTTAGCTTTGCACACCCAGCCATTCATGCTGTGACCTTTACTTACCTTGCCAGCCCAACAGTTCTCAAACATTTTGTTCTCAGGACCACTTACACTCCAAAAACTTATTGGAGACTCCAAAGAGCTTTGGATTATGTGGGTTACAACTACTCATAATTACTGTATTCAAAATTAAAAAAGAACCAAACCTGTGTTTATTTAATTTTATATTACTGTTGAGGTAGAGGCCTCCCTTGGTGCAAAGCCCACCAACAACCTGCTCACAACATACAGAGACCTAAGCCCCTGAATCCAATTCCACTAGAATTGGGCTCCTTAACCCCCATACCTCCACGGGGATAGGATTGTGTGTCTTTCCTCCCTTCCTCTCCCTCTTTCTGGAGCAGTAACATATGCATATCTGGGAGCCTGACATACCCCCAAAGGCACAAATTGCATCCAGGCCTCTCACACAATTATAATTCCATGGGCCTCTCCAATTCATGACTCTTAAATTAGCACATCACACTCTTTGGTGTAATTATATCTCTGCTCCTAGTCAAATCACTCCATCATCCCTAATCCCCTAGATTTCCAGATTTCTTATAGCAGAGTTTTTCTCTGCCACCCCATCCCAGAGACTGTCAGCACCCCGTGCGTGCTTCTTCCAAAGCATGAGGAACTTCTTACCCTCATCATCAATTATCATGTTTATTCTTCCCTCCACTCTTCAGTTCCTTGTGGTCAGATACTGTGGCTTAGTTGAGTTTTTCTCCTATGTGCCAACTCATCCCTATATATGGCAAACAGGAGGCAGTCGACAAATATTTTTTGATAAATACTCGCTAAATGTTTGTCAATAAATGTGGTAGTACATGGTACATTAGACTAGACTCAGCATTGGGTATAAGGGTAAAGTTGTAAAAAATAAGTTGAGAAGGGAAATGGGAGGCACTTCAACAAAGAGTGTTTGCTTGTCTGTTGGAAAGGGGATAAACCAGAAGAATGGAAACCAATTAAAAGACTAATGAGATAGGTACACAAGAAATATTAGAGGCCTAAAGAAAGTTAGTAAAACTGGAGAAGGGGAGAAATGATTGAGATGGACCTAGCAGGTAGATTAGATAGGACACTGTTCTCAAATGTGGTGGTGAAGAGATAGAATGAAGACTTACACACATTTGCAAGATACTAAAAATGAAGTAAGATCTGTTCATACATTTTTTGGTTATTAGAAAGCACGTAAGCATTTGAGAGTTTGATTTGAAATTTGGTTCTCCCATTTCAAAACAATGTAATATAGGAGAAATTTCTTAAACTATCTAAGTTATTTTTTTTCATAAAAAATGTAAAAGTTATAACTAAACTGCATACATTATGGTGAAACTAGATTTTATATAAATAACAGCTATCACAGTGCCTGACACCTGATAAATTATACTTCTTTGTCCACTGTTTGCTTTTCTGCCCTATTTCACTTTTTGCACTTTCTTTGATGTCTGCATGTTTTTGAGCTGAGGCTAGAGAGTAGGTAGAGGACATCATTAGATACTGTACCTCTACTACAAATGGCAAATGATGAGTGTCTTTCAGAAATGCTTGATGGTGCATTTAGATGAACACAAAATAAAATGAGGGGCTTTGCTAAATTATGGGTGACTATATGCCTCTAATCCTTTCTTATATATTCTCATCTTCTCTTTTTCCCCCCCCATAGGACCTGCTTACATTTCAAACTGGACCAAAAATTATTCACTGAAGACCCTAGCCACTTAGGCAAACAGCAGAGTTGCACTTCCAGACACTAAGGAGGAAGAGAGTATTTACTTTTTTTTTATTGGTTTGTTCTTTTTTCCTCTAAGGCTAAGATGAATGCTCAAGGACTAAAAGGAGTATTCCATCTCCCAACATAGTATCTCTCCATGACACTCCTCATAGGCTCTTTCTAGCCCCTGGGACTCCATCTGGCTCCTGTGAGTCATTTATAAGTGGTCAACCTTCCCACACCTCAACCACAGGTTGTCACATGGTAATAACCCACAGGCACTGTGCCCTGTTACCTGTTCTTTTCCAACCCTTGTTCTGTCTCCCTCATCCTGTCTCCCTCATCCCATCTTCTCTCATTCATTCAGTCTCCACACTGACCAAAGCAGCTACCCAGCTATGCTCAGGAAATTAAAATTCTGATATATACAAATGAACACAGGTCCTCATGCATTTCTGTATCTGAGAGTGAGGATAAGTATCCTAAACAGTGATTCGATTTTTCAAACCTTTATATCACTAATAAACATGGAGATAGATGCCTTTCCCTGATCACATTTTGAACTGCCTTTTTTTCCTCATTACCAACTCCTTTTTCAAGTTCTGACTTTCTCAAACACCATTTGTAATTTCAAGATCTAAAGAGAGGAAACATCATTTTTTCTTAACGTGGAACACATAGATCCCCTCTAGTGTCCCCAGAAGAAGTGCATAGAGGATGATTTTGCCTGGAATTATTTTTGCCAAATATATTTAATGGTGTCCACAATTTAGCTTTTGAAGACAGCCTTCTCTTTTCTAGATTGCTGGGTGCTTAGCCAGATGAATTGTACAACCAATGCTGGTGTGTCCTTAAAAAAGACATGACTTTGAACATCAGAACACTGTACACATGCCATAGCTGTAAGCAATGAATAGCTATTACTAAATTCAAGAACAATCTTGTTTGTCAAAGGTAATGATATATGAAGGTAAGTAACTCCCCAAGCTTTACTTAAAGAATATTCATTTTCTGAAATATGTCATGCTTGAAACCTCTCACTTATGAAATTCAAGTACCAACGTCTATTACTAACTGAAAGAAATAAAGGTTGTAACAGCTAAGGAGACTTTAATATAATAAATTATTTTAGTTTCTAATAGAAGTTTAATTATGATTTTAATAATTTGACCAGTGTTCGTTTCCTTTTACTTACTGTAAGTTAGGTCTTTGTAGCACGTAATTACATACAAGAGTCAGGCATTCTCCATTATTTAAGTAAGAAGTATTTACAAGAAAGGACAGAAAAAGCATTTTGCATTTATTATGCAAAAAACAGAACAGAAGAAGCAAGGACATCTCAGAACAGTGTGCTGATGCCATAGTTCTTTCAGGTATATAGATCTTTCTTTATGACACTCAACTGGCCTAGGACTTGAGAATGAAAAGTAGGAAGCCTCCTATATTCCTGTATTTATCTGACTTTTCAAATCAACTGCATCTCAAATTTCTTCCAGAGCGATTATACAACATCTAATTTGGAAGCATTCTTGGGAATAAAGAGACAACATTTAGCATAAAAAAATAACCTGATGACTTAAATTTTAAATACTCTAAGTTTAATCTGATCATTAAATTGAAAGAGACCTATAGGAAAGTTATCTTTCCGTAGAAGTAAAGCATGTATAAGGTTCCATATTTTGGAACCTCCTTACCACTTGCCCAAAAGATTAAAGAAACAAAGGATGAAGGCACAGTGATTCTACACTTAGAAAATGACTTAGAGGGCTTTACTGGGGATAACTGGATAGCTAAACAAAAGGAGTCACTGTTAGCATGAAAAAGGAGGGGAACAGGGGATGAGAGCAAACATTTACATGTCTAAGTACACAAGGACTTTCAAATACCTAAAGAACCAACACATGGATGAAAAATTATAGTTGTTTGGGAAATTATAAGACGCTAAGCTAAGCCAAATGAAACCTGGGGGAAGTTAAGAATTATTGCCATTTACTATGAAGAAGATAAATGTTTTAAAGCATTTTTCCTTATTTAACAAGAAATATTGAATTAGTCAAAATTTTTTAAAAATCACCCATCATCCTATGACTCTGAGATAACGATTCTTAATGCTGACTCATCTACTTTCAGGGATCTTACTGCACGTATTGTTTTGGAACCTGTATTTTTGCTTAAAACCATAGTCAATATCTTTACTTGTAAATAAATATATTTGCCTATCTATTACATCTTCAATAATGGTAGTGGAGTATTTCTTTGTACAGAACCGCCACTGTTTATTCACCAATATTTTTGGACATCTCAATTTTTTTTTCCAATTTTATACCATTAAAAACAAGAATGCAGTTAAGGGGCACCTGGGTGGCTCAGTCGGTTAAAGTCTGCCTTTGGCTCAGGTCATGATCCTGGAATCCCAGGACCGAGCCCCAGGTTGGGACTCAGCAGGGAGTCTTCTTCTCCCTCTCCCTCCCACCCCGCTACCCGCCCTACTTGCTCTCTCTCAAATTAAATAAATAAAACCTTAAAAAAAAAAAAAACAAGAATGCAATTAGAAAGCATTTATACATGCATTTTTGTGCTTCTACCCTCTTCCATCATTAGGATGAATTTCTAACAATCCCATTTCTGTTTGATCAGAGGTTATGCATATTATTTAATTTTGTCACATTGCTAAACTGCCAACCAGAAATATTATGTCACCCATATTTCCACCATGAGATTGCTCATTTTTCCACCTCATTACTAATATTAGGTATTAGCATTCTTTTATTCTTTGTCTATTTGACAGATAAAAAATAGCATTGCATTGTTTTAAGTGTGGCTCTTTGAGTATCAGCAAGAACATATGTATGTATATCACCAGGTATCTTTTCCTTTTAATTTTACATGCAATGCTTTTTACCTAAAGATTGTTTGCTCATTTCCTTTAACCACAAACCTTTTTCCTTCTCCTTCTTCTCTGTCTCTCTTCCTTTCTCTCTTTTAATTTACAGATTTTGCATTTGGAGTCATATTTAGAAAGATGAGACAATATCATTTACAGAAAAGCCTAAAGAAGAACTTACCTTAAAAAATGGCAAATCATTCATCAAGGAAATTGCTTAAGATCAGGCTGCATGATTTCTAGCAGGTATCTTGCTGCTACGCAGAAGCCTGTGTGAGACCTCTAAGATTTTATAATTATGTACATAAAAACATTAAAAGTGATTTGTGAATGTAAGTAAGAGAAAAAGTAAACAGAAGGATCAAAACCAGAACTGAGACAGAGTAATACTGTAGAATAGGAATTGGGTGGGAGACTCTAACCATTCATTTTAAAGTCTGTGTCGGCTGCAATTTTTCAAACATGTTCAAGTGAGTTTTTTTTTAAATAGTAAATAATCATAATAAAATGTATTATTGTTATTTTTAAAGATTTTATTTTTAAGTAATCTCTACACCCAACATGGGGCTCGAACTTACAACCCCAAGATGAAGAGTCTCATGCTCTATTGACTGACCCCACCAGGAGCCCCATAATCATGACAAAATTTAATGATAAAAAAATAAATAGAGAAGATACCCATAAAACAGAGAAGAATACATTATTTGGCAGAGACACATGCAAGCTAACAGTCTCTTAGGCTAGCTTAGATGTCTACCTGGTGATGAAAATATCTTTACTTCCCTGTCCACTAGCCTTCACCACCTCGGCAATTTTTAGATTCAGTTTTGCTGGTTATCTTAAAAATTCCTATTCTGAAGAAAGGAAGTCTGGGCTAGACCTAAGTGGAGGAGCGTCTGATTGCCCCTCTTGGCTGAACACTGTGATCACTAAGCATCCCATTAAAGCCTATTTCTCCCGCTCAAGTACCTTCTAATTTATATCATCCCAACCATGCTTGAACCAGAGTATTCCTTGAGATGAGAGTTACTCTTGATTTTGCTCATCACTTCCTTTTTTTCTGAAATATTATCTTAGGGATCAGAGCAACTGAGGCTTACTTATCATCCCTCTGGGGTACCACCTGCACTTGAGTGATTAGGGGAGAGTCTGGACAAATTCAAAGACCCTGTTTAGAAATGACTCTAACAAGGAAAGACTGAATCTGTGACCATCGCCCAGAGTTTCTGTAGGTCTAGAGAACTGGAATGCTCTGGACCAGAGAGGACACCTGAGGACCCAGTCAAGAACAGCTTGAAAGCCTGAGTCATGGCACTGAAATAGAGGCCAGCCCTCCTCCCTCCCTCGTTCAGCAGTGCAAGAGCTTGCTTGGATCCAGACAACCTCTTTCAACTTCAAATTAGAGCTGGAAAGCCTGGAGAAACTGGAGCAGATGGTTGACTTCATGCATCACTGAAAGATCTGTTGTCTCTCACCTATTTGGCAAGGCTATAAAGCAAATAAGGCAAACCTTACTTCACCTGAAGACTCCTTTGCAATATATGATCTTGCCGTGTGGGACAAGGCATCACTGTACGGACAAAATGAGACGTGGGGGAAGCAGGTCATCAAGAATTTTCTGCAAATGGCCAGTAATAAGTAGTTTTAGGCCTCTCAGGACACATATACTCTCCCTTGCCTATTTTTCTGTGTACCTGCCTGTTTACAACTTTTTAAAAAATGTAAAAAGCATTCTTAGCTAATGGGCAGTATGAAAACAGACCCCACGCCACAGTTTACCAACCCTTGGTCTAAGCACATCGGTTAAAAGACAAAGATTGTCAGACCAGATAGACAAAAACAAGCCCCAATATATCATGACTACAAGAAATCCACTTTAAATGTAATAATATAGATAGATTAAAAGTAAGATGATTTTAGATATGCCACACAAATGCAAAGCAAAAGAAATCTGGATTGTCCATATAATAATAATAAAAAAAACTAGATTTAAAAACCAGGGGGCGCCTGGGTGGCTCAGCCAGTTAAGCGTCTGCCTTGGGCTCAGGTCACGATCTCAGGGTCCTGGGATCGAGCCCTGCATCGGGCTCCCTGCTCTGCGGGAAGCCTGCTTCTCCCTCTCCCTCTGTTCCTCCAGCCGCTCCTGCCCTTTCTGTCTCTCTCTCAAATAAAACTGCTCTCCCAGTAACCAATAGAGGGGGCAGAGAGAGAATCGTCAAGAATGAGGAAGACACACACACAGCAGCAGAAACAACTTCACCTAATTGACATCTATGGAAAATTCTCTCCCCTACCTGCCGTGAAAAGAAAATACACGTTCTGCCCAAATGCATATGAAATATTCACCAGTATTCACCAAGATAGACCACATCTTAGGTCATAAAACAAACTTGAACAAATTTAAGAGAATTGAAATCATGTAAAGTATCTCTCTCACTACAATGGAATTAAACTGGAAATTAATCACAGAAAGATAGCAAGAAAGTCTTCAAGTACTTGAAAATGAAACATTACACTTTTAAATAACCCATGGGTCAAAGAGGAGTTCTTGAGAAGTGTATTAATCTGCTCAGGCTGCTCTAACAAAATACCATAGACTGGGTAGCTTAAACAACAGACTTTTATTTCTCACTGTTCTAAAGGCTGAGAAGTTCAAGATCAAGGTGCCAACAGATTGGATTCCTGGTAACAGCCCTCTCTCTGGCCTGCAGGTGGGTGTCTTCTTGCTGTATTCCTCACACGGTGGAGAGAGAGATTGTTCTGGTTTCTCTTCCTCCCCTTCCAAGGACACTGATCCCATCTTGGAGGTCCCATCCTCATGACCTCATCTAATACTTCCCAAAGGTCCCATCTCTAAATATCAACACACGGGGGGTTAGGGTTTCAACATGTGAATTTGGGGGAGCTACAAACATTCAGTTCATAAGAAGTTATAAAATATAGAACTGAATGAAAAGGGAAATATAACACATCAAAATTTGTGGAAGTAACTAAAACAATGTCCGGAAGAGTATTTATAAAATTAAATGTACATACTAGTTAGGAAGAAATTTCTGAAGCTGATAAAAGAAGGTTCTACAATAAGAAACTAGAAAAATAAGAAAAAGTAAAAACCAAAGCAAGCAGAAGAAAAGGAATCTGAAGATAAGAGCAGAAATAAATGAAGTTGAAAAGAGAAAAACAATAGAGAAACCAACAAAACCCAAAGCAGGTGATTTGAAAAGATCTATAAATCTGATAAACCTCTTTAGGCTCATCATGCAAATGTAAATTCCTCCAATTTTCTGACTATGGGAAGGATCCTTAGGTCTCTAAACTTTGTGACCTTAGATCTTTGGACTTTATGTCTGTAACTCTCTACTTCCATCTAATGTTAGAGTATAGACAATGCAGAAAGCTTCTTTCAAAAAGAAATTTCACCCCCAGAATGCTCAGGTTTCAATACAGCTTTCTGGCTGCTTATCACAACCAAGCAACAAAGCCATGTCTTCAGTAATGCTCTTTTTTAAGACAAAGAGCCAAATCATAAGTTAATCATACGCACATGAAGAGCAATCTGTTCATAAGCCCCATCTTAGTTCTAGTCGGTGTCTACAGTGAAGCTTTCTCCAGCTTCAGACTCTCTCTGGCCTTGTTCCAGAATCTACAGCTTTGCTTCCCAAAACATGATCTCAACAACTGCACTGCAACCAGGTCAACCTGGAAAAAGAAGTGATTTGGCCAAGACTACTTTACTTTAGAAGATTTCCAACTTCCCTTGATACGTTTTTAAACTTGTCCTTTTTACAGCTATTCCAAACCCAAGATGTTTCTATCTGATAGAACATCTTCAGTCATTCAGCAGCCACAGAGACCTATGCCCTCAAGGAATTTGCAATTAAGTGAGAAGGACACAAAATAAATACATATAAAAGAGCAAGGCAACCTAGAACCATACGCGATGCTAAGACTCCTGTGGTTTCAGCTGGGACTACAGAATGTTGGAGAAAGAGGAGACCAGCGAGAACCAGAATGGTCCCCATGTGTCAGGTTGGACGTAGAGGAAAATACAAGGTGCTAGGAGGATGGGGACCACATGGATAGGAGCCCAGAAATAAAAATATCCAAGAAGTAGGAAAGAGACTAGCACAACGAGAAGGTGGGACGCATTTTTTGAAACAAAATGTGGTTTGAGAGACATGAAACCAAGCAGAGGAATTCAGACAGGAAGGCATGGGAAGCAGGCTCAGTGAAATGATAGATCGCCGTAAGGAAAGTGGTCTTTGGGGAAGGCACATGGAGCATAATGCTTGAGGAGAAGAAAGTTGGATACCAGGCAGCACACCAGGAGTTACCCCTGATGGCCACAGTGGAAAGAGAAAGTAAAAGACATCAAATATTTTCAAAGATGGAATTGATGGTACTTGGTGAGTGGGGACAGGAGATAAAGAAGCATTTGAGTTTCTGGGAGAATGTGACGAAATAAATTAAGAAAACAGAAAAACAGAGAGAATAGAGGAACAGTTTCTGGAAGAGAGAATAGGATGAAATCCTTGAAAACTTTAAGGATGAGGTGATGGAGACACTCTTGACTGGGAATGTGTACACCTGAGATCAGGGCCAACCCAGAACCAGACACAAATTTCTGAATTGTCTCAATAGACTTGATAAAGTCACACACACAACTGATGTCTGAGGGATGCGTGTTATTGAGAGGAGAAGTGGGCTAAGGATCATGACTAAAGCTGCCCGAGTACCCACTTAGCCACTTGGTGCAGGAAGCAGAGGAGCTGGTAGAGAAAACAGAGAGGCTCAGAGAAAAAGAAAAAAAACTTTCATAAAGCTGAAGTTGGTCAATGGTGTCCACTACTACAAAGAGGTAAAAGGAATGAGGATGGATGGAATTAAGGTCATAGAACTTGAGATTTAGAAATTGCTTCTGGTGGCTGCCAGGGCGCCGGATGTGGCGGGGGGGGGTTACCGTTCAATGAGGACAGAGTTTCCGTTTTGCAAGAAGAGAAGAGCCAGGGATGGTTGGTGGTGCACAGTCATATGAATGTGCTTCACATCACTGGGCTATACACAGACAAATGCTCTTTACATCATATTCTCCCAAAGCACAGTTTTCCTCATGAATAATTCAGCAAATTTGTGTAGGATCTCACGCAGGACATAGGTCAGTAAAAACCCTGTGGGCAAGGAAATGTCTTATTCCAGAAAGAGGACACAGGCTACAGTATTTTAAATTAATTGTTGCATTAGAGTTTTATTCATTCCAATTAGTCTATCAGTCTGTGAATGACTAAGGCACAGTCAGAATACGGTGCTCAGAAGATACTCATAAATAGAACTAATCACTTAATTAGATATTGTTCATAGAATTATTATACTACATAAGCTAACAGTATTCCTACACCTGGAAAAAATATAGGACTTACAACCCATCAACTGGTTTTGTCCAAAAATCATTAATAAGACTGGAGAATAAAAAAAAAAAGAAGTGAGGGTCACGCTAACCATACTCACCCTTTTGTACCTGTTGTTCTCTCCCTGACCTATTTCTTGGTAATTATAAAATTACTGATTTATTGAAAGTTGTTCAGCACTGTAACAATGCTGTTTTCCCCTGTGGATGCATAAATTACTATGTCCTTTATAAAGAGAAAAGGTACTTATGTTTTTCTTCCATCTCTTGGGTATAACCAACAACACATAAGGGCTTGAGAGATGCAGAGTGACATTTCTCTGAGCAGAACCCCCCTCCCCCAGTACCTGAATATGGACCAAACCTTGTCCTCATAACCAGATGCTTTGTGTCCATTTATAACACCCATATCTGAGGTTACTGTAGCAAATGAATGGTTTTTGGTGTGAGGGGTGGAAAGTGTGCATCCACAATGGAACTAAGGGTCCTTTGAGAAGTCCAACTTCATCTCTTAGCCAAATCATTCCTGGCCACTTTTGGAGCTTGTCTTAAACAAAACCATTGTACTTGGCAATCTAGGGAGAAGGAGAGGGGGATACTTGAATTACAGGGTGAGAAAAATTGACTTAAATCACGAACAAGGTATATATCAAATTAAGAGAGAGTACAGAGAAGGCTCTAGTTGCCCCCTCCAAAGTGGATGTTTTTCATCAAGGAGAAGAAAATTTCCTTCGAGTTACATAAGAAAAACTGGATTTGTGAGTCTGTCAAATATGGCAGGAAATACCAGTTACTAGTTTGCGGTAACTAACAGAATTACACTCAGTGTTGATGGCACGGAGGTGTATAATTTCGCTGGATGGTGTCTTCATTGTTATTGGTGGGATTGCTCTCTGCATTTCCTAAATGCCAGTAATTTCCTTGGGATCTTGTATAATTCCAGTAGCTGGTAATAACAGGGCCAGGTTTAAGGTATGGTCCTAAAAGACTTCTTCAGGCACCACTGGGTGAGACCCAGCATAGAGCACCACTTCCACATGAAATGTGATTTTTTTTTCCCAAAAAACTTCCATTGTTAAAATAATAATGTGAATTAGCTTATAAATAAGAAGTCAGACTATTAAAAAAAGGAGGTCAGACTATATCTTAATAGCCAAAGCATAATAAAAAGACTATCTCCTTGAAGGATAAAAAAAATAAAAAACTTTTAGAAATAGTTTTTGAAGAAGAAAGGATCAAAACTGAAATTTTAGAATCTTTTAGAAATTACTGACAATAAGGCTACAATATACAAACATTTTTGTAAAAGAAATCAGGGCAAATTCAGAGTCAGAAATGCCTTTATTGTTGAAGAAGAAAAATGAGATAAGCATTTAACTCAAGAAGCTAGTTGAGCAAAAAAACCCCAAATACTAAAATATACCAATTACAAGTGTTGGACAATCGAATGCGTGTCCATATAATAGATGTTCTGGGCATTGTGTTTAATGAGGTATTTCTAGATGTACTGAAATGGCACATGTCCAAAAGGAGGTTAAAGGAAGAAACCAAGGTCTTAAATTATTAATGTGGTATTGCAACCATTTATTTTTTCTTTTTGAGTTAAAAAAAATGTCTATTCCTCCAACACCTCTAAATAGAAACAAGAAATGGGACAGGGGAAGTGGGGAATTAAAGTGCAAGGAATGGAGAGTGTAGGGTGACTTACATTTTACACTTTCTACCTTTCAAGGACTTTTCAATATGTTTTGGCCATGAGAATTATTATTTACTCAAATAAATAAATTTAAAATAAAAGTGGTCAGGTAAAGCTTTACCCAGCAGCTCATTTTGTTTTCTCTTTGAAGACAGAAAAGTTTCTTCTTGCTGGTCCACAATCCCTTTCCACCTCTCTTGATCCCACTCTGCCTGAAAGATGAGCCCTCTACCCCTAAACTACCCAAAGTAGGAAGGCCTCCCAGGCCATAGAGTTGGGCCGACACCATTTTCTCTCAGAGTCTCACTTTACCATCCAGAAGTCATGTCCTGGTTAAGTAAGCCTCTATGTTTGTCATTTCTATTCTCTTTTTCCTTTGACTTCCATCCCCTACTCTTTACACTTAAAATCAATATTGCTTACCTATACAAGAATGTTCTTCAGTGAAATGGGTTTTCAGAGATGCTGACTTTTTCTCATCAATATTGACATTTTCCCTTCTGAAGCATTTTATTTTATTTTATTTTATTTTATTTTATTTTATTATTTTATTTTATTTTTGAGAGAGAGAGCACGAGTAGGGGAGGGAAGGGGCAGAGGGAGAGAGAAAATCCCAAGCAGGCTCCACGCTCAGTGCAGAGGCCAACTCGGGGCTCGATCTCACAACCCTGAGATCATGACCTCAGCCAAAATCAAGAGTTGGATGCTTAACTGACTGAGCCACCCAGGCGCCCCTCCCTTCTGAAGTTTTTTATTTTTTTTTAAATTTTTTTAAAGATTTTATTTATTTATTCGACAGACAGAGAGAGAGAGAGAAGTGTGTGCAAGCAGGGGGAGCGGCAGAAGGAGAGGGAGAAGCAGGCTTCCCGCAGAGCAGGGAGCCCGATGCAGGGCTCGATCCCAGGACCCCGGGATCATGACCTCAGCCGAAGGCAGATGTTTAACCAACTGAACCACCCAGGCACACCAAGAAGTTTTTAAATATTTTCTAAATTAAAGAGTTCTGTAGATGATTGCTTAAATTCACACATTTCCAAGACTCAATGCTAATTTTTAATGCCTATGAAAGTAATGCATTAACAATCTATTTCTATGTGAAATTATTTTTTGAAAATGTTATTTTGCAATTTATTTATGGTGGGTATGTATAACCCATTAAGATGGCCAAAAATTGAGTCTACTGAAAGAGACAGATTCAGTGATACTGCAACTTAGAAAAAGCAATGTTTCCTAGGGTTTGAGCTTTAAGTCTTCTTGCCTACTCCTTCAGTTCACACTTTCTATTCACACTTCTCATTTCACATTAGAGAAATGAAAAGCTCAGAAGCTGAGCTTCTGTCAGCCTCAGGAGAGGCCATTTCCCCGGGCTCTTGGCTCCCCAAAATTCCACCCAGCTTTAATTCCAACGGGAAGTGGTTCAGAAGTTGACATGCGGCAACCATCGCTAGGTTTTCTCAGAGTAGTGACCCTGAGAAGGGAGACAGCATAGCCATAGTGTCTTCTGCTCCTGTGAAATTGTAGAGGCAATCTCTTCTCCTTGCACAGATGTTGAGGGAGAACTGCCTCTCTGTGCGCAGTCGAGCTGAGTTCCCACCTGCTGGATAAAGAATCAAATTCTTTTCTGTTCGGAGCTAAAATAATTATGGCTCGCCTTTCCCATAAGGTCTTCAAATAAATCCATTCTAAAGGAGCCTTTCTCTGCTGAGGAATTTTCTTTGCATTTCTGGATACTTTCTGAACCCAACCATTGTCTGCTTATGCACAGCATTTTTAAGGGAATCCACAGCCCTGAGGATAATAGGGGATAAAAACCAGAGCTTACAAAGTTAGCCATGCCAGAGCAAATTAGACCTACTAAGAAAGAGAGAATGAATGGCCCTGGGGGAAAACCTCCTTCCGTCTGGCATGACTATCTGCTTCCTGGAGTGACTGAACAGGATTCATACCTGGACTTCCGAGTTCCACAGCCCCAAAGAGCTTCTACCCCCTCATCATCAGCTGTTATTTCCCCCAGTCCACCACCCTTGATGTCATCTTCCTCTCACAGACTATGCCTGGCCCCCAGCCCTTTCTGTCTAGCTCATACCAGGTACAACCATTAATCAACTATTAATCAAAGATACCCATCAATTGTTAGTGCTAGAGAGCAGAGAGAAAGGAAATAGTGTATGCCCCAAAGGAACACATAGAATTGTGTGAATACCAACAAATAAGTGATAAGAATTTGTGCATGAGTCACAAAAAGGCTAAAATACTTTTCTTGAATGAAGACCGAACTCAATAATGATTCCGGAAAGAATGGATGAAGTGCGTTTTCCTTCAACGTCGTCACTCTTAATATCTTAATACCATGCTGGGTCAAAAATAAGCATTTCTTTCAATACTGGAGGCATTATGTGATAAATAATTTAATTGACTTTATTCAAATGTATTTACTGTATTGGATTTCTAAGGCTACCATAACAAAATACCGAAGACTGGGTGGCTGAAATAGCGTATTTATTTTCTTGCGGCGCTGGATGCTGGTAAATCCAAGATCAAGGCGTCAGCAGGTTTGGCTTCTTCTGAGGTCTCTCTGCTTGGTCACCTTCACTCTATATCTTCACATGGCATTTTCTCTGTGCACACTCATGTCTGTATCCTAATCTCCCCTTTTCATAAAGGACACCCGTCATATTGGATTAGGGGCCACCCATATGCCCTCATTTTACCGTAATTATCTCTTTAAAGACCCAATTTCCAAATACAGGTACCAGGAATTTGTTTTCAGGCACTACAAATTAGGACTTCCAACATATGAATTTGGGAAAACATGATTCAGTCTATAAAATTTACTAAAACATATTAGAATCTCACTGTAATTTGATCTCTAGAATTATGTCAGGGGATAACTAAGTAAAATTTTACAATAAAGTTCCTGCCACACTTTTGTAACTAAACCTCCTTAGGTTTGTTTAGTTACAAAATAAAACATTGAATTCTACATATAAAGTATAATTATGGCAATGTTTCAGTGGATAATCTTTTGATAAATTATTTACCAAAAAAAAAACCCACAAAGCCACAATAATTCTGCTGTCTGCATCCATGCCCCTCGGTGGTACCCTCTCAAGCTGACTCTGATCTTAACCATATGTCTGACTTTGGCCAATTAGACATTAGTAAATGTGACATAAGCAGAGGCTTGAAAATCACTTGAGCACTGGGCATGCCCTTTTAATGTGCTTGGAACCCCTTCAACCATGTGAAGAGTCCAGAGGAGCCTGCTGGATGACGAGCAACACATGGCCCATTTTCCCGTTGCTCCAGCCAACACGCAACCACGCCTCAGAAGCAGAACCAGTTCATGTGATTGCATTTACATCAGTGAGCCCGGCCAAGAACCTCCCAGCTGAATTCAGGCCAAACGACCAATCCACTGGGTCATGAGCTAAACTAAAGGTTACTGTTTTAAGCAATTAAGTTTTGAGGTAGTTTGTAAACTAAGTAACACTATGAAAAGTTTAGCACATTAGAATTTACTTATTTAAATACAAATGAATAGAATTAATATTTGCCTGTTAAAATGCCAAAAACAGAGTTGGTAAAAATTTTCAGAGACTGGGGCTCCTGGGTGGCTCAGTCGGTTAAGCCTCTGACTCTTGATTTCGGCTCAGGTCATGATATCAGGGTGGTGAGATCGAGCTCTGTGTCAGGCTCTGCACTGGGTATGGAGTCTTCTTGGGATTCTCTCTCTCCCTCTCCCTCTGCCCACCCCCACTCCCTCTGCTCATGCACTTTCTCTCTCTCTAAAAAAAAAAAAAAAAAAAACTAATTTGGGTGAAGACTAATATAGTTCGGTGGTAGAAATCTGAATTAATAGACTATTTAAAAGGAGTATACTGTAGCATTTTAAGTCTTACAAATCAATAACTAATAAGTCGTGGCTATCAAAAAATTTTGCTAAACCAGGTATCATCAATAAGTAAAATGATTTGCTGATTCATGAAGGTTATGCCAGTGAGGCAGAAGCAGGCTCAAGAAAAAAAAAGGCAAAAAAGGAAAGAATAAAAGAAAAAGAAAAAGAAAGAAATTTCATTTCATTCTCAACTAGCAGGTCTGTTAACGAACAGCAAGCAATTCATCCAGCAGAAGAGGAAGAGGAGAAGATGAGAAGTTTTCAAATCTTAAAGGATCTGGGCTCTTGGCTGATGACTCAGCTTTCTGAGTCAGGCAACTCCCCGTGCCAAGCCCAGCTCAGCAGCTCTAAGGAGGCTAATTGTTAATCGCTAATTCATCTCACCTAGATAAATTAGCCCGTCTGCCCCGGTATGAGAAGACAGTGCTGCAAAGCCCATGCTGGAGTCCGATGGCCAGATGTGACAGTTCGTAATGAGGGCTCCCTGGGGACCCACTGAGAGTGTAATGTCACCTGAGACCCCTCACCAGGAGGGATAAAAGCTGGGGGAACAGAGGCTCACGACAAAAGAGCAGGAATAACTGCACACAGGCTTATCAGTACAGGCAACCCCATAATGTCCAAACTGAGACAATTTTGAGAACAAAAGGGGGTGTCACTAATAATTATGCTGAGACCACAGTGTAAACTGGAACTGGCCCTTTTGGAGTCAAGGGTTCACAGACTCTTTATCATATGTAAGTACGTATCATAGTCAAAGAAAATCCAAAAGGAAAACACTCTGAAAAAGTACAAGGGGATCAAGAGGAAGTTGGTAGAAGACTGTGACTTCACAAAAAAACAGAGTCTAGAGTGACCCTCTTGGGAAGAGGCAGCCCATACCCTCAGGATCCAGGAGTACACAGCCTAGAAAGATCCAGAAACCAACCAACTGCCACAGGAAGAAGGGATGCATTGTGGAAATTGGTGACTCACCGTGGGGAGGTCTGACTGCTTGTGAGACAACCTTCCTGGTGCAGATATTTAAGAAAGAAAAGAAGCTCTCTGAGGTGTACATTCATTTTCAGTAAGTGTTTTACTGAGAGGCAACTCTCGGCTAAGCCCTGCTCTAGATGATACAGAGGGAAACTAGACAGACAAGATCCCTGCTATCTGGAGCCTACTTTCTAATGGGAGACATGCAATAAACACATAAACATACTCCCTTATACTCATGGTAAGAGTTATGAGGAAAGTAAGGACAATGGTGTCATCCTCTGTGTCTCTGGGTGGTGACTGAAGTGATATACGATAAAGAAAGACCTGAGAAGCTGACTTTTGAGCCGAGGCACAAAATGGAACTGGTCATGCAAAGATTTTGGAGAAGAGAACATTTCAGACAGAAGAGACACCTCTACAACCAAAACAAGGCCATGTAGCTGGAACAAAGGGCAGTGGAGAAAGGGGGGTGAGACTGGAGAGTCTGGGAGGGGCCAAAAATGGTAAGATCTGTGGGTTTCCTCTGAGTGTGAGGGAGGTCATGAAAGGTTCTCTGCAGACAGAGACATAATCCAATTTACCTTTTAAACATAGCACCCTGGTTTTTCCCTGGAGAACAGGTTGTAACCACAAGAGCAGAGAACTTGGAGGAGTCCAACAGAGAGATGATTTGGATCGGCAGAGATGGACAGAAGCTGTTTGCTTTGGGCTCTGTTTTGCTTATGGCTCAGAAGTGGAGCTTGTGAGAAAGACAAAGAATGAGGTAGGTTCTTCCTTAGTCAGCTGGAAGGATAATGCCGTATAACTGAGATTATGAAAATTAGGGAAAAAGCAAGTTTCCTTCTGCCTTGTAAATATTAAACTTGACATAATTAGCAAACATCCAAATAGAAACATCAAAAAAAGCAATTGTATATATGGCTCTAATTCTGAAGGAAGATGCCAGAGCTGCAGTGAAAATTTTGGAGTCACCGAGTATAAATGTCATTTAAACCAAAGTACCTAATGAGATCAGTTATGGAGAAAGAGCAAATAGAGAAAAAGCTTGTGCCCAACACCCAACTGTGTGTCACTCTGACATTTAGATGATGCATTCAAGGAACCAACACAGGCAACTAGGAAAGAGTAGCCAATGAAGCAGAATGATAATGCAGAAAATGCAGTGTCATAGAAGGCAAGAGAAGACAGTGTCAGGAAGACAAAGCAGTCCGCTACAAAGTGACTGAATCAGGAGACTACAGAGAAGCAGTCTTTGGATTTTGTAACATGGAAACTAATAATAATCTTGACAGAAACAGTTTCCAAAGCCTGACGGGGATAGATGATTTACCGGAGTTGATTGACAAGGTGAGTGGGAGGCTGTGACTTTAGACAAATCTTTCTAGAAATTTTGCCTGACTCCCCTCTACTCCCATTGGGTCATGTGAAATAAACAGCAGTACCCACAGAGTCTGGTCCTGGAGGTTCATCCCATGTCCCTTTGGGTAGCTCAGCAGAGAGCTGACTCAACAGGTCTGAGCGAGGTCGATAGAGCAGGCTGACATACCAGGTGTTGACTTCCAAAAGCTCTCCCTTTCTATCAAGACCACTTTTGAATAGGAAGCGCTCCCTCTTACGCTGCTATCTAGGTAAGAGGTTAGCAAACTGGCCCCATGAGTCAAATTTGGCCCCGCCGCCTGCTTTCTAAATAAAGTTTCAGTGATGCGTGGTCATTGGCAGTAATGCACATATTGCTTATGGCTATTTTCACACGACAAGGGCAGAGTTGAGTAGCTGTGAACCTGTGGCCCACAGCGCAAAAAATATGTACTCTAGCCCTTTACAGAGAAATTTTTGCCGACCCTGTTCTAAATAACAATTCCCTATAAATATACAGTCCCTGTGAGTATAAATAGATAGTTCCTATCAATATGGAGAGCATTATGGGAGCGAGGTCCTCTCCACGGGATCACTGGTCACAGTTGCATCCTGTCCAGCTATGCCCAGCTAGTCCACAGCGCTCTAGCAAAAGAAGTGCTTGAGGGCGTATGTGTGCCCTGCTGCTTCTCTCCTTGTGCCCTTCCCCCTGTTACATCCTATTGTAGATCTTTTTCACTCTAACTATAGTGGCCTCTGTCTAGGATCACTTTGCCACATGACAGGTAATGACGGACTCATTTCTTCCACTGTGTTGGGGTCTTAAAAAGGATAGGAGAAGCAAATTGTAAATTACTGGGGAATGGAGAATAATATATGTATGTTTTGGTTTTCTAGACCCAAACTCAAAGTTCCAAAAAGAACAGGATTTTGGCGGGGCTGTTGGTGAGAGCTGATGGAAAGAGATATTTGACTGGGATTCTAAGTCCTTGAGTCCTTGACTAGCTGACACTGTAATGGGTCATATTGTGGGAGGAGGGAGCCACATGCTCAGAATATATTCCAGGAAAATATAAAGCTCTCTGCTTAGTGAAATTGTTGGTATCTAAAGCTCCGTGGGATCTAGTTCCCTGGTGAGCTGGGTGAATGTTCAGGGTAAGATTTGGTATCCAGATTACCACTTTTCCCTTGTCCCCATCCAGGGTAAAAACACAATTAACTAGCTACAGTGGCATCAGACTATCAGCTTACCTGACAGTAAATCAGGATCAGAGACCATTGCAAAGCTTCCTTTATCACTTCCCAAACCTAGAGTTTGGTTGAGCGTGCAACCCTGATGAACCCATGCAGTTACCATCTTGAAGAAGCTGAAATTAAGAGTGGAGAACTGCAAATCCCTGCCCACCCTGAAAGCACGTACGGATGAGAGAGATGTCCCACGTCACCTGAGTCACGGTGCAACGGCCATGCCCCTGCCAAGGAGACGCGAAGTCTTCTGAGGGCTCCCCAGTCCAACAGTTGAACTACTCTCACTTTCTTTCTTGAAAAAAGAATTTGGATAAAAGAGCATGAACCTTGAGTATGGAACAGAAGCCCCCATATGTAAATATAAGGATGGGTTTGTCATATTTTCCCTAACACTGGTCTGGATGTGCTATGGGCATTATTTGACCTTTAGGTTTGGGCTTTAACTAGAAGGAAGCTGAAGGGTTTTCTTCTTGGCTTTCTAGATCTTACCACTCTCCTAGGGACAGTAGGGACAAAGAAAGCCCACTCTCCAGGGTTCCAGAGCCAAACATATCTAAGCTGTCCTTGCCAGGCTTCCTCTTATGTCTTCTACTTACCTCTTCTAAGTCTTCCATGATCAAGGACTATTTCCAAATAGAAGTCTTCCCAAGCTCACTTTGCAAGGTAGAAAAGATAAGGAGAAAAGAGGCTCCAGTGATGTCATCAGGCTTGAGACAGAGATTTTCCTGTATCCACTAAAAGCCACTAATTCTACAGTGAAGATTATATACACATACACATACATACATGTCTACATACATATACATATATATATGCACGCTCACACACACACACATGCATGCGCGCACACACACACACACACACACACACACACTTCTTCCTTGACTTTGGAAAGAGAGAGTAGTACAGCACGTATCCTTGAATTCCACCTAGAGCTTATGGAATGCCTCTGACAAAAAGTATATCATGATGCCTGGGAAGAAAATAATTTGCTATTCTGATTCAGAGGACTTTTAACTTGAAATTGGAAGGAAAGATGAAATATTCTTAGTTAAAATTGGAAAAATATTAAGACAGTCCACATCACTTCTGACATAAAAAAAAGTTAACAGTGGCTGAGGTGCCTGGTAATTCAAAGGAGAACATCGCTGAAAGGACAAGAGCCTCCATATATTTCAGTAGACATACCAGTGCTTTCAATGGAGGTTGGGGTGAAAAGTCGGGGTGAACTAGAGGCTCAGCAAAGAAGACCAATTTTACCTCATAAATATCACTGCGACTTGGTGGACCAGAATTCATTATGAAGACAGCGATCAAAGGTGTATCTTGTTCAAATGAGATCAATCAGAAGTGGAGATAGCAGCTTAAATAATCTGTAACTGAATGTCAGTCTACAAATGGGAACATGTGAGTGCCTAACAACCATGGCGAGTGAAGAAAAAAGAGACCTGCAGGCCGACTATCATAGTGGGAGTGTTCTATGAAGGATGCTGCCCCATGAAAATATATTTAATGTCTTTTTGAAATAGATAACAGAACTGGACTTGAGTTACGATAGAGATGTAAAGGATGTTTGAAGGGAGTCTACTCCCCGCCTTCATGTATCCATGAAATAACTCCCACTCCAGTAAGGGATGGCATGCCAGTAAAACTTCTATGCTTCTCACTCTTTATACACTCCCCAACATTGGAAGAGGAGTGAGCTATCCGACTGGTGTAAGTAGACAGATTCTGACATCAGTTGATTTACTTTTTGGATAGGAATAGGATAATGACATGTGGTGTCCTAAGTTGTCTTTATCTCGTCAACCCCTCTCTCGGGGCTTGATACAGATGAGACAGTGATTCTTCTCTTCTGGATGGAGAACTGTCTGGGTAGGACTGCCACCTAGAAGTTATAGAATACCTCTGAGAACAAGAATATCATGCTCACTGCCTTAGAGACTCCTCTCCCCAAGATCCAGCCAAGGAGCAGGTTTTAGAAAGCACAATTGTGGTTGCAGATCCAAGGCACCTGTTCCAGTCCAGACCTAGTAATAATAGTAATAGAGATAGATCTAGATGTATGGATCTCATGTCTGTCTTTTGTATCTATTTCTCCCTGGGGCCCCTAAAATTCTAAAAACGGGTACTTGAGTTACATACATTTTAGAAATATTTAGAAATTCAAAAAAAAGTTTCTTTTTTTATTTAATTTAATTTTATTATGTTATGTTAGTCACCATACAGTACATCACTAGTTGGAAAATCCAAAAGACTCTACCCCCAAACTCATACAGCAATTCAGTAATGTGGCAGGATACAAAATCAATGCACAGAAATCAGTTGTTTCCTTATACACTAACAATGCAACTGTAGAAAGAGAAATTAGAGAATCAATTCCACTTACAACAGCACCAAAAACCATAAGATACCTCGGAATAAACCTAACCAAAGAGGTAAAGGATCTATACTCTAGGAACTACAAAACACTCATGAAAGAAACTGAAGAAGACACAAAAAGATGGAAAAACATTCCATGCTCATGGATCAGAAGAATAAACATTGTTAAAATGTCTGTGCTACCCAGAGCAATCTATACCTTCAATGCCATCCCGATCAAAATTCCAATGACATTTTTCAAAGTGCTGGAACAAACAATCCTAAAATTTGTATGGAATCAGAAAAGACCCTGAATCGCCAAGGAAATGTTGAAAAAGAAAAACAAAGCTGGGGGCATCACGTTGTCTGATTTCAAGCTGTATTACAAAGCAGTGATCACCAAGACAGCATGGTACTGGCACAAAAACAGACGATATAGACCAATGGAACAGAATAGAGAACCCAGATATGGACCCTCAACTCTATGGTCAAATAATCTTCGACAAAACAGGAAAAAACATGCAATGGAAAAAAAAAAGTCTCTTCAATAAATGGTGCTGTATACAGAAGAATGAAACTCAACCATTCTCTAACACCATACACAAAGATAAACTCAAAATGGATGAAAGACCTCAATGTGACACAAAAACAGTTTCATTAAAAAAATGTCTTCAGAGCTCAAAGCACAGAGCTCACCTTTGGTCTTATGTCTCCTTTTGTCTTTCTGGGGATCTAAATCCTACATTCTTTATGCTCCACCTGAGATGCCACTTCTATGCTCGACGACTATCACCAACAAAGTTTGGGTTTTCTCTAGATTGTAAACTCCTTGGAGCAGAAACCAACAAACCATCAACTTCTCTGTATGTCATCATCTTCCCTTTCAAACTTGCTCCTGTCTCTGTCAGCTGAGTCAGGAGTCTCAGAGTCATACCAGACTCCTGCCTCCAATTCATATCCCTGAGTATCTCACATGACAATGTGCTCCATTTGCCCTGGACTATTCCAGCTGATGTCCCTTGCCCTGGCCCAACTATCAAATACGATCAGTTATATGGATACCTTAAACCCATATCCCCGTCTTCCTATGTCTTAAGCCAAGTCCCCTATCCCCCTCATCAAGACACTTTCCTGTAACAGCCCAAGTACTCTTCCAGTGTCTTGCAATTCTGTCTTCCTCAGCTGCCAGAGCAGTCTGTCGAAAAGTCAAATGTGTTCATGCTATGTCTTCATTTAAAACTATTCTATAGCTCCCTCATATACAAGCCCAAAATGAAATGTCTGGCCTCTGAATATAGCTCACATTCCACCAATTTGTTTTTGTAAATCAAACTTTAGTCATCCCAAAATGCCGGTGTTTACACATCTTGTGCTGTCCTTCCTCTTTCTGTCTGCTCATGCTGCCTCCTTTACCTGGAGACAATCCTCCCTCTACCCTCATTCCCCAAATTACATGGCAAACTGTTCATCCCTCACGATCCAGCACAAACTTCACCTAGTGCCAGACACCTGCTCTCACCACCTCTGACCACCCCAGGTTCGGATTATGGGACCATTCTCTACGTTGCCATAATGACTTATTTTCATCTCTACTGAATTTATAATAGTTTTTTTATGGTTTATATGTTTGTTTCTCTCACTAGACTGGGAGATTCTTGAGAATAAAGAGCTACTTTTTCCTGATTTGGGGGGCCATGGTTAGAAATACCAGTCCACAGTGGGCAGTCCATAAATATTTTGTACAATATTTATCACAAAACATTTTATACAGAGAAAAATAATACTATTAGCACCTGTATCGCTACCACTTGAAATCTATGATTATTATTTTACTAAACTGCTTTGTCACCTTTCTATTCATTCCTCTATCCATGCATCAATCCATCTTGTTTTAATGCATTTCAATTTACATTGAAGGCAGTCACATAACCCCCCCCCCATCTGTCAATGCACGTATCATTAACTAAAGTTCCTTATTTTGTGTTTATTTTCCTTTTAAGATGTACATACAATGAAATGCATAAATCTTCAGTGTACATTTGTTGAGTTTTGACAAATATATATATTTGGGTAACTTATCCTTTCTCCATTGAATTGTGTTTGTACCTTTGTCAAAAATCAGTTGACTATATTTGTGTGGATCTATTTCTGAGCTCGCTATTCTATTACATTGATTTATGCATCTCTTCTTTCACCAATACCATGCTGTATTGATTACTTTATCTTTATGGTAACTCTTGAAATTGGTCATTTCTATCTGCAATCCTTTCCTTTCAGATTGGAGAACTTCTGTCAACACCACTTCTAGTTCAGGTCTGTTGGTAACAGATTCTCTTGGTTTAATCTAAAACTGTCTTCATTTTGCATTCATTCTTGAAGGATATTTTTTTCTGGATAGAGAATTCTGGGTTCAGAGTTTGCCATTTTAAGCTCTTCATAAAATTTTGTTCTAATGTATTCTAGCCTCCATTTCTTTCTAACAGGAGATCAGTAATGACTTGAATTGTCATTCCACTTCATACAATGTGTTGATTCTCTCCAGCTACATTCAAGGTTTTCTCCTAATCTTTGGTTTTCCACAGTTTATATTTTGCCTAGGCATGGTTTTCTATGTATATATCCTGCCTAAGTTTCTCTAAGCGTCTCAAATTTGTAAATGTCTTTCAACAAAGTAAAAAAGCAAATGGCCATTATTTCTGCCCCATTCCCTCTCTCTTATTCTCCTGGGACTTGAGTTATACTTATGGTAAATGTTTTCATATATTGCCACATGTCTCTGAGGCCCTGTTCTTTTTAAAAATATTTTTTCTCTAGTCTTCAAATTCACTAATTTCTATTGATCATTCTTCAAGTTCACAGACTTTCCTGTCATCTTCTCTTTTTACTTAAGGTGATCCAGTGAATTTTTAAAAATTTCACATATTGTATTTCTCAATTGTAGAATTTCCATTCATTCTTTGCTATTCTTTTTACTTCTCTGCTAAGATTTACTTTAAAAAAAATCATGATGAGCATATTTTCTTCATGACCTTGAGCAACATTCTAATAGCTGCTTTAAAATCCTTGCCTGCAAATCCCAGCATCTGGCTCATCTTGGGGTTGGCCTTTATTTTTTTCCTCTTAATAATGAATCATATTTTCCTGATTCTTTGTATGTTAAATAATTCTAGATTGTGGATTGCTAGATTCTGTTTTATTCCTTTGAAGGTATTTTTGTTGTTAAGTTTGTAGATGATAGGTAACGAGCATGAGAGGCCTCAAACATCCAACTCTTTCTTAGATGACAGTGTCAGTCTAATCCTTAAGTAGGCTGCATGGAATATGTTCCGAACGGTCATGTTTCAGGGGTCAGTCAGTTGGGATGTGTTTATAGGCAAAGCTTTAGGCTCCTTCTCTCTGGTTTCATCAGTTTCCAGAGGCTGTGTTGTCCAGAACTTTGTCCTCTGATTCCATGGACCAAAAAGACTTCAGGTTTTCTCTCACAGTTTTAGCATCCTCCATCTATAGGGCAAACTGAGCCTTTACCTAGTTCATGAGCCATGAAAATGGGAATTCAGCCAGTGTCTTCCCCTTTATCAAAGCGTTGGTTCCTCCACAGAAACTACTTGCATTTGGTTGTTCTCAAGAGTCTTCTAGCCATTGGTTTTGCTTTTTTCTTTTGTCTTATTTTTGTCTAGACTTTACACCTGTTATCTGAAGAAGGATTAGTCACATGGGAGCTTACTCAGACATTATTAGAAGCAAACCTCAACAATTCATCAATATTTATTGAATTAAACCTTAGTCTGGCAACTCAAGGACAGAGATCTTTATTTATTTACTGGTATATCACAAGTGCCAAGAATCATGGATGGTATATTTTAAGTACTCAATAAACACTTGTTGAATAAATGAACAGATGAATGTACAATTTTTTTAAAAGATTTTATTTATTTATTTGACAGAGGGAGAGAGATAGCGAGAGCAGGAACACAAGCAGGGGGAGTGGGAGAGGGAGAAGCAGGCTTTCCGCCGAGCAGGGAGCCCGATGCGGGACCCTGGGATCATGACCTGAGCCGGAGGCAGACGCTTAACGACTGAGCCACCCAGGTGCCCCAGATGAATATACAATTAACACCGACATTTTCCATGTACCTTAACTGACTTTCTCAGAAACTGAACACATAATCAAAAGGAGCATAACCCATAATCTCTTTTCCAAACTAACAACTGTTAACATTTTGTCATATTTGCTTTTCGCATCTTTTTAAATTAAAGGATCATGAAATTAAATATAAAGTAGAAGACCCCTTAACATACCGACTTCTTTTACCCTAACTTTGGATTCCAGTATGTATATCTCTTGATCTAAATTATAGAGAATTCATTAATCTTTCCAATTTTCCAAAAGGAGGAAAGGAACATAAAACTCAGGGCATAAGAAGTGGTTCTTCTAGAAGAGTTCAGTAGGCAAATAAGTTAGAAAAATTCTATATTCAACAAAATACAACCTGATGGAAAATCTTCGCAGAGCTAGTACATGTTGTAAACCATTAAGGATAGTGTATGGTACGTAGCACTTCCCAACCATCTCTGACCTTGGAACGCTGTCCTAGATCACCTCACGGGACTACTTCTCCCTGTAACTCACTTTGGGGAAAGCTAATATGAATAGTCCCATATTTCTGATGCAAAAAGTTAGGCATGGGAAAGTCATCCTTTGATAGAGCGAATCAACATCCTATCTCTCTTGTTCCCCAAATGGCATATTCTCTCCTTCCCCCATTGAGCCTGGATTTCATTTCTACCTTTCCATTACATTTGCCATAAGTAAAGTCAGCCATCATCCTTGGCTATTTACATGTTGATCCACACATAAAAGAGAATAAAACAGCAGAGCAGACTGGAGGAACAATTAAGAACCTGGAGATATAAAAGGCATTTGCTTTCAAGAGGATTCACCCAGCACACAGAGCTTTCTTTCATGATTAAATTCTTTTTGAAATCCTAAATCAAAAGCACAGCCTATCAGAGAGCTAGGAAATCCATAATGAAAAAAAAAATGTCATTGATGAGAGCCGTTTTGTTATTATACTGAGTGCTTCTGACAGCATTCGCTGCCTAAGCACATGCGGGAAACTGCAAACCATGCTGAATGTTTTCTGAATATTTTCTTTCTATACAGAATGCTACAGTGAAGTGCCCAGTGAGCGAGAAACAGAGAAATAAAACACAGTTGGCAAAGTCAAAGCAAGCAGAATTAATGCCTCTGCGCTGCAGCCCCGGCATCTCTAGCTCCCTAAGGGGATTGGTGAGAAACTATAGCTTTTGTTCAGTCCTTTCAGAACTCTATTAATTTTTTTCTGCTTGGCTAAGTCAGGACTATATAGGGGACAGGCAAGGGGCAGGACAAATCCATTTTTAAAACTCTTCAATCAAATCCTAAATAGGCACCAGTAATATTCAAGAAGTAACAACCGTGAGTAATAAGTGTCCTTGGGGACCCAGAAACGTTTTCTAATCAAGGACCACAGAGTCCCAAACTGGGCCCAGCACGTATAAGCTGAGTTCACCCAGTATGCAGGTTACACTGTCAAACACGGCTTCCGTTGTGTGGTATTTCCACTTCTCACATTCATTTGGGAGAAACTGATGTCAAAAAAACTTTTGGGGAGCGCCTGGGTGGCTCAGTCAGTTGAGCGTCTGACTCTTGATTCTGGCTCAGGTCATGATCTCAGGGTTTTAAGGAGGAGCCCCACGTTGGGCTCCATGATCAACAGGGAGTCTGCTTGAGACTCTCTCTTTCCCTCGGCCCCTTACCCCTGCTCACACTCTCTCCAAATAAATTAAATAAATAAAATCTTAAAAAAAGATAAAAAATAGGGGTGCCTTTGTCTCAGTTGGTTAAGCGTCTGCCTTTAGCTCAGGTCATGATCCCAGGGTCCTGGGATCAAGCCCCATGTTGGGCTCTCTGCTCAGCGGGAAGCCTGCTTCTCCCTCTCCCACTCCCCCTTCTTGTGTTCCTTCTCTTGCTGTGTCTCTCTCTCTGTCAAATAAATAAATAAAATCTTTAAAAAAATAAAAAATAAAAAATAAACTTAGGAAAGGGTGGAAGGAAATGAGAGTCAAGAGGATGCATCCTTAGATCCGCCCTACTTGGGCAGACCAAAAAAGTAACTTGATAAAGGGCCAGTAAGTCTTTTTATGCAAGGACCTAGAAATCCACCTCACGTGATCGGGAAATCAGGTGAGAAGCCGTTCATAGGCAGGCCACAGGGTATGTGGAGGCCCAAGGATTTGTCTTTTTTTTTTTCCCCCCTTGTTAAAAACTGGAAATAATCATTCTATGATTGCCACAGAAAAGTTTTCCCTTTATTTAGTCAGACCAAAGAGAGAGGTATAATGAAGAAAGGAAAATCACCCCAAGTTCCACTTTGCAGATATTGGCACTGTTAATACCTTGGTTCACGTTCATTGAGATTTCCACGATACTAAAACCACAGGTTTTTAATATGTTATAAAAATGGCTTCATCCCTTGCATGCTGTTTTATAACTTTATTCCACTTAACTATAAATCATGATCATCTTTCTGTATCAACACCTACATCATTATTTTGAATAAATGTAAAGTGTGTCCTTCATTGGATATATCACAATTCATTTACGTAAGCTCATTGCCGCATATTTAATTTCCCACTGTTACAAACCATGCATTATAAATATACTTTCTTATATATCTTTGCATGCTTCTTTATTTACTTGGGGAAAAAAAACCTAGATGTACAGCTGCTGGATCAAAGAGCATATTTTAAATTTGTATACATTCCACCAGATGGAATTATGTTGGGGGGAAACAGTGTATCGGTTTACATTCACCAACAGTGTATGAGAGTCAGCACTTAGCTTCAATACTTGGGATCTGAGAGGCTGCTCCCCCAAACTGGGGCTGCACCTACGCTACAGAGTCTGGACTCACTGAGGAAAGTCTGAGTCTGAGTCGTCTTGGTATCCTCCAAAGCCCTGCAAAGGGCATTGGTTCTACAGGGAATGCCCAATGAGGGTTCTGATAAATAGGCGAAGTTCTCTTCATGACCTCTAGGACCTGTTGTCTCTGGACACCCCCATCACCTCTCTGGTTCCCTCCCCCATGACTCTTCCACTTCGCCTGCTCCAACCACACTGTTAACCTTGCTGTTCCGCCAGCACACTTAGCGTGCTCTCTCCAGGGCAGCGGCCCCTGCTATTCTCTCTTCCTGAAACTTTCTTTCCCTGATATCCACAAGGCTCATTCCCTCAGAATGCTGCTCAGAGGCCACATTATCAATGAGTCTTCCTATTTTGATTTGCCAGACCCTCAGCATTCACTGTCCTCCTTCCATTATATTAATTTTCTCCAATGTCTTTATTACCCTGTGACACTATATATGTTACTTGTTTACAGTGTTCACTTTGTGCCTCCACCCACTGGGGCAGGAAATTTTGTATACTTTGTTTATCGCTGTATTCCTAGCACCTAGGAGAGGGGCTCAGTTATATATATTAAATGAAGAGGTGAGTTTATTTAAAATAAAGGATGGATGAAGACATCTGCAAGCAGAAAGTTAATTGCTGGAACCATTATCGCAGGCACCATGAGAGAAAGTGTCCACGCAGCTGAACAGAATAAGGCTAAAATACAGACCTAGGTCGCTGTATCCTCAGAGCCCTACAGTCATTCAGTATCTATCTGAAGTAAGAAGTTAGAGAACACAGGGTGTCTTGAAAAATTTGCCATCTGGGAATACAAAACTCACATGATATTTTTATGAAATACGTATTACAAAGTAAAAATAAATGAGCAAGTCGAAATCAAACGATGTCAGTATTGAGGAGGTGCTGCCATTTATGAGTAGAGATTGTGCTCAGAAAAGAAGAAAAAGTGTTCTAAATGCTGTGAAGCTGGGAAGGTGACGGGCATGTGGGGTGTGGGAGAGAAAGAAACAAGAGTGCTTTCATTTACTCATCAACTTTAGTTAAGCATGTTTGAGAAGCCAGGCATTATAATAGGTGGAAACTGGAAAATGAAACACAGACCCGCCCTCAAGGAATCTACAACCCAGCTGGGGAGAAATATATGTCAGTTACCAGTGTGGTATCATGGTGTGGGCTCTATTTGTGGCAGATGTGAGGGATCTTTAACCCAGACCAGTAGGTGAGGGAAGAGGGGGCACTGACAGGAAAGGTGGTCTCCAGGCTGAGTTGTGAAGGACACGTCAATAAAAATTAGCCAGAAAGCACAAAGGACGTGCTCACAAGGAGGAGAGAGCCAGCTCTGCAAAAGCTTGAAGTCAAAGAGAAGCGCCACACAGGGAGGAGAGCACCGCCCAGGCGGAGACCCCAATAGTCCCGAGACCTGTGGCTGGAGAGGTGAGCAAGCCCAGAGCATGGGAGTCTCCTCTCCTGGATTCGTCCCTACCCAGAGACGCTGGGCTCCATGAAAGGAATTAAGAAGGGCAGTCAACCCTGATCCTTAATAAACTCATTTCACAAAATTCCAGACATACTGAACAGACTCAACGAGAACAAGAGCCCATTTAATAGGACCCGAAGTCTCTGCCAGAATCAAAGGACTAAAGCAAAAAGATGAAGGGTGAAATTCAGACATTAGCCCTCCACACGGCTGCAGCAAAGGACACCCCGGGCAGCAGAGGGGAACGGCAGCCCGGGGCACTGGATTCAGGAGGTGCTCCTGGCTGCTGACTCTTGGAAAGCAGAAGCATTGTAGACAGAAATCGGGGTGAGATTTGGCTTATTTTCCAGTCATTTCCATTCCCCCTTGGAGTTCCATCCATTCTCCCATCGCTAGTGATTCATAGGATGTTTATCTGATCAAAATTGACTTCCACTGAATAAAGAACTGAATCTATGACAAACTACAAAAGCCTTCCTACTCTGTGTCATTTATCATCATTTTTTCTCCACTGTGGCAAATAGTTGTGGATATGAAAAACAACCAGCCTCCAGCCTGAGCATATGTACTAAAAAATGTTTCACTACAGTAGCGTTTCTGCATACCAGACTCACCTGGAAACTTTTTAACAATACCAATGCCTGAGCCTCACCCCAGAGATTCTCACTCCATGGATTTGAGGCACCTGGGAATCACTGATTATAATGTACCTATTAAAGGTTCTAAGAAATCCAATTATAGACATCAAGGTTGACAGTGTATCATCTAGAATTTCCTCCATTTATTTCACGTGGGACCCACAAGTTTTGGCAGAGTACTTACGAACATCTAACAAAACACTCAACTTCGGCAAAATATAATTTCAGTAGTGCTAGTCTTTCTTTTTAAAGAAATAAATGCCCAGGACTAATGGTGTACATTTAGGGCTTTATATTTACCATCAATCAAAGCATCAGTCAACGAAAGAAGCCTGGGCTTTCATTAATCCTCCTCATTTAGGTGTAATTATTTTAAGACAAATGATAAATAAGCAAGTATGAAGATTTCCCTCTTCGGCAGGAGACTTCCTCTTAAAGAGAGTAAGAAGCCCATTACCCCATAACTCTGTCTTTTGCTCAACCATCCGAGCTTCAGAAACCCTGCTCCAGGATAACCTCAGCAAATGTCTTAATAATTTACAGCTCCCCCTCATTTTTCTTATGACCCGTGGGCCCAGGTTTGTGATCCACAAGATATCTAGTCCATGTAAGTAACTTAATAAATATGAAATAAAGCTTTGGGAGGCAGGTCACACGTGGCGTGGAAATAGCATTCCCTCCTGAAACAGCCAGACCTGTCTAAATCACATCTCTACTACTTATTAGCTTTGTGTCCTGGGGCAAGCTTACCTCTCTAATTCCAAGTTTGGCCGATCAAGTGACGATGGCTGACATATCTAATTTCCAGGACTCGGAGATTAAAGGTCATGTGTGTGACCTGCCTGACTTAAGCATGGTGCCCTGCAAATATTTGTGGATTCTTCAAATGATTTCTAAAGTAACGATGTAGCTATTTTTTTAAATCAGAAATTGCTTTAACATTTTTTCAGGGTGTAATGTGAGGAAAGGTTTAAAATAAAGATATTTCCTCTGTTCACAGGTCATTTTCGAAAAAGTATGCATTCTGCTAGGAATTGAAACATCTATAGTCCTCTGCTATAGTTGAAGTCATAGCCATACTCGTAAATCCTTGATCTTCTGTTCCAGGGCAGATATTAACAATGAGCTCCTTTATATTTCTGTCCACGCAAGCATATTAATGTCAAAGGACAAGCATATGCAAAGATGTTTGGGGAGCCAAATATGGAGTTATTGATAAAAACACATATTTTGGGGCACCTGGGTGGCTCAGTCGGTTAAGCGTCTGCCTTCGGCTCAGGTCATGATCCCAGGGTCCTGGGATCAAGCCCCACATCGGGCTCCCTGCTCAGCAGGAAGCCTGCTTCTCCCTCTCCCACTCCCCCTGCTTGTGTTCCCTCTCTCACTGTCTCTCTGTCAAATAAATAAATAAAATCTTTAAAAAAAAACAACACATATTTTATGGCTGCTTTTGGGGCACATTTTCAAGCAAGAATATCGAAAAACCAGAGAAACCAGGGGATGGTTCCAATGCAGAACTAATACTCAAAACTGCCCAAACTCAGATGTTTAGTTCCTTGGATAGATGGCTATGTTGTTTTATTCATGTGCTTAGAGACCAAATGTGAAGTAAACTGAGGTGTAAATCTAGTGGGTAAGAAATTCTGTCTCACATGGAAATTTACTATTTATTAAATATTTAATACTACTTATTTACTCCTTCTTGAAGATTTCTTCAACTGTGACCACTCACATCTTTCAAAATGGATTCCCACTCTAGACCACTTTGTAAAGGAATTGACAAGAAATGGTTGTCTTCTCTTATTCAAACCTCCCAAACATTAGAGAATCCTTCAGTTGCTTCCCTTTGGGTTAGAGGTTCAAGTTGAAAAAAATTTTTTTATAATTCTTTTTTGTAACCTCTTTATTGAGTTACAATCGACAAATAAGAAGCTGTAGATATTTAATGTATCCAGCTTAATAACTTTGGAGATGAGCACACACCTGTGAAACGATCATAATTACCAATGCCATAAATTTATACATCACCTCCAAAAGTTTCCACCTGCCACCTTTTGTGTTTTGGGGGGTTTTGGTTTTTTTTCTTGTATAGTAAGAGCACTTACCATAAGATCTACCCTCTTAGCAAATTTTTAAGTATACAGTACAGAATTGTTAAACATCACCCTATGTTATACAGTAGATCTCCCGAAATTATTTTGCAAAACAGAAACTTTATATGTTTTGACCAACACTTCCCCACTTCCCCCTTCCCCCCAACCCCTACTTAATTACCTATGCTTTTTCATGCCTATTTGTTTCAACAAAGAGAATTTTAATCATGTTAGACCCCAGGTTGACAATACAGGGTAGAATGGAGTTTCACAGACTCCGCTGGGCAGAAGTAATTTCAAAGCTGCTAACGATGTACATATGCAGTGCTGTGTGAAGGAGAGTGCCCAACTCATGGTCACAGGAAAACTGTGACTTAAATCTCAGGTTTGTTATTAAGTGACTTTGTTCTGCGACCTTAAATGATTAATTTTAACCTGCAGGTCTATTTCTCCTTCTCAGAGTGTTCTTGTGAGGGCTACAGGAGATAATGCTTATCACATGATTATTGTGATGCCCAGCATATGGTAAACACTCAAGGCATTTAGTTACAACTTCTTATCTATAAAGTAATAAAATTATCTGCTAGGATGTTTAAGACCCCTTGTTTTCATATATGTAAACCCATAAGTACTGTTTATAAACGTATAATCAAAGCTATTGAAATACTCAATACATACTGAAAGTGGTGGCCATAGTCATGAACAGTGAATGCATCTGACAGATAATGTATGATATTTTGTTAACTAATAAATAATTATAATTGGCTTTTATCATAAAGTGGATAACTTAATCTTTGACATTTTCATTTAAGGACTATCAGAATCCTCTTTCGACCTAATATTCTAAGTGAATTTATAGAAGGAATGTAGTCTTATAGTTCAATTCTATATCCCTTATTCGGGGCTCAGAATTTTAAAAATTCATCTAACAAACGTTAATTGAGCTATAAGCACTGTGCTAGTTGGAAGTAAACTATGTTAACTGTGTTTATTATATTTTTGACAATTAGATTTTCAGGGGTGCCCACAAAACCCTATGTAGTAGAAATGGAAATTTGCAATAAAAGCATAACACGATGTAGTACTTTCATAATGCTAGTAATTAAACAAAGATGAAAGATGCAATTGATATAAGATTGCTTTTCTCTTAAATGTTGCTTGATGAACAGCCGGTTTAAAACAAAGGGTAAATAATACTAGATAGAGAACATCTAGAACATACGACCTTAGGGGTTGGTGATACTTTTTCACGTCTTATTTCATCTCAAAACTTAAGATTTACTTTTTCCTTGATGTGTGTATGCAATCAAAACATTCTTACCTCCATCAAATATAAGTGTCATCTATTAGCTCATCAATGGAATAAGGATAAGGCGATAATAGAGTAAAAAGATGAAAGAAATTTCTGGAAAAAAAAAAACTATGAAAAAAGAGGTTTAAAGTAGGTTAGTGTGTGTGTGTGTGTAAGGAATTACCCAATTTGGAAACAACTGAGCTAGCTATGACAAACAAGAGGATAAACAAAACCACATGTGTAAACCCCCTCTGAAGAACAAAAAGAAGACTGCAGAGATCCAATATTTCATCAGTAAGCTCTCAGCTCCATCCATGAAGTAGACTTATTGACCCGGGACAGGCTGGTTGCTTTCTGCAACATAACAGCTATCACAGAGGTAAGAGAGGGGGACCACCTTATATGCTTTTTTTCATCTTCATTTCAGTCCAGACAGAATTTGGGATTGGCTGATGCATTATGTTTTCAGAAAAAGAAATGTCCTCCAAATTAAAAAGAAATCTTCCTTGGTCAATCTCTTTCTTAGGACTTGAATCTTAATGTAAAACCGGCAAATTATCTCTTTTGCCATGGCCAGCCCTTTCACTAAGGTTTTCCTCAGAATTTGCATTTTTTAAAAATTACAGCTTATTTTTAAACTGATTTTTACATAAATACCAACTGCTCCATGAACCGTGGAAAAATCTCCTACTCTTTGACGTGAGGTATCATTTATCTTAGGCAATGGGAGGTAACACTATTGTTTCAAACACTGATTAGTCCTCATTCTGAGCCCGTTTAAGCCAGTTCGGCTTGAGAGCTGTTCATTATTCCAGGAAAAGGAAGAAAGGAGGGGAGGGAGGGAGGACTGAACTCAACTTCAGGCAATGCTATTGAAACCTGGAGTGTTCCTGTATATACACAGATCAGACGTCTATTCCCGAGACGCACCAATTTTTTTCTTTCCCCAGGGTTATAGAATAATCATGCTTTAGTCCAAATCCTCAATACGACCACGGGAAAACTAGAGTAAATCTCAGAGACTCTGTGTCGGCTGTGTATGTAGAGGTCAGTAACTTCAGAGAACGGGTCTCTTTCTGCATCATTTTCTCAGTCTGTTGCTAGAATAAAGAAACTTGAAGGTGCTTACAAGTTCTGTAACCAAGACTTTATAGAAATATAAAGCATACTACTGAAAGAACAGGGAAGTTCATTCTAACAGGAAACTTGGTAAGCTACAAGCTGATGACTCTTTAGGGAAAATTTATTTTTTTAAAAAGATTTTATTTATTTACTTGAGGGACAGAACACAAGAAAGAGAGAGAGCATGAGCCGGGGGCGGGGGGTTGCGGGGGAGGAGAAGCAGACTCCCCTCTGAGCAGGCGGCCTGACTCTGACTCAGGGCTCCATCCCAGGACCCTGGGATCTTGACCTGAGCCGAAGGCAGATGCTTAACTGACTGAGTCACCCCGGCGCCCCTCCTTAGGGAAAATTTAGAGAGCAGCCACTTGGTCTCATGCATCCCCATATAAGAAGAAGTGTGTATAATGATTCACATAGCAACTAAATCCCTCTCAAGAGAAAAGTCCTTGAAGTTGGAGCTCTTGGTATATCTCTCTTTTAATTATGCTGGTATGTTAAGCAGAGGTTGGGACAAGAAAAGAAAATCATTTTTACTTCAGGTGTGAAGACCACTGAATATCAACTACAGAGTTGTAGAATTAAGTTCTAGGTGGACATGAATCCCATGACGTCAGAGCCCACTAACCAAGGCTCTTAAAAAAACTAGTAAATCATTCCAAACACTAGAAAAAGACAATGGGTTTTATTTCCTTTGATCTAAAGTTGGATTAATTTAGGCAGAAGACAGAGGACATACTTAATGTAGTCTTCTAAACACATGACTCAAAATGTCAGAATACATAGGAGGCAATGCAAAGCATGTCCAAAAGAAAAGAAAATACTGGAAAAGGCCACTTCATCTTTTTAGTGAATCTTATTGGCATTTAGAACCACTCCTGTAATGACCACTGTTGGGTTTATCCAGAATCCCTTCCTCCTCTTTTGCTAAGATTACCCGGCTTTTCCTTGTTGCATGACCTTCTCTTACTCTACGTGCTCGCTCTGGGACAGCCAATCTTTGTGTCCAGCCCCACCTGCTAAAGGAGTGAAGTATCACTCAGGTTCACCAATCAGAGGACATTATTTTCTTAAATAGAGTAATTTGTTTCAGGATGGGCATATGACCCCAACATGGCCAAGTAAAGTGTATCTTGAGACTGAATGCTGAGAGAGACAGGATCTTTCTTTTTTATGGTGGAAAGGGTCCCAAGCAATGAATGCATACTTTGGGCTACCACTGTCTGTCTTTCCTAATACACAGCTGAAGCCTTTATGAAATAAAAAAGAAGCCACACATAAAAAAAGCAGAACCATGAAATGGAAATTGAAATAGAATGTGACAGTCTTCAAGCCCCTGGGTCCATTATTCAAGGATAATAACACATCGAGAATCACATATGCAAGGATAACCCAACATCACATTGTGTCTTGAGATTTTCTATAAGACTTAGTATTATGACCATCGTACCACAGGTTAGCCAACAGCATGTTCCATGTCCTAATAACCAGGATGGCATCCTCTACAGATAGTGTTGTTTTGCTTTCCCATAGCTGCACAGGAGGCCCGAGGTAGCATTTTCCCCAAAAAGAAGCTTAATGTCCTTTGTAACTGCGAGTAGAGAGATAACATGGATAAATGGAGCTATTTATTGGAAAACAAAGATTTCAAAGCCTGAGCTCACTTACATTAGGTCAACAGATAGGTCAACAGCGCCACCCTCCTACATGAAGAACACAGCCCATGTAAGAACAACAGGAATTGTAATACCTGTTTTTTTTTCTCTTCAGTTATCATGGGAAACAAATATCTCAGTCCTTTAGTTACCGACTTCCTCGATGCAATGAAGAGGACATGATAGAAGCCCAGACATGACCTAAAGGGCTGTGAAAAAAATTCCAAAATGGCACACATCCCAATGAGGACATGGTCTATGCTAACATACACTTCATACTTTTCATGCATAGCCTTCACGTGCCCTTGACTTTTAGCTGCTATCTACATTTGGGGGTTGTAGCTGTTCTTTTTATAACTTGTGACTATACACATGATCCCGAATCCAACAAAATAGACATCAGTATTTTGATCCTTGGAATTAAAGTAATTCCATGAAGTAATTATGCAAATTCCATAGTGACCAACCCAGTCTTCTTAACCAAGGTTTACCTTTTCCTATACAATTCTGAAGGATTCAAGAGGAATCTTACTCTCTGTGCTACCTAATAATTCCTTAACCCAGAACCCATCAGAGCTTTCCATCCAGTTGCACAGAGCCAAGAAAGCTAGAAAAGCAGAGGCAAGACCTGAACTGTAGCTTCCAGGCTGTAAACTGAGGAGCACTGTGACAACCAAGCCATAGCAATGTATTTCATCTGTTTTCCCTGTCTTCTTAAGCCATGCTTCCAATGACATATACATGCCAGAAAATGGAGAAGACAAGTATTGCAAAGTGGCTAAAACAGTCCCCTGTCCTACAGAACCTTCAAGGAGAAATTGTCACTGAAATTTTATTACAGCCTTTCTTATGGCAATTTATACTAAGGCTATAAAAATGCATCATTCCCTTCAACCCAAAAATTCCACTCCCGGGAATGTTTCCTAAGGAAATAACTCAACAGAAGGAAAAACCAAGTGCACAGTAATGTTATTTGCAGCTCCATCTAAAATTGCAAAGTACCACAATCAATCTAAATATATAACAATAAGGAATTTTTAAGTAAATTATTGTGTATAATTCAATGGAATATTACACAGCCATAAAATTATAATTATACTGTCTTGATATAATATTCAGGGGAAATGTATAAAATGTTACATTCATTATTATGATTACAACTACGAAGACTAAGAAGGCACATATATATGAATATTAGGATGGAATGTAAAAACTAAAAGTAATCATAGTCGAACTGTGAGGTCATCCCATCAAAATTAATTTATGTTGTGTTATGAATCAACAGCAGCAGTGATAAGACTCTGCCTTCTCCTTCAGGGGAGAAAAACCAACCTTAGTTAGCCATTCATTCCTTAAAAGGACTCTCCCTGAGCACCTGCTATGAGCCAGGGTTCATCTGGAATTAAAGATATATTCACCTAAAATCAAATATGCTCCAGCCATATTTCTTCAGCTTTGTCCCATGGGTTTAGAAAGTATTTATAGGGCTTTGTCAACTCCTATTTCTGTAATTACCACATTTCATCAAAAACACGATGCCCATTTCCCCTCACATGCTCACTATCTCTGACACTGAGCTGTGTTTTCTCATCGATGGCATCTTAAAAATCACTATCACGAGGCGCCTGGGTGGCTCAGTTGGTTGGGCGACTGCCTTCCGCTCAGGTCATGATCCTGGAGTCCCGGGATCGAGTCCCGTATCGGGTTCCCTGCTCAGCGGGGAGTCTGCTTCTCCCTCTCCCGCTCCCCCCTCTCGTGCTCACTCTCTCTCTCTCTCTCTCAAATAAATAAATAAAATCTTAAAAAAAAAAATCACTATCACCAGTCATGATGAAGTTGTAACTACCTGCGCGAATGCAAACTTGGTCACGGATTTTCATATGGTTATCATTTTAGCTGAGCTGTTTGTGTTGCTGGTGACACAAATGATGAATTTCACTGAGGCATTTAAAACTTGTATGATTATTCGACATTAAGTGAAAAGTGTACATGCAGAAAGGCATAGCTACCGAGCAACGGTAGAAATCTAATAGCAGTGGAACAGATCTCTTTGTTAGAGAAATGACCACATTTCCACATCTTCCTGCAATAACAACCAAATTATTTTACTTGTCTTTTCTTTATTCTACATCCACAAAGACGGTAAATGACAAAAAAAAAAAAACACAAAAAACTAAGTCTACATAAGCCGAAAATGGTCTCTTGAAGATGTAAAGTAAAAATTTTACGATGTAAGAAACATGGTACCATAGTTTAATTAAGAAGCATTATTTTGAGTGTTCTAGAACATGATGATACCACTTAAAAAATCAGTTGCTGATGTAATCAATACAGTCACTGACAACACCATCCAGTGATGACCTGTCTAGCCTTTTATCTTTTTTTTTTTTAAGATTTTATTTATTTATTTGACAGAGGGAGACACAGTGAGAGAGGGAACACAAGCAGGGGGAGTGGGAGAGGGAGAAGCAGGCTTCCCGCCGAGCAGGGAGCCCGATGCGGGGCTCGATCCCAGGACCCTGGGATCATGACCTGAGCCGAAGGCAGACACTTAACAACTGAGCCACCCAGGCGCCCCTAGCCTTTTATCTTTAACCATCTCTCCTCTCTCTAGCTGTTATAAGGATTATCATCATTTGCCATACTTGTGACCCAAACTGGAGAACTCAGGGGCTAAAGCAAAAAAAAAAAACCCAAAAATTAATATTCTCCAGCCTGGACATGAGTCCTCTAAATGGGAAATTCTCTGGGCAATTCTAGAATAATTCTAGAAGCTTTGCTGCTTCTTTACGGTGGAAGTATTGGACCTTACTTCCTACAGAAAATGCTAGGAAGAGCTGACAAGCACAATTAAAAGCCACTTCACAAACATTTCCTACAATCTGTAGGAAAAATGTTTAGAAGCATCCTATTTTTCTCATTGTTGGTCTAATAAAATTGGGTAATAATGCTATAATCCCCTAACAGAGAGTATCCTGGAGAAATCCGTCACATCTAGCACCACAATCATCATCTAGAAGATCTGATTGTGTTTTCTCCATTGACGATCTGGCCTGTTTCAAGCAGGAAGGTGGTCTCACTCTACTGGCTGTAACTTCAGGAGAGCAAGGCTTGAATAGAGACCATAGTGTCTCCAAAGGTGGTCTCCTAATGTTATTCCTTGGACCTGGAATTCCCTTCATTCCTCTACCTTATTCTTAATTCTAGCTAGAAACCCCTGTAAAACTCTTCACCAGAGCATAGGCATTTTTAGTACCTTTTCTCCTTTCTTCGCCTCTCAGTGGGCAGAATCAGAGATTCAGAAGCCTTGTGTCAAGTACCAGCCTGGCCAAACAAAGAGAGACCCTTAATGGAAAGAAATGACATTAGGAAAGGGGAGAAAAAGTGAATTACAATTATGACTGATGGTAGGCAAGCAAGCATATTCTGCATCTCATACTGTGGCTGTTTGCAGCTGATGAGGCTCAGATGCACACAGGAAGGAAACTGGTTTAATTCCTCAATAACCGTTGGCCTTAAATCATGACTTGTAGAGAAATCCCCATGAGAAGCTTAGCAGTTACTAGGACATGATATATGCTGTGACATGAGGGCACCACTGGCCTCTGCCTCTGCCCGTCCCCTGGCCCACACTACACATCCTGATCATCAGAGCCTTGGTCAACTTTCATCTCCCCCGCTTTTCCTCTTCCCACTCGGCAAGAATGCTGGCTTTTCTCCAAAGAGCTTGTGCGGATGTTCATAGCATAATTGTATCTGCATTTTGGGGAGATATTTCTGGCAGCAGTAGGAGAATATGCTGGAATAAAATCCCGAAGGCAGGGGTTGCAGTTAGGAAGAGAAGAGGGAGTTTTAATGCAAAGCAGGGCTACCCTGGATTAATGGCAGTGGAAATAGATGGATTTCACGTTAAGAAGGAGCATACTGCCTCCCGTTAAGTGACTGGTCCGCAGCAGGGCTATCTCCTGGCCTTCAGTCCTCACCTTGACACTGTCAGGAGTGGATGTCCTCTCTCATTCATCACACTTCTCTCTACCACCCCCTTTCATTCTCACACATGTTCCTTGACTCCTCAGCCTTCCTGGGCCTGGAGAGCACAGAGGGGACAAAGGTCCAAGATTTCTGCAAAGGTTTATAATCCGCAATTGAGATGAATCAGAAGGATGATGATTTTGAGTATTGAGTTACTTGAATTTACTTAAAGCTCGTTCTGAATTATATCTACCTATGGAAATGTTAGTAATCACAGACTCATGGATAATTATGACTTTATTAGGAACAGGATTTTATTGAAAACTGTATGGTCATTGAACAATATAGGCTTATTTTATGTGCACTCTCAGTTGGTTCAAGCAGGAATACCAGTCTCAACTCCTCACCTGGTGGAAAATGGAAATACAGCATTAAGTTTTTCTACATGGTTCGTTCTACAGGAGACCCTGTGGATTTGGGGAGGCGAGGGGGAAGATTCTTGATCAAATAAATTTAGGAAATGCTGCATACCCTAATCCTTCTTGAAGCACCTTTGATGTTCCCATTAACATCTCAAAGTCTCTGGGAAGTCCTACATTAAATAAAACTACCTAACCGAGCATTTCCCAAACACTGCAGCTATTAAATCCCCTTCTAAACTTGGAAAATCTATTTAGCCTGACTGTGCTTCGCTGCTTCTCTACGGTGGAAGTATTGGACCTTACTTCCTACAGAAAATGCTAGAAAGAGCTGACAAGCACAATTAAAAGCCACTTCACAAATGGGAACTTGCTGGCCCTTAAAATCTTGGAAGTGCCCAGTTAATGCCACATATAGACTGTTGTTCCATGGCCTTCCTTTCCCAAAATAAGCCAGGGTCGTGTCTCACATTGAAAGGATGAAATCACACCCTGGCCATGGGAGAGTGAACTTAAGAGGGAAAAAGAAAAGAGCCAGACAGAGAAAGATCTGCCCTAGAATGAAGTTTGCTGGGAGGTTAATGGGGCCTGCACCTTACAGGCCCCTTAGAGAAGACTTAACCACGTATGATATTATCATGTATTTTCATCAAATTTGCAAATAAGAAATCCTTCAACTGCGGTCGTTTAGATTACTATTTCTTTCCACTCTGATTTGCCATCTGTTACATTTTCCCTGTGTCGGGTAATGTTGGTGTAATCGTGAATCATTTTTGGGTTTTGGCTAAGAAGTTGAGTTAGGGACACACTGAGTTTGGGTTTACTAGGATATGTTTACACAGCTTCCAGTCATTTCTGTTAAGTTGTGATCAGCCATCCCAGTGAAGGAACGACTTCCAGAAATACCCCTGCAGCCCACTATACCACCCCACTGGGCATGATGATCTAAAGCATGGTGAGAACCAAGCATGTCCTGTCACTGACCCAGCACCACAACTACATGGTTTGTGAAAGGAAAACAAGGTCTGAAATGTAGGAAGGCAAACGCTAATTTGTGTGATATTGTACACAGAAGACTCCATTCTCATTAATGCACAATCAGAATTGAAGTTTTCTCCTGTTAAAAATCTACTTGATTATGCCATATCCACAAATACACATGCACTATATATTTTTCCTTCTTTGATGAGAATCTTTTTTTTAATGACATTTACCAGGATTTCTATGTTTGTAGGGCACAAACCTACAACTGTTTTGTTTTACACATCCCAAGATATTCTATTAGATTCTAGAATATCCCTCACATACAGGGATATTCTAGGATAAAATCTAGTGGCTCTAGGTGAAATACTGTCACTGACCTAGTGACACAGGATGGAAAAAACAAGTGAAAATACTCGTTAATAAGTCACTGCATGTGACATAAAATTATTTCATTAGAACTCTTTCAGCTCAATACAGTATAACAGAAATTTAAAATGAATGGAACTACTCTCATTTATTCTCTGATTTCAGATTTATTTTACATTATTTCAGAATTACAGATAACACCAAGATTCAAATATGATAAAAAAGGAGCCAAAACATAAACTGAAAGAGAATACTGGCAGAAGTATCAATATTACCAAAAGTCTTAATTATATCATGATGGAAACTAAAACTTGCAGATCAGTATCATGACCATGAGGACAAGCATTATATTCATACAGTCTGAAACCAGAAATAGAAAAGCAAGAGGCAAATGAATGTTGCAGAAAACACAAATTTGCAGTGTTTAACAAATGTCATCAGATGAAATAATATTCCCGATTAGACGGCCTAAGGAAACTTCAAATGTCTAAAATTGTAAAGTTTATATACAAAGCAAAGTTTAGAGATTTTTCCTAATTTGACAAAATTCCTAAGAATAGCATTACCAATAGAGGGTTGCTAAACTGAAATAAACGCTTCTAAACAATCAGCAACACAAATCAGTTTTGAGTCAACCATGCTAAGGGAAAAAACTATTATCGATCTACTTTCTCTACAGAAAATGATACTTGAAAATTTATTGTCATTTGAAGAGGCAAAGAGAATGCAACCAAAAATGTAGTAATTATAAAAGTGCATTGGGACATTCATAAAATTGTGTTATTTTTCAGGATTTTGTGACTATTTGGGCATATGCATGCTTTTTAAAATGCATAACTTGTGATTTCTCATCCTAAATAAATATTTATTTTCATATCTAACTTAAAGTTACTTCTGTAACTTTGTATTCTTTTTCTTAGAGAAAGCTCCCCAAATCATAAAAGCCTCAGACCCCACACAATCTGGACCCACTCCTGATCCATCCTTTCTTAGACTTTGGCAAGTGAATTCATTCAAACAGATTGACCAGTTGGTTATTTAATAGCATTTACATATTGACTCAACTACCAGTGAATTTAATGAAAATGTGTCCCATACCTAGGCCTCCTATGAGAAGCTTCACTGAGTTCAAATCATATGCTGATATTGAAACAATTCTCTAAAATGGAGAAAGCTGGGAGTAGTAAATATTGCTCTCTATTCTAGAAGTTTCAAGTGCTGTCCATTGGAAATGATTCCATGGCATGATTTAGACATAAGATTTTTGAAGATATAGATACAAAGTTACACGCATCTAAATATAATCCATTGGTTACAGAAGCTAATTTCATGAAGAAGGGCTTCTAGCACTTACTCATGATAATGTTCATAAGCAAGATCATGTAAAACTAACATCTGCCTCATGGCCTGTTGTTTCCATGCCACCAATAGTAATAGAGGAGGTTGAAGACACCGTAAATGATCATTTGTCTTTCCTGGCTTAGAGCAACTCTGAAGACCGAGAGAGACCCCAGAAATATACCACCCTTCCTCCCTGCCCACCACTACATGCAGAGATCAATAACCTACTCTCTGTGCACCATTAAATACATAAATAAAGCATGTGGAGTTTGGGAGATAGGGTAAATCTTTTGTAGGCACTTGACTAAATTCCAAACAGCCTGGGCTGTGACTCTTAGAAAACTTGAATTACTTGCTTCCTCTGCTATCCCCAATCTCTTCTCCACCACAACAAAAAAGACTAAAGAAAATTAGGAAAAGGGTCGGGGGGAAGTAAACTAAATATCCAACAGTTCAGCAGGGACAAGAGGGTAAATGGGATAAAATATGTTAAACTGAGATTAAGATTCTTATGTTTTCAACCTGGCATCCTCCTTCAGTGTTGACAAAGCATTAAAAATAGGTACACTGTGCATCCCAGCCACAACACTTAATCTTTGTAATTAGCTGGTAGTACATGCTACTTTCACAGAAAACAAATTAAACAAGATGACTACTTGGAAACGATGCAGCAACTCTTCCATTTTTCATTGTTATGTTGATGAGCAATTGAAATGGCTGTAATTAAAAGAACTCTGTAATTCTATTTTTAGCGATCTGTTTACTGTCAAAATTAGAAATATATATAGCAAGAACAAGGAACCTGGCATGGTCAATACCATAAAAAGAAACAAATGCACTCTCACGGTGCTATCCTACAGTCACGCAGGGGAAGAATCAGTGGAAAACATATAATATGGTCCATTTTCCAACAAAGTGCTTTGCGTTTCCTACTCCACATAATATAAATTATTTTTGAACGGTTCTGAACTCCTCTGATGACAAGTGTATCATTAGCCCGGCAAGGACTCATCCTTGACTTGGCAGTAACATCAGGTTAGCCATGTGCTAACAGGCCGACTTGTACTTCTGTGACAGTGTGAGCTGTGAGCCCTACAACTCAAAGGGATGGTAGTGGGAAGAGTGAAGACTGGTGCCATTTTGAGGATACTGACCAGGAAATCCACTCCCCACAATTAGGTAAAAGAAACGGACAGCCCAGCAACACGATAGCTGCTGTCTGAAATATGCAGAAGAAATGACCCTTGGCATCTCAGAGCTTTTCAGTCATTCCAGGCAGAGATTCTGGACTTTGAGCCCAAGAATCATCATATATTCCAGACTCCCTTCCGCCCAGCAGGTGAATCACTAGGGCCACCCATCATCCATGGCTGTCTCTTTCTTGCCTCAGTCTACAGGGGAGCCAGGAGACAGCTTGAGACAGCTGAAACAGAGTCACAGATCAAGACAGGCATCAGGAGGAAGAAAATATTCCCCCAGCAGAAGGTAATGTTCCTGTTACACGAAAGACTATAAGAACACATTCCGATCATAGCAACGATCACTATTATACTGTGCAAACTCATGTCACAACACATATCTATCAATGTCAACCTGGCCTTCCTATCCTGAGAGACAATCCCAGCTTTGACAGCCATCTATCATGTCTGTTATTTTCCTGTTTTAGCAAGACAGGGAGAAATGATGACCTTCGAGCCTTGGTGAAATAGAACCTTTCTCTCCTTTATTTTCCCAGTCCAAAGATCTATATAAATGGATGATATTATTATAATCATGCTCATTAATATTATGTCACCGTGTAAATCCTTAGTTTTTCTTTAGATAGGTTCATATTATTCCAAGAGAAAACATGGTAAAATTCTTGAGGCCTAACAACCTACTCTATTTCCATTGACTTAATCTTAAGACATCCCAGTTTCTACTCCTTTTATCTGTACTCAGTTGGATGGAAAGCAAATATGCAAGACCATAGTTTGTATTGATTCTGCCTTTAAAGGATCTCACAAGCCAGGAAATTTATTACAGCTATGAACATATGCTTAGGATGACATGGGAGTCAAGAAAGGGGAGTTTCTTCCTTCCTTGGGGTCTTCACATATATTTTTCCCTTGGTCTGGGGGCACATCCAACCTACTCTCTGCCTGGAGAACTCCTGGATGTCCTTTACATTTCGGCTTAGATGGCACTTCTCCAGAGAAGCTTTCTCATTTCCCTCATTTCAGGTAAAGTCTACCTGTTGGATGCTCCCTTTCACAGTGCTTAGAACATGAAAATAAACTAATTTATGATTACTTGTTTGATGTGTCTATCCCCCACTAGAATGTGATCATCTGCCTTACTGTTATATGCCTAGCATGTAGAAAAAGGGAAACTATATATCTAGATGTCTTAAAGGATAAGTGGACTTTAGCGAACAAGCATGGAAGCCAAAGAAGGAATGGCTTTCCAGAAAGAGAAAAAAAGGGGGGGGGGGGGCTGGGATAGATGATAAAATTGGAAAAACAGGCAGGAACCAGATAATGAAGAGGTGACATGCCAAGGAATTCAAACATAATCCTATATGTATTAGGAAGCCACTGAAGACATAAACAAAAAAAGTGATATGATACATATTTTAGAAATATGGCTTTGGCAGTAGTGAGGGCAAGAAGAGATTTCAGGCAAGCAACTCAGTGAGAACATTACTGAAAAATGTTAAGGGTCTAAATCAAGGTAGGACCTGAAAATGTAGAGGAAAGGACGGATTTGAAAGACATTAGGAAAGTAGCATTGATAATTATTTGCAATCATTTAGATGCAGTTGAGAAGGAAATGGAGGGGTTATGGATGACACCTGGGATCTTGGTTGGGCGACTTGTGATATGAGTACAATGCGCTACCACTAATCAATATTTCAAATAGGAGGTTAGGTTTGGGTCAAAGACAACAGTCGTAATTTTGCACTTACCGAGTCTGAGGTGCCTGTGGGTCTTCCAGTAAGGAAGTCAATAATCCAGTTGAATAAATGGATTGAAGGCTCAGGAGAGAGGAGTGGGCTGGAGCTGGAGGTTTGGGGCTCTCAACGAATGAGTGGGGATTGACGCCATGAGAGCAGAAGAGAGCAACAATAGAATGAAAAGAAAAAGGGGCTGGATGCAGAGCCCCAGGGAGCACTAGCTCTTAAACTCTCTTGCCCCTTCTATCCAGCACACCACTTGCCATCCTCTGCTGGCTCGGCACTCCACCCCTGAGAAACCCCTCCTCATCCCTACCCCCTGGCCTAGGCCTTCACTATCTTTGCCAACAACCCAGCACTCATACCTTCTATAGAGAAATAAAATTCCAATTCTGAAGGCCTCTAGGAAAGTGAGAAAAAGCAAAGCTGTAACTCTCAAGATGGTGGCAGGAGCACAAACAACATGGCCATGCTGGTTTGCTGGGGCTGACGTAACAAAATACCACCAGCTGAGCGCCTCAGCCAACAGAACCCCATTGTCTCACAGTTCTGGAGGCTAGAAGTCCAAGATCAAGATGTTGGCAGGGTTGATTCTCTCTGAGGGCTGTGAGGAAGAATCTGTTCCTTGCTTCTCCCCTGACTCGTGGTTTCTGGCAAACTTCAGTGTTTCTTGGCTTGTAGACACGTCACCCTGATCTCTGCTTTCATCATCCCATGGCACTCTCCCTGCACCCATGTGCTTGTATCCAAATCTCCCCTTATCAGGACACCAGTATATTGAATTAGGTCATACCCTAATGACGTCATCTTAAATTAACTAATTACCTCGGCAACAACTGTATTTCCAAATAAGGACACGCTCTAAGGTACTAGGGAGTTAAGACTTCAAAATAGGAATTTTGAAGGAACACAGTTTAAGCCATAACAACCGCTGAACACCATCCATTTGTTTCTTTGGATGGTGGAGAAGCTATTTCTTTCATAAAGTGATATATGAGAAAGTGCTCTATGAACTGGAAAATGTGAAAGGTCCTAGAGTTATTACTTTTGATAAGACATTAGTAATTTACATAAAAACCATTGCAAAATTGTTAAGCGTGAAGCGAAGGGCTCTTCCTAATCCAAATGCTGAGTGTATGGACACCATGATATGGTATGATCACCATGCCAAGTTTTTAGTCCTTTCTATGCAACATGGGATCAGACTTTTTGTAGCTGTTCTATCACTATTTTTAGGCTTTGTGACTATCTACATTGTCACTGCCACGGGTCTTGTAATGGCTTTGTGTAAAATGAACTTCTTCATCTCTGATGATTTAAAATATAACTTAGGATTGTGGCCATCAGTCCCAGACCAGTTGCTGAGGCATCAGATCGGGCCAGTACTCCCAGAATCATGAGGTCACTGCTTGGCACCCCAGGCAACTCACTTTCAGTGGCAGTCATTTCAGAGGTCACGCTGTGACAGGTGCAGGAGCATCCCAGGGTGCGAGCGCAATCCCATGCTCCGTCACCAACCCGACTGCTCCGTGTTTCTGAATTACCGCTTTTAATGAAACCCTGCCTTATGCTTTTTATTGGCTTCAAAGCTTCTTCCCAGCATCTTAGGACTGAACTTGTAGATATTACCATGCCTCTAAATCCCATTCCCTTCCTGAGAAAAGGGATCCAAAGCTTAGACTTCCTTTTGATCCATACGGCACAATGCTATACTCAGAACCCTCAAACTGATGATATTTTGCTCCAGTTTCTTTGAGGGTATTCTCATTCAGAAGTTTTGCCAAACAGAATCACAGAAAACCTTTTACTCGTATGCACCTTTGCACTTCCTCCTGCTCCAAAACCTATACCCACATCTAATTTCTCCCTCACAATATAATTATAAACATCTGCATAGCACTTTGCCTGACCCGATGTGAGATTATAACCCCTCTTAGTCCCGTGAGGTAGCTACAGGCCCTGGGAGCCTCCATCCAGTTGAACGGAGGGCCACAAAGAAGGTTTTCAATACTGGGATGTTTTTATTTATTGTTTATTATATTGGGACAGACTCAAATCAGTTAATTTGTCAGCCTCGATCTAACTGGGTGGGAACCAGAAGTTTTCTTGCCTTTAATTTAAATTCCTTCCCCTTCTTCTTTCTCAAGCTAATTCTAAAGTTCATTCAGACTCTCCCAGGAGTCTGTAGAAAATGGCCCTATATCAGAATTCCCACCTTGCTAGTCATAAAACAGGGACAGTAAGTACTTTGGCATAATACCTACTCCTCAACTCAGAGCCAATGATGCTATATGAAATTTTAAGGGCGGAATTCTTAAAATTAAGCTGCTGCCAGACCAGAGAGGACATATATTGTGAATCACTGAAGAGAAAAATTACAAAGGGTTTGGGTTGGCTGTGTTCAGCTGGCTTGATAGCTATGGGGCAGAGGGAGAAGAGCAAGGAAGTGCTGTTATAGAAAATGAAAATCCACTTTTATAGAAAATTAGGTGGTCGGGGACATGGGTGAGGGGTAGCGGAAAACCCCACAGTGTCCAGGACGACCTAATGGAGTGCGTCAGGTCTTAGGGGCACAAAGGGATGAAATGGGGAGAGGAATAAAAGCATTCCCTAGGAGCACAGTGGCTAATTTGTGAGGACCGTCGGCGAGGTCATCATGTCGTCCAACCAAAAGCCAACAGAAATAACTAAATACAAAAGGCTGACTGGAGGCAACAAGGTCAATGCCCCCAAAAAGGGCAATAACGAGAGGGAGATGTTGAAAGGGACTCCAGTGTTTCGGAACCAGCCAAGATTTGTAGAAATTGGGAGAATCGTGTCCCTCTCTCGGGAGGCACCTCACTCACACTGCCCCCACCTCCTCCTGCTATCATGGCTGCTGGACCCCCACCCCCTGCCCCCTGGGGGACATCCAGGGTCACTCGCGTTAAGGAGCACCTTTCTGCCTGGGTCTGTGGCCTGCTTTTGTATCATCTTAATAGAAAAAATCAGATTTTTCTATGGATGAGGCCAAGATGTCAAGAATAGGCTTTTGCTCCCCATGGCTCTTGCCACAGGCTATTTGGCCCCTGCGTTTCCACCCCTGCCACGTTCTCATCCCTTCTTCATTCGGGCTGGAAGCGTAGTGAAATCCCTCTGCAACCACCGTGGGAGAGGAATCCTCAGCATTAGCTGTTCTCCACTTGAACCTTCTCAGAAGATGAATCAAACCGGCAGACAAAGAGAAGCACTCCATGGTGGGAACGTGTGCTTATTACTCACCTTGACTCTCTACAGCATTTATCTTCCATCAGACAGTGAGAGCCTGAACTTCAGACTTGAAACCAACGCCTAGGTTTGCACTTGGCTCGCTTAAATGTGCTCATCTGTGCAGGAGGGGGTCAGGTGGGGCTGTTTCCAAAAGCAAGGAGAACCCAGAGGTAAAATCTGTGACACTGAAAGCCTCTTGCAGCCTCTGTTTCTTCCTTTTTATTCATGGGATAATGGCAGCAAAGCATCAATCCGGGATCTGCTAAAAACGGGACAAGTGTTGCATTTTATTTGGTCTTGGATGGATTAAATACAGTCGAAATGAATCAAAAAATAGCAGACAGTAAAAGCGTCCCCACAGAGTTTTCCTTTTTTCTAAATAAAAAAGTACAGAAGGATTGAAAGCTTGAGCTCTGTGGCACAACATAGATGCAATTGACCAATAAATCAAAAAGGTATAGGATGTCCAGAAAATGCAAACATAAGCAATTCGACCATCCGGATGAAATGCTGCCAAAAAAAAAGGTGGGGGGAGGTCATCAGGCACTGCCCGGCTCCCTGCTCAGGCTGCTTGTTCTCCTGTTTTCTCTGTCCGTGGCTCAGTACTGCCTACCTGCTGGCTTCATCCTGGTCCACTGCGGAGAGCATATGAGAGACTCCTTATCAAGCTCACAATATGTGTTAGCAAAGTCTTCTTTTTTTTTCCTTTTTGCTCGGTATGTTCTAATTCCATCTGGCGTCCAGGCTTTGAGTCTGGGCACTGATACCTTCTAGCGGACCCCCTGAGCCAGTGTTCCGGCCTTTGTCATTCACTCTATGTTATATTTCCCAGGTTCCAGCATCCCAGGACTGCTCCTCCAGACTCCGACGGGCTGAACTCCTTTGGCCTTTATTTCTTCCGTGCTCCTCCACGTCCTTGCTCAGGTCCTACACCTGGCGTGCTGCCCTGGTACATGGACTTCCTGACTTCTCTAGACCTCGATATCTGTCAGAGCCTCCCACCCAGATAATTTTCAGGCCCGACACTGATGCTATCCTGATCCACGCAGTGATACACATAAAGAAAAGGATTTAGGGGTCACGAGAGAATTATGTATCACCATGGGTTTATGGATATTTGCTAAGAGCTAGAAATAGATGTAAGTGCAAATCCATATGGATATTCTCGGCTATATTAAGGGAGAAAATGGCTTCCATTAGGCAAATCTGAATAATAACAGGAAGGAGTTAAAATACAAAGTAAGAAATGGGTAGTAAGCAGTCTGAGGACAATAATCAATGAGTATTAAATAGGAGCGGGGGTCATTTTTTAAAAAAAATTACTCCACATAATGAAATATTCCACAACAGAGACAGAGATTTTAATATCGCTTGGCCAAAGAGTAATAATTACTAATAATAATTGAGTAAATAAATTCAAGAGACAAACCTTTAGGGCAATGACTGTAGAGTAAAATCTAAAGGATACACAAAAACGTCCCTGTGGCCGTATGGCCAGGGTCACTGTAAGCCTGTTGTTCCTTCTCCAAACTGTCACCCAATGCCACCGTCATAAGTCACAGGATGGTTAGGAGGTTCCATTGTATTGCCCCTCATCACTGACCTTATCCCTTCCCCCTTCCCATTCATTAGCCTCTGCTGGGTCCTCCCAGGAGCTCAGGGCTTAGAGGAAATGGGCAGCCTCACTCATTGGTGAATAAACTCAGAGCCAATGACCCTAACCAGCTCAGAAGTTTTTTTGCCAGACTGATGGAAATCCTGTTTCTGTCACTGACTGATAAATTAGCATAGGAGAGAGATTGTATAGCTCTGCTCAAGGAGCTATCAGGCGACCTGAAAGTTGTATGAGAATATGCTTCCTGTCATCAGTAAAATTCATCCAGGCAGGAAACTATAAACATTATCAAAAGTCCTAATGAAAACCATGATCATCTAGAGGTGAGTACGCACTAAAAAGCTATGTTCTTAAACCTGACCCCAGAAAAACACTGATATCCAAGTAGTTATAAAATACTTTGCCAATCAACTAATGCAACAGACTTTTTAAAAAGGCGGAGAATGCAAATGCAAACATATTTTCCAGCTGGCTGGAGGGAAACCCCAAACACAAGTGACTTACACCTGTAAATACAGAACTGAAAAGAGTCTCTGCTGTCAACTGCCCATGTTTAAAAAAAAGTCACTGGTATTTTTGTCAACAGAAAAGCAAAAAAGGGAAGACGACACACAGATAGAGACACCGAGGATGAAGCAAATAGTTCATTAATGGTATTTGGGGTGGGGAAGCACCAGCCTGGGGACCAGCTCCAGCCATCAGGCTAACTCATAGAGCTCTGTTCCCTCTGATCAAGGAAATATTTTACAGTAAGGATAGGTTTTTACAGCCAGGGTCCGCTACTAGCTAATCTAAAATTTTAATTAAAAGAAAAACATTTTCTGATCAGTGACCCCTTTGAAAATCTGATAAATTCCTGGACTTTTACAAACAAATTCTAGGGGATCCATGGACCAATGCCAAACTCATGAATCCACAAGTCATATATTAAAACCCCCTGCATTTGACTAATTTAAAAAGGAGAGAGATGGATGTAGAGGAAATCACCTGCTCGTGAACATTGCAAAGGATGTAAACAAGAACAGGGAATGAAGTCCTGAGAGCCACAGTGCAAATGGACAGATAGGCCAGGCGGACCGGGTGCTATCATCACAGGTCAGATATAATCTTTGAAATGATCTTAGGGAATTATCCCATTACAGCAAAATCTACTGAGTGAAACTCTCCAGGTTCCTATGTGTTCCCACTATTTTTTAAATCTCTCCATCTTATGTATTCCTCTCTCAGCTCTGTTTTTTTTTTTTAATATTTTATTTATTTGTCAGAGAGAGAGAGCATGAGCAGGGGGAGAGGGAGAGGGAGAAGCAGACTCCCTGCTGAGCAGGGAGCTGGATGTGGGACTTGATCCCAGGACCCTGGAATCATGGCCTGAGCCGAAGGCAGACACTTAACCGACTGAGCCACCCAGGCTCTGTTATCTCGCTCCTTTTCCTCTGCCAGCTGTGTACTTTCATCCCTCCATTTGCTTCTCTGACCAACAGTGACTCTCCTGACCCGTGAAACCCCCGTGGGAGCCCACTGCTATGCAGCTCCCGGCACTACATACACCAAGCACCCGGCCAGTTAAGCTTCTGCGAAGTTTCCTCAATGTCACAAACAAAGCTTGTTGAACTTCAAATTGCAAGGTCATGCACAAAAAATATGGGAGTGAGACTGATCTCTTCAATGTGGAAGCAAGTCATTCATTCAAGTGACAACTACAGAGCCTTCTGTCACAGTTTCAAGGGATTGGCCACGTACCCAGAACGGATGACCGTTCTATGATGATCTGGAAAAGGGCAATTGTAAAGAGAAGTGATCAGAAGGCCCAAACAGGGGAGAGAGTAATCAGAGATAGGATGGCTTTCTGGAACAAATACATCATTCAGATTATGTTTAAAGCCCCAGCAGACTCTGAAAATAGCAGCGGCCAAGATCTGAAGGACATGTTTCGATGTACACAATATGGAACAGACATTTGTCACACATCAGTCTTCCCAGCCATATCCAGTCCTCCCAGCTGGTGACACAGCCAACAGGGTCATCTTCTACCACAAAGGACTAATACAAATTTTAAAAAGCACTATCAGATTTTCCAAGTACTTTTGAAATGGCAATGAAAAGTCTTGGCCATTTGCTTATGATTATGCACAATAAAACCCAAAAGAATGCATCTGAATTGGGTTTTGTCAGGTAGTCGGTGAAGCATGTAAAGCACAAAAAAAGAGGGGAAAAAATGAAATAAGAAGGCTGGACCCAGATTATGTCACTCTCCTGAGTGAGTTGGGCTTCAAAATAAAGAAAACATTTCGAGCACTTACTAAATGCAAGGCAGTGTTCCATGCTGTAGGCCAGTAATTTTCAAATCTAACTGTCCATAAAAATTATCTGGATGAGCTTTTAAAAAATCAGATTCTTAGGACTCTCCTTAAAGCTTCTAACTCAGAATCTCTGATCTGGGGCCTGAGACCCTGCATTTTTTAGAGGGCACTTCGGGTGATCCTGAGGCAGCTACCGGACACAAAGCGGGACATAGTCCCTGCCCTCATGTATTTGACAGCACAATTTTTGAGAAAATGCGTAAGTATAGATAAAATGCAAATGTATCAAGTGTTAGATAACAGCATAGCAACACGAAGGATATCATGACACAATAAATAATAATGTCCCTTTTTCTATGTCCTTTGACCAAGTACTGAGAAGAGAAGGTAATAATACACAGATTGAGCAGGAGGAGAAAAATCTCCCTGTTTTACTAAATTACCTCAAATCAAATTTTATGTGATTGTAAAAGAGAAAAGGAACAAATCATGTGTGAGGAAAGAAAATGCAAGTAAATAAAAAGATTTTGCTGTAGCCAAAATGATTTCTCCCATGGTTTTAAACATGTAAATCATTTCCCAAACTAACAATTAGCACAGAGCTAATAATTAAGCAACATTTGTAATAATAATTAAAGTGCATTAGAAGAACGTGTTGACATCCTTCAAATTTTAACGGCCCCTAAAAAATAATTTTCATTTTAATTTGCCTAACTAATTAAACTGACTACATTTGTCTGGCAGTAATCTAAAAATCTGGCTGCAAATTATAAAGAAGTTCTAGATGAAATTAACCAAGTTAAATCTGGCTGCAAATTAACCAAGTTCTAGATGAAATATATAGGTTTGATGTTCAAATCCTAGTTCTGGTCATTGGCCTTCTGTCTTTGCCCTAACCTGCTCAGGGAGGCCCCAAGTGGAGGGCTGCCCCTGGTTATCAGCCCACAAAGTTCCCTGAAGTCATCTACCAAAAAGACTTGATTTTTGAGTCACCTAGCTGCCCTAGAATTCCCCGGAGCCCTGTTAGAACACCCCACCTCTTTATCTTGAACCCTCAAGAGTAACTCTCTCTGGGTTTTGATATGTTGATGCTGTACCCTTCTTATGCCCCACAGCCCATGTTCATCTTCAATTAACATGAATTTCACAATGTAGACAACATTTCTAACAAGAATTTCATCTGCACTTGTAATGCTGTATCTAAAATCATTTTACCAGAGTGCCTGGATGACTCAGTCAGTTAAACATCTGACTGTTGATCTCCGCTCAGGCCATGATCTCAGGGTCATAAGATCCAGTCCTGAGTTGGGCTCTGTGCTGAGCATGGAGCCTGCTTGAGATTCTCTCTCCCTCTGCCCCTTCCCCAGCTTAAGCTCATTCTCACTCACTCTCTAAAAATAAATAAATAAAAATTAAAAAAAAAAATAAAAGCATCTTACCATACCCAGTGGATATCAATAAATCAATCATTAATTATATTTGCCCTCTTAATATTAGCTCATTATTGAGCAACCTACCTTCAGAAATACAAAAGAATGTAAAGATATGTTATCTGTTCTTTGTCAATTTAAAACATAAGAAAAGGGGCGCCTGGGTGGCTCAGTTGGTTAAGCGACTGCCTTCGGCTCGGATCATGATCTCAGGGTCCTGGGATCGAGCCCCACATTGGGCTCCCTGCTTGGCGGGAAGCCTGCTTCTCCCTTTCCCACTCCCCCCTGCTTGTGTTCCCTCTCTCGCTGTCTCTCTCTCTCTGTCAAATAAATAAATAAAATCTTTAAATAAAATAAAATAAAATAAAACATAAGGAAATACCATATTTATGCACAAGAAACCATGAGAAGCAAAGCAAAAAAAAAAAAATGTGGAACAAATGTAAAAGTTACATTAAATCCAAATATTAGAGAATTCAAAAATTTTTAAAAAGGAAGCCACATCTAAACTTCCTGCCTGTAAGCTAACAGAAAGAACACTATACTTGGAGTTTTAAAGAATGGAGTTCCAGCCCTGACTCTGTTCCCCAGCTAAATAGTAGACCTTACCCCAACAGCTCTATGTCGCAGAGATCCTGTTTGCTAAAAGAGAGATTGAATTAAATCCATGTTCATGATTGGGGGAGGGAGGATAAGAACCACCATGAAGAATTTTCAAATTCACACATTCCATTTCATTGCCTAGAAGATTCACATATTACCTTCCCTCATACTTTCCTATGAAAACATAGCAGAATATGGGATGTAGCAAATTAATAGCTCGAAAAACCACTCCATGTAGCTGTTATCCTTCCTCAGCTTCCATGTGAAAGCCACTCACTAATGGTCTCAAGGACTTTCTATTTCTCACATTCTCTGTTCTCGGAAAAATCAACATTTATGAGAAAATCTTGATCTGTAGTCTTGAAATATGAAAAGACATTAAATAGGCAGAGGCGGTGATACTCAAGTCTTTACGTGCATAAAAATTCAACTTAGTGAGTATTAAGCACCTACTTTGCACCAAGGCAGTCTTGGGGAATCAGTGGTAAACAAATAAACACAGACACAGAGCCAAAGTCCCTGACCTCATGAAACTTGCCTTCTGTAGTCCTGTCCCAAGAGATTCTGATACAGTAGAGCTTGGAAGTAGACCAGAAAGCTGCATTTGAAGATGCAGACTGATGCAGATGTTCCAAAGATCACACTGAGAAACAATTAAGGAATCAGGTTGTCAGGTCACTGGAACTAAAAGCTTATAGAAATTCGGTCGGCCCTCTTTAGGAATATTATGAGTCTACAGAGAGTGACTTTACTGCACACAACAGTGACTGGGAAGTGCATGAATATATCTCACTAAACTCATTAAATGTATCTTCTTTTCAACTCCCCTTAAGCTGAGTCCCCAAAATGCCCACTCCAGCACTGCTCGACACCAAAGAAAGCATAACAGAAGGGAAGTCAGAATGGAAAGAGACAATGGTCCTAACTACAGTTAAAATATCTTACTTTTGGGGCACCTGAGTGGCTCAGTCGTTAAGTGTCTGCCTTCGGCTCAGGTCATGGTCCCAGGGTCCTGGGATCGAGCCCCGCATTGGGCTCCCTGCTCAGCGGGAAACCTGCTTCTCCCTCTCACACTCCCCCTGCCTGTGTTCCCTCTCTCGCTTTCTCTCTCTCTGTCAAATAAATAAATACAATCTTATTTATAAGATTTATAAGGCTCTAGCCTCCCAGGAAAGCACTCAGTCACTCCTCTCCTACCACCTTCCTGAGAGAATCACTTCTCACAGTGCCTCAAAAACCACAGTTCTACTCCAGCTCTATTCCCACACCTGCCCAACAAGTCCGGTTCATCTGGCAAAGCACCCTGGAGTCAAAGAAACTCAAGGACTCTATAAGAGGTAGGGCCAAACTGGGGATCTCCCAGTACCCAACTACTTTATCTTCAGTATGATCAATATCTCATAACAAATGGAGTGTATCTTGTGGGATTGAATTTTTTTCTACCTTCCAACAATATAAAACAATCTAAGCAACTCCAAACGTCAATGCCGGCCTTACCTCAGCCTGTCTGGATTTCTTCCTCCACCTCAGACTTCCCCCAGGCAATTTCCTGTCAGAGTAGACAAGCTTCAGGACTCCCCTTAATGTACCTACCGGTTGGAGATTCAGAACTGCCTCCTCTGCCTGATTAATTTCCCAAAGAGACTAAGCTGCTTGTTGAGGAACCATCCTGCTCCAGACCAAGAGCTAAAAGACCCATCTAGATCACAAAGGATAAAGGAGCCAGACAGCTATGCTCTGTAGTGTACAGATTAATGTAAAAAAAAAAAAAAAAAAAAAAAAAAAAAGTGAAACAGATCTGGCTGACCTACCTTCCAAAAAGTTTTCCACAACTATTAGGAGGATGTGGAAGAAGGGTATTTTCTGATAAAATAGAAATATTTCCTAACATTTTCACAAAAAAGCAAAGTGAGTCCCTGTATTCTTTGTTCTAGAAAAAGTAGATAGATAGATAAATAGATAGATAGATAGATAGATAGATAGATAGATAGATAGATAGATAGATAGACAGATAGATAGATAGATAGATAGGGAGAATCTCATGTCTGGTCACTTTGAAGAAAATACTAAGGTCCAGAGAGGTTGAGTGACTAACTCAAGATCACACAGCAGCTCATCAGGCATAGAATTTATCTCCTTATTGCTTACAGCCCGTTTTCTTGCAACTACACCAAGCTTCTCCCTTACACAATGGAGAAAGGTAGGATAGGGAAGAGCTAAGAATCAGACTTATTGTGCTTATATCCCAACTCTGACACTATGTGAGACCCCAGACAACTTACTTAACCTCTCCATGCCTCATGTCCTCATCTGAGTAACAGGAATAATCATAGTTAGATCTATTTTATAGGACTGTTGTGAAAATTAAATAGAATAATATATGTTAAGTACTGGCATATGTAGGCATGCTATCAATATAAGAGAACCAATATTATCATTAGTACTGTCCAATTGAAGCAGTCATGCATTTGTGAGTCTTGGATGGCCTATTTTCACTGAATTCGTAGGTTAAAACATGAATGAACAATTTTAAAAACCCTAAATGAGTTTGTAAGGTGGTACAATGTGCAAACAATTTCCATAACTTTCAGGTTGGTGCCTGAATGTATGTACTTCCTCTGCCTTTTAGATACACTTTTCTGACTTCTCCTTAAATATACTTTAAGAATGGAGCTTCCCCCAAGGTTTCTGGAGTAGGCAGGGACAAAACTTATAAAGGATCACTACCTTAAATTTGCTTCACCAAATACTCCAAGCCCTGCTCTTCACGTTAATTCCTGGACTTCATTATATTAGATGCTATGACACCCCTGTGTTTGAACCCTGGACAGATACAACCACTGATCATTACTACAAAACAGTACTCTTCTTTCCCTTTTCCCACCAGCTCTCTCAGAATACAGTAACCAAACCATAATAAGATCCTTCTTCCCAACTCTTATATTTGAATTACCAAATTCTCCTTTTAGGACAGTGGTTTTCAAACTTGGCTGCATACTGGAATCACATGAAGAACTTTAGAAAGTACTGATGCCTCCATGCCAACCCTGGAGAGTGTGAGTCACTTGATCCGGGCTGTAGCCTGGGCACTGGGATTGTTCAAAGCTTCCCAAGTGACTCAAAGATATGGGTTGAGAACCTCTGATAGAGGAGTCTCATGGGGATCCAGAGACTTAGAAGGCTGGGATGGAGGGACCCCACTCAAGCATCCGCCCCTCTAGGAGGCCTCCCAAAACTCCCCTTGGTTGTGTTGACCACATCTTCCTCCCTCTATTCCTTAGAGCACCTCCTTTATAGCATCTCTTGTGATGATTTGCATTGGTTTGTTTCCATGTTCCACCCTCAGTTCTTCACCACGAGCTCCTGAAAGCAGGGACCATTTCTCTCTCATCCCCAACACCTCCAACAGAAGCTGGATAAGGAGCTCCATGGATGTTTGTTACATCAAACTGAAAGTGTTTATTCTTTCTTACTCCCTCATCAAATTAACCAGGCTAGAGCAACTCCTTCCAGAAAGCCAGGACTATGATGCTACAAGAGAGCCCTTGAAGGGCACCCCCAAAAGCATACCATGAATGAAACTGCCCCTCATCAATAAGTCAGAGTCAGGTGTGACAGCTCTGGAGCTGACAGTTTATAACTCACAAAGTCTGGAGGCTCCTCGGGTGTGAATATAATTAAAGCCTCTGCATATTACCTCTTCCATTGTGCCTGGTGCTGGTCCCCGCTGGTTGTTCAGATAAGACAAGACTGATGAATGTGAATATGTGTGAAGTTAAAGCAGACAGGAGATAATGAAAAAGGCTGATTGGAAAGTCCTTATCAACTAAAGAGAGTTCTGAGATATACAGAGCATGAGGACTACACGCAGACCTCTCTTCCGAAGTCAAGAAGTATAACTGCAGTTGCTGCCAAATCTACAGCCTTCTCCCCATGGACACAAGCAAGGGAGCAGGGCCACTTACGCACAGCTCCAGGGGGAATAATATTCTATGGGAATGGTGTCCTCTGGAGTTGTGTGACTTGGCTGCCCTTAAATTCCCTGTGGTGGGAAGATTCACAGCACATGTAACACAACGATGCTTCCACTATGAATAAGCTTCAAAGCAATCAAAATCACTTAACGGTAGTAATTACGACTTTTTACAACAGGGTCCTTCCTGGTTCTCGCTCTGGGAACTCACTTCTCCATTCAGATTACATGATCAATTTCTGAGACCCTCTGGTTCTCAGTCCTGCTCCAAGCTCCTCTTGCCTCTCATCCCCAAGCTCTGCCCACTAACCTTGCATCATGGAGAGTGTAAAACCACTGGAAAATGTGGTGGAGCTCCACTTTGCAAATATTGATTGCTGTCTTTATTTTTTGCTGTAGTTACCTTGCTGTGATGAAACTAGGTTTGAGCCTCAACTCCCATCCCGTTGCTGCCATGACAGAGGCTGGCTCGTTCTTTAATGTATCAGTCCATTCTTAGATCAAACCATCATCACTCCCATTGTCCAAAGGCTCCTCTCAGGGTAGTATGGTGTAGTGATGAAGGTGACTGATCTTAACACTGGACTGTCTGGGTTCAAATCTCAGATTCACTACTCAAAGCATTGACACCTTTGGCAAGTAGCCATGCTTTCATATTCTCACCTGTAATATGTGGGTGATAACAATAATATCTACCTCATAAGATTGTTATGGGGATTAAATATTTTATTTTGTAGACCAGTAGCTTATATATACATATCAACACTTTTCTCAGGCCTGAGATTTGGTGAGATTGACTTAGCCAGAATCACACTCATAGGACAAGCAAGCGCCTAGTCATCCCTCTTTAGTTCCCAAGAGGGGAAAATTCCACCCTGTTTTTCTTCTTCCAGCCTAGAACTTACAACATTCTAGAAAATGCCTTGGTTGTTTTTTATCCCCTTTGCTAATTAAATTTACTTAAAATTGAGATTATTTCTTAATATTATCTTCCTGACATTAAAAAGTGTCCATGGTATCCGTCTGTGGATCGTGGATGGTGGACACTTTCTCTACTGTCAGATTTCCAGTTCACCCTCTCAGCTTCTATTATATTCTCATTGGCTTCTTCCTTCAGTGACAACCTGCCCGTATCTACCCCAGCCACAGGTTCTCAACTCCTACCACAGCCAGGAAATGATTGTTTCCCTTTATTATATTTTATTCATGCTTTTGAAATCTGACCTGACTTTTGAAGAGCCATCATGACCATCCCTTAAGAAAATTCTTGGAACTATCCATTTGTATTTTCACAGAGGACTCCAGGTAGTTCTCACACTTAAAATCACTTCTTAGGACATGAGATGTTTTCCCAAACTGGAAATAAGAAGATAAAACGTAGGTGCAAATACTGAAACAAAGAAAATGAACAGGACACTGCCAGATAAGGACAGGAAGGCGGGGTTATACTTTAGATTCCCTCTAAGATGTGGCAACCAAACAGCAACAGGATGATGAGAAGTTCAATATGCTGATGAATGTTGCCTCCAAGGCCCACTCTGACTCCAACTCTGTGTTTCTCCCACCAGCACATGCTTGGAAGTTACTTCCTGCTTAGCTGTAACTTGAAGTGACTTGCTCCCTTGGGTGGAGAAGATGCAATTTTGAGAGAACACATTACTTCTAAGAGCTTTTCAGAGCAGTGAGCTACTGTGTTTCATCCACAAATGACTCATCTGAAGAGCTTTTAGATCCCAAGATGGCCAGGTCTGTGGTCTAAAAATGTCCCAAAGAATTTTTTTTTCTCCTTCAGCTTCCTGTCATTGGAACTTTTACCCACTTGTCTCCCACACCTCCTCATGAGCACATCCCTATCCCCATGGCTTGGGATACCACAACATGATGGGCAGGGACAGGGGAATGATGGAGACTCCCAGTGAGAACAACAATCCGGACATGCACCAAAACAGATGACCATGTCCTTTTATTCAGTTGGGAACCGTGTCTATACTCAACCAATACTTGCCCTTGCCCACACTCCCCTGACCTGTACCACTGTCTTAATAAGGAACTTCTTCATTTTGCCGTAGACAAGGAGTAACTTTGGACCCCAAGTTAATCAATCACTCTGTTCTGTCAACAAATGTTTCCAATGTACCTCTGTATGTTTCAGCTCATACAGCCTTTTTCAGAAGAATGAGATTTGGGTGGGTAGTAAGAAAGGTTAGTGTATTTGAGTGGGGAGGGAGATAGGCAAGAGCCAAGGTATAGGATAATTGGAGACTGGGGGCTTATGTCAAAATTGGAAATAAATGTGAAAAAATATAAACGTGGGATGCTGAATATTGTTTTGTGTTGAAACAGCACTAAATAGAAATTAGGCAAAGATTCCTTACTTGGCAAATGAATCTGGAGAGCTGGATGAACAGACTGAATGTCCTGATGGGATGGCCAAAGCTATGGAGAAGTAGGGAAGCTCTCTGAAATCATGGGACTGCTGTGTCAACACTGTGTAATACAAGAATGAGTAATGGAGGACAGACTTTAACAGCTTCCTATCGCTACTGTAACAAATTACCACAACATGGATGGCCTAAAACAACACACATTTGTTGTCTTCCATTCCTGGAGATCAGAAGGCCAAACCAGATCTCACTGGGCTAAAATCAAGGTGTTGGAGGCCTGCACTCTTTTTGGAGGTTAGAATTTATTTCCTTGTCCTTTCCAGCTTCTAGAAACCCCCGGCATTCCTTGGCTTGTGGTCCCTTCCTCCATCTTCAAGGCCAGCAACAGCCAGTTGAGGCTCTGTCATATCCTATCACTCTAAGAGACTTCGGCCTCCCTCTTCTATGTTTCAGAACCCCTATACTTACACTGGGCCACCGAGGTGATTCAGAACAACGTCCTTACCTTAAGGTCAGATCATCAGCAGTCTTAATTCCATCTGCCACTATAAGTCTCCTTTTCCATGCAAGGTAACATATTCACAGGATCTGGGAATTAAGATGTGGACCTCTTTCGGGGGCCATTATTCCACCTACCACAGCAACCCTTTTAAAAAAGCATTAAGAGAATGATGACTAAGTGAGAGAAGAAAGCCCATATGTGGAGAGGAGATACAGCTCGAGAGTTAGTTTAAATTAGGAATGACAAGTTAAAACAACTTTAGGACTAGTTCTCTAGAAGAACCATAATCAGACCATACATTAGGTTCTAACTCAGGATTATTTGTAATGTTGCAGGGGAGGGAGGGGAGTTTTGTTACCTTCATCTGTGTCTCCATATTAATTGGAACAAAATTCTTGAACAAAGATTACTAATCCACTCATAATTCAAGGAATAATTCAAGCACTACCTTCCTGTGAAGCTCTCCCCACTCCACAGGCAGAATTAATTTCTCTTCCTTGGATCACTGTCCCTGGTGCTTTCCTTTCCAACAGTACTTATCATTCTGTAATGTAATTTCCTGTTTTCATGCCTGTCTCCCTACTGGATGATGAGGTCCTTTTGAGGACAGAGACCATGACTTATACATCTTTGTATTCTAAGCACCTAGCAAGGTGGCTAGCATCAGAAAGGCACTCAACATGTTTATTGAATGAAAACCTGCGGGTGAATTAAGAGGATTCTGAACTACCTCCAGGCTTAGGGGAAGGTGAGAGGGTGGTATTTGGGATTGAACGTTAGACGGTAACTTTGAAAATGAGAATAATACACACAAAATCTCTAAATCTTGAGGATGCATCTGAGAGGGAGACAGGAAACTGAGAGGAATTAAAAAATGAAGAAATTTTCCTCTGATACTCTGCAGATTGAAAAAGCAAGGTCAAAATGCAGACAAGAAAATTTACCTGCTATGACTTTATACATTCTGGACCTCACTTAGCATACAGATGAATGTTGAAAAAAAGACAAAACAGAACACCAAAACTATAGTTCCGGGAAGATGAGTAGGGTGTTATATAATACTTAAGTAGCCAAAATTTTCAGTCAGTTGGTAATATATGTTAGAAAAATGTTCTTCACACACAATTTTTTCCACATTACTTTCTGAATAGTGTTAACACGACCTACCTAGGAAGAAGAGCAATTTCTAAACTGCTTCCATCCTCCCTGGAAATACGAGATTGATTTGAAGTTTCATTGATTCCCACTTAATTTAGGGGGAAAAGGAAATGAAAACTCTGACCCAGCTCTCTGTAAGAAGAAATGGAAGAGAGGAGTCGAGTAAAAAGAGAAGATGGACTAAAATGGAATAAATATTCAAAGTTTCTTTCCCTCACACTACCCTTCACCAAGATCCTTCTTCTCCCTCCACACCCATCAAGCACATGGTTATTCTATTTTATATGTATTAGTCATTAAAAAGAGAAAAAGTTAGGTAATGGTTAAATGAACCTAAAGCTCAACATTAATAAAGACCGGTATGATAATGTGGCAACACTATTCTTTCTCAGTAATACTGGAATTTGTTGGATGCTATACTTGACCTGATCTTTTCCTCCCTGTTCAACACTCTATTCCCATATACACATGGTTTCACCATCTTTAGGCTCGTGGAACTCCAACCTGTTTTTCCTAGCCCCCCTATTCACTTACTCTCCCTAATTATCTGTTGCTCATTAGGTATGAGGAGAAAAATGGAGACCTACTAATTCTTTGCCAAAAAAAGGAGTCTATTAAAGTAATTAATAAGGATAAAATGAAGAGGTTAGAGGAGAATTATGAGAAAAATGTCCAGGAAACCACAGAATAGTGTGTTTCAAGCAGCCAGTTGACAATAGCAAATATTGCAAAATAATATATATAGTAAACAGGATAAATGAGATAGGCCCAAATATTTCCATTGTACAGAGCACAAGAGAATTACCTTCTAGAAATATTAGATTTTCCTCCATAAATTTTATATTTGTAGCATATAGTCCTCTCTAATGCTCCATGGTCACCCCAAATACATAAATTCAAGTGCACGCGCACACACAGACACACACCACACACACACACACACACACACACACACCCCACATTCCTGTTGATGCCTCAGGAAAAAGGAATTGGAGTCAATTTTGACAAATGTTCCAATAAGTAAGAGGAAAAAACAAAATACAGCTCTCTTTGTTGCTGTTTTCATTTTCATAAAGGTCAGTGGACCAGCTGGCTCCATTGATTTGGAAAGAAAAGCAACTAAAGCATTCAACCACAAAGCTAAGGTTTAGGGCACAGTTAACTTATTCAACCCTGCCATTTTTGGAGCAAGACAGAAGGGTTTACCAGCTAATCAAAGGTGAATTGTCTTCATCAGGTAAATCTCATTAATTTCAGATTATCTCAGAATATGACTTTTACTAAGTTTAAAGACCTAAGGCTATGGATTAGAAGTATTGTACCAAAGGAAAAAAGAGAATAATGGGATATCAGCAATTAATCATTATTTGTAAAGCATTTTATATTCAATTCATCATGAGGTAAGAAAGGTAGTCATTATTATTCTAGTTTCCATATAAAGAGTCTCAGAAGTTATATTACTAGAACCTTCTAGGCAGAGGGATAAAGCTGAATGTAGGTAACATCATGATGACAATAGTAACAAAACCAAGAAACCTCAAGGAAGAGCTCTATATCACTGTCAGGTTTCCTACACATATAAGCAAATCTGAAATGTTGAGAAAATTGGACAGACATACCACTTTGGAAAAAGACTGAGTGCCTTGTGCAAACTGGCTCACATCGGCCAGCCAGAACATAATGTGTATTTCTTTCCAACTCTGTGTTCAGCAACATCATGCTGGTATTTTGAAATCAGCCTTAATGGAAGTATTTTTCTCTTGCTTTATTGAAGTATGACTGACAAATAAAAATGGTATATATTTAAGGTGTACAATGTGATGTTTTGATATATGTATACATTATGAAATGGTTACAAAAATCAATGGTTACCTCACATAGTTATACCCTTCTGTGTACGTGTGTGTGTGTGTGTTAAGATTTACTCTCTTAACATATTTCAAGTATAGAATACATTAACTATAGTCACCATGCTGTACATTAGGTCTTTAGACATATTTAACTTATAACCAGAAGTTTCTACCCTTTGATCAATATCTTCCCTTTTCCCCCACCTCCCACCTCTGGTAACCACCACCCCACACTCTGTTACTATGAGTTCAACTTTTTTTTTTTTTAAGATTCCATTTCTACGATCATGCAGTATCTGTTTTTCTGTGTCTGACCTATTGCACTTAGCGTAATGTCCTCCAGGCCCATCTATGTTGTCACGAATGGCAGAAGTTCCTTCTTTTTATAGGCTGAATGATATTCCAGTCAGAGTGTGTGTGTGTGTGTGTGTGTGTGTGTGTGTGTGTGTGTCTCACGTTTTCTTTATCTCTTTGTCTGTTGTTAGCTGTTTCCATGTCTTGGCTATTGTGAATAATCCTGCAATGACATTGGGAGTACAGGTATTTCTGTACTTTGAAATAGTGATTTTATTTCCTTTGAATATGTACCCAAAAGTGGGATTGCCAAATTGTATACTAGCTCTATTTTTAATTTTCTGAAGCACCTCCATACTGTTTTCAGTAATGGCTGTAACAATTTGCATTCCTACCAACGGGGTACAAGTGTTCCATTTCTCTACATCCTTGCCAACAGTTGTTATCTTTTGACTTTTTGATAATAGCCATCCTAACATCCTAAGTGAGAAAATATTTTACTGTGGTTTTGACTTGCATTTCCCTGAGTGTTTAGTGATGTTGAGCATTTTTTTAATACACCTCTTGGCCATTTGTATGTCTTCCTTGGAAAACAGCCTATTGAAGTTCCTTTGCCCAATTTTAAACCAAGTTAATTGTTTTGGGTTTTTTTTCCTGTTGAGTTGCATGAGTTCCATATATATTTTGGATATAATCTCCTTATCAGATAGATGGTTTGCAACTCTTTTCTCCCATTCTGTAGGTTGCCTTTTCATTTTGTTGGTTGTTTCCTTTGCTGTGCAGAAACTCTGTAGTTTGATGTCGTCCCTCTGGTTTCTTTCTGCTTTTGTTGCCTGTGCTTTTGGTGTTTCCTCATGTTTTGTGCTCCAGGCACCTTAATTTGCTTCAGTCTGGTCCCAGTCCTGCCTCATTGTCAAAAGAACTGGCCAAATCAAATTTACTTTCCATGAAAACATGACTTCCGTTTTTCTATTTAAATTAGCAAGTCATACATATTGTCTTGAGAACCATCTCACCCCTGCATACTAAAGTGTACCGATAAATCAACTGATCGATCAATAGGTCAACAGATGGATAGAAGACAGGCAGTAGGAGAATGACCTTGGCCATATGCGTGTTAACTAGAGAAACTAAGGTGCTCTGACTCCAGCATGCTTTATGTGCACTTCCTCTGCTTTGTTTTCAAAGAACTTTCCCTTAAGAAAGAAAGGACAATAATCAGTGTCCCTTTAAATAATCAGTAAGTTTGTTGCTTTCCCAGGCTGGCAAGTAGAGGTTGACAGTCTGTGAAGAGAGTGCATACAAACAGGCACTTGGCTGTTATTGAAGGCTTTGTTCTCAGTTATGTGGGTTTGTTTTTTTTTTCCCAAGTAATTTGGTATATTTTTTTCCAGCATTTCCATATGTGAAAATCAGGAACTGGGCCTATCCATGTCATTTCAATCTTCCATTAGTCCAGACATGTCACTGATTTTATAATAATTAAATGTTGGTGGGGAAATAGAGTATTAGTTATGTATTGCTGCACAGCAAATTATACCAAAACTTAATGTCTTAAAGCAGCAGTAAGTATTTATCTCTCATGATTCCTGTAGGTTGGAAATTCAGGAGTGAGTTGGCTAAGTGGTTCTGGCTCAAGGTGCCCCCGAGGGCCTCTTGTTCCCCCAAATGGTTCTCTGACTTCGTCACGAAGAACTTAGTAGTTATACTCTCAGCTTTATCTTTACACAGACTACCTTGGATTTTATCTTTGCACAAAAGTCTATATCTTCATTGTAGCACGTCGGCCATCTGAAGAGGCTAGGAATTTTCAAACTCACCAGACCCTGCCTCCTTCACGTATGACAATTTTGTGTGTGGGGGGGGGAACTTGTCTCTCTCCTCTTGCCCTTTCCTGTAAGCCACAGAAGGAAACCAGGAGTCACCTTCAACACTCCTTCTGGTGATCTCCTGAACTAGATAACCCAATTCATTATGGTGCATTTTCCATATTACCACAGGTGATGATGTTGCTGAACTCCCTGCCATTACTAGACAAGAATTCCCTTTCCTTTAGTTTCCCAAAAACAGTTTCCCTCTCTTTCCTTAAGAGGCCTTACCAAAAACCTCTTTGAGGGCATTCCCATTTCTGTAACGGTCTCTTCGAGGAGGCAGTTTGGCTTCCCTCACAGGCTCGTCAAAGTCTTCCCAGTATCTGCCTCCCACCCAATCCCAATCCCACAGACTTACCTTGTTCTTATGGCAGCACCCCATTACTGAAATCTGTATTAATTAGCTACCGCTGCATAAAAAGTCACCTCCAAAACATAGTGGCTTAAAACAACAATGATCACGTATTACTTTCCACAATGTCTGCAGGCCAGGAATCCAGGAGCAGCTCAATCGGATGGTTCTGGCTTAATACCTATGCTAAGGCTGCCGTCAGAGGCCCACCAGGATTGTCATCATCTGAAGGTTTGACCGAGGCTCGAGGGCCGGCTTCCAGTGTGGCTCACTCTCATACCAGGTCAGCACTGGCCTCTGTCGAGTCTCAGTTTTTCTCCATGTGGGTCCCTCCATAGGACTGCTTGGGTTTTCTCACAGCATGGTACCTGACTTACCCCAGAGTGAGCAGTACAAGAACCAGAGCCAGTGGGGCAGGAACTGTGAGCTTTCTGTGACCTTGCTTTGGAAGTCACATAGCATCACATTTGCCACATTCTATTTGTTGGAAGGGAGTCCCTAAGTCTGGTGCATAATTGAGGGGAGGTGAATTAAACTCCACTTTTTGAAGCAAGGCCCATATCCAGGAGTTTGTGGACCTATTTTAAAACCACCACTCTTAGAACACTATAATAAACTTATGCTAATACAACTGCACTTCTTACACATTTTTATTTGAAGAAAAAAGTTTATATTCCTTCAAGAATCTAGAAGACAGAATAAGATTAAGGGGTCGGAAGAATTGGGTTGACTCCACACCTGCATTTTCTCATCTTCTAACAGAAGGACGGGTGCAGGGATGAGCAGGTCCATGAGCACAGAAGGCCAAATTGTCAATCATACTTGCACAGAATGAAAGCTGGCTGGATGCCAAGCTCTGCTAATGATTAGCAAGGAATGCCAAAAAGGATCTATTGCACATACCACAAAGATATTTGGGAGGCCCTAAATTCCCATTTCCACACTGGGATGCAATGGACTAGCATGGCGTATAAATTAACATAGAGAAATCACCTGGTTTTGAGGTCTCTCTAGTTAGTCTTATCGTTAGTCTTCTACCTTGAAGTGTAGCTGCAACTCATAAAGTCACAAAATGCAGGTTTACTTACCAAAAAGCTATCCAGACATCCCCACAATATTACTTAGTTTAGTAATCAGTACATGATAAATTCCTGTAAGACCCTCTTTTATCTCCAAACTTACAAATTCCACCAGTCAGTGCTCACACACCACTGGCAGTGTCTTGGAAGAAGGGGACTGCTGTCACCCCTCTCTTTCTCAGCAGGAACCAAGGAAATCCATAGAGGGGTGTTTGTTGGACCCCTGTCTTCTCACTTGTTTATCCTTCCCATTTAACCATCCTAATTCCATATTCTAAATGGACACTCATCTAAAATTCCTTCTGCTTTATTTACCCTTCCTTTGAGAATTTAAAAGTAAACTTTATCATAATGTTATTATGGAAACAGATTACGGAAGTGGCCATAGGACCGCTTCACTGAGGACCTCGGACTTCTGGGGTGCTTAATCACACACATACTATGATTGTGAGGGATGGTTCCTTGTTCACAAGGCAGTTTATGTGAAGGGCTCTGAGAGAGAGAGAGAGAGATTTAAATATCATTTTAACTCACTGAAACTATTTGTTCACTACTAATTGAGTGTTTGGCTACAGAAATTCAGTAGGTGCATAGAGTGCCCAGGAAAAATTGTGACCCAAACATGTAAAACTTGCTTGAATTACACCTAATACATTATTTACCTTTGATCATTTTTTTGCATTCTTCACCTTCATGTGTTCCCCAGTTCTTCACTATTGTTCATTTCCCCCACTCTCCTTTAAATTCTCTTTGCTGCCACACCTCCACCACCCCTGCAATTCACTCTCTGTGCCCCAGTCACCTCTGCCTTAAACACCATTAAGATCAGTTTTAAAGTATTAAAATATTCATGAGAATAGAAGTATAATCTCTTTAATACCAAATAAGTCCTCTGACAATGGCCAGGCTTGGGGAAAACATAATTAAGAAGTCAGCTAGAGGAGTTTCTAAGGAAATTAGTTTTAAATGAATGGAAGTAATTAATCAGTAAGAACAAATACCTGATGGAAAGAGAGAGGTTGCTCTGGTGATTGGAAAAGAGCAATTAAGTCAGGGTTCAGGATAGTGTCCAGTGTGCATACTGTGGTGGTAATCTCTCCTCTCTAGCCTTTGAGAAGCTAAATAGAGCATAAAGCAATCTTCCCATGATTCAGATAAATACGGATTAAGCAAGCTGAATAGAGGGTAGCAGCACTGGACAAGCCATAGAGACTTTCAGTTAAAGGAAAATAGTAGGAGCTTGAGCATTGAGAAGGGGTTGCTAGGGGTCTCAGAGCCATGAAGAAGTCTCAAACAAGCAAGAAAATATTGAGAGTACATTATTAAACTCAAATACAGGTATAGAGCTAGGGCTGGATTAGGTAAATTTTGAAAACAGTAAAAAATTAGTGAAATAACTACCAACTTACGCCAGGTATATATGATTATTTTAGAACACATCCTCCTCCCCTCATCCTTAACCCCCGGCGAACACTGATCCGTTATCCATCTGACACTTATGATAATTCCGCACTGTTTTATAAATGGAACCCTGCACTATGCATTGATATTTTATTTATTACATTGATATTTTATTTACATTGATATTTTATTTAAAGGAATGTGGTTTATTGCACTTAAATTATAATTCAGTGAAGTTGATTAAAAAATAAAACTTCAATATAGGCAAAATAAGTAACGCTATATATCACAAACATAATTACCAACATGGATCTTTAAATGTTGACAAAGGAAAATGGCGTGATCAGGTCAACAGACCCTAACGGCATTTGCAAAAAACTCTTGATTTTAAAACATATATATATATATGGAGCATCTAAAACTAACATTCAGCGGTAGTCTCAATAGCGGCACGCTACACACATTTCATCTCAAATCAGGAATAAGACCGGCCATCATCCCTTAAGCTGGTAATCGAGTACATCTACTGAAAATGAAGAACTAGAGAGAAAAACAAAAGGAAGCGACAGAAGTGAATTCAACAACAACAAAATTTACAGCTTTCAAAATAATTGGATGCTAGATAAAAGTGTAAAAACCCATTTTAATATGTTAGTAATAACCAGTTAAAAAAGAAAATGGAAGATAAATCCCATTCATCATTGGTAATTGTAGCCCAAGGCATAAAAATACCACGGAGCTGCCTTAAAAATAAAATGCACAACTCTTATAAAGAAAATTACTAAACATAATTGAGAGACATAAAAGTTATCTCTAAAAACTCTACAGATATTCCGAGATTCTAGATAAGAAATAAGTAAATCCTCCACAAGTCAATTAATAATTTTAATTCAATGCCAATTAAAAGCTCCTTTGGTGCCATAAAAGGGCTCCTAAATGAATCTAGAAAACAAGTGGATTATACCACCCAAGAAGAAAATCCTGAAAATAAAGGGTAATGAAGCGTTTTTCATACTACACAGGGAAATCATGCAACTACAATCATCAAAACCACGTAGAACAAAAACTGAGCAAATCAGCCAAAAACAAACCCTAGTCTACATCAGAACTTAATATATAACAAATGTGGCATCAAAATAAATTAGAAGACCAAATGGAGCTAAGAACAGCAGCTAGCTATTTTTAAATGATTTAAAGTTAGATAAAAATCCCATGTTATACACTAAAAAAAAAATTACAAATGGAGTAAGCAGTAAAGGTTTTAAAAACAAAACCTAAAGCATAAAAAACTGTAAGAAAATATAGATGAATATCTGATTTCTAAAAGGAGAGTACTAAGTATTAAAACAATAGGAAAAAAGTTAATTAAGAAATGGGTATATGTTTGAATACCTAGTTTTAAGTTATTCTTTTTTTTTACCTTTATTTATTTTATTTTATTATGTTATTCTACAATAATTATAGATTCCCAGGAAGCTATGAAGAAATGTACAGGGAGGTCCTGTGTACCCTTAATATAGCCTCCCCCAACATAGATGACCTCTTGCGTAACTATAGTACATGGTCAAAACCAGCAAACTGAGATTGGTACAAAGCATAGAGATTATTCATACCTCACCAGTGGTATACGTGCACTTGTGTGTGTAGTTCTAGACAATTATATCACACGTGTAGATTTGCTTAACCACCATCAAAATGAAGAAATTTAAGTCTTCCATTACCACAGGCTGCTTCCGTGGTAGAACCACATCCACATCCTCCTCCCCTCATCCTTAACCCCCGGCGAACACTGATCCGTTATCCATCTGACACTTATGATAATTCCGCACTGTTTTATAAATGGAACCCTGCACTATGCATTCTTTGGAGATTGACTTTTTTTCACTCAGCATAATTTCCTTGACATTCATTTCAGTTATTGCAAATATCAGTAATTACTTATTATTGCTAAGCAGTATTCTATGATGTAAATGGGCCAAAGTTTGTTTGACCATTCAATCATTTTAAGAAGTTTGGTTAGTTTAGAGTTCTCAAATATTAAGAGCAAAGTTTCTGTGAATATCCATGCTCAAGCTTCTAGGTGAAAATAAGTTTTTATTTCTCTGGGATAAATTCCCAAGAGTGCAACTGGCAGGTCATATGGTATTAACCAAAAAAAAAAGCTATATACAAATATGTTAATGCAATAGGACTCCAAATATAAATATATATATATATATATATTTTATAGAGAAGGTGGGGGCAGAGGTAAAGGGAGAGAGAGAATCTTAAGCAGGCTCCACGCCCAGCACGGAGCCCCACTCTGGGCTTGATCTCACAACCCTGAGATCATCACCTGAGCCGAAATCAAGAGTCCGATGCTCAACCGACTGCATCACCCGGGTGTCCCCCCAAAAATATTTTTAAAGTGTATTTTTGTATAGAAAAATAAACTGCTGAAAAATGTACAAAAATAGTATTTGTCAAATAAATAAAATGTGTTAAAATTTGAATCATTTTTCCTTTTTATACTCTTCTGTATTGTCAGACTTTTCAACAATAAACATGTACCCATTTTATAATCAGAGAAGTACTCATTCATAAAATGCCAAACAACTTTAGTCATAGGCCTAATCTTCCTAACTCAGATTATGGGCTGATACAGCGGTGACCTACTTATGAAGTCCTTCTGGGGACTGGTTGTGTGGTAACAGGGGAGTCTGTTTCCCTCAATAAGTAGAAATATTTTTCCTCATGTACAGTTTCAGGAATGAATTGTCCAATTAAAACTGAAAAGAAAGACTAGAATGAATAACAATAAAAAATAGCACTAATATTAAGATTTTCCCAATAGAAAGTAATGCCCCCTCTTAGGGTATTTGGGGCCTATATTCTCTTGATCTGTGTCCAGAATGAGTCCCTGTGTATATCCCACTGCTGGAGAGAGCTGGAAATAAGGTAAGGCACAGGGGCACCTGGGTGGCTCAGTCGGGTAGGCAGCTGCCTTCGGCTCAGGTCGTGATCCTGGGGTCCTGGGATCGAGCCCCACATCAGGCTCCCTGCTCGGCGGGGAGCGTGCTTCTCCCTCTCCCTCTGCCTGCCACTCTGCCTACTTGTGCTCTCTATCTCTCTGTCAAATAAATAAATAAAATCTTTAAAAAAAAAATAAGGTAAGGCACACACAAAGCCCACTTGCCCGCTAATTGGAAATTGAGTCATTCAAAGATTGGTGGCCTATTCTATAAATGTCGTAAAACTGCCAGGGAGGTACAATGGGCTCACAGTTTAAAAAAATAATTCAGGGGCGCCTGGGTGGCTCAGTCGTTAAGCGTCTGCCTTCGGCTCAGGTCATGATCCCAGGGTCCTGGGATCGAGCCCCGCATCGGGCTCCCTGCTCCGCGGGAAGCCTGCTTCTCCCTCTCTCACTCCCCCTGCTGGTGTTCCCTCTCTCGCTGTGTCTCTCTCTGTCAAATAAATAAATAAAATCTTTAAAAATAAATAAATAAATAAATAAATAAATAAATAAATAAATAAATAAATAAATAAATAATTCATATGCAAATTATACCATGATGAAACCTTAAAGCACATTTCAAAGTATTAAAAGTTCAAGCCTCATTAACATCATAACTGCACTCAATAATTACTTAGCTTAGCAATTAAAACAAACTTCAGGCCATATCAAATTGTTGTCTTTGAATATTTATCAGATTGACCATCAGGACACTTTTTGCATGTGAAAATGGGTGCCATTAATAGTTAAGCTGGGCCAATAAATGTAAACTAGAACTGGCTGAGCAAATTGGGCTGCATGATTGACTGCCCTATGGTATGATGAAACTTGCATGCAGCCACATTCCACAAAGGGTTCAACATCCTATAAAAGTTGGGTTTACGTTAAATTAACAAATAATTCTTATTAATTTGTTTAATGTTTTATATTATTAATTTTTAAAAATATCTCATAATTATAAATATAAAATAAATATATTATTAATTTTTACTATTTTACTATTTTAATTATTATTAAGGAGAACTCCTTAACCAAAACATGATACTCCATTACCATGTAAACATTACTGCCTAAATAGTATTTTTTACTCTAGTAAGTATTCATAAGTATTCAAAATGCTATGATTTTGAGTTGAAAACTTTGGGTCTAGGGCACACACATGAAGATGAGCAAGCACGTCCACGTTAAGTTTAAGGCAGTTTAAAAAGATATCTATCTAGTGCTCGCTTGGGCAGCACACATGCTAAAAACCTGCAATTATGCAGAGAAGATTAGCGTGGCCCCCGCACAAGGATGACATGCAAAAGGATATCTATTTAGAAATGGTTCCTCTATCCTTCCATTTGGGTGATTTACCCTTCATGATCTTTCACCATGTTTTCCCCCAACTTTCTTTTTTTTTTTTTTTTTTAAAGATTTTATTTATTTATTTGAGAGAGAGAGAATGAGAGACAGAGAGCATGAGAGGGAGGAGGGTCAGAGGGAGAAGCAGACTCCCTGCTGAGCAGGGAGCCCGATGCGGGACTCGATCCTGGGACTCCAGGATCATGACCTGAGCCGAAGGCAGTCTCTTAACCAACTGAGCCACCCAGGCGCCCTTCCCCCAACTTTCAATTCTATCACCAGACCCTGAAGTTACTCTAACCCCAAAATATATATATTTCAGTGCTTTCTGATGTACACACCTATGCTCCAGGCCCCTTACTCCCTCAGAACCTCTCCTTCTGCCTTCAATGTTTTGAGCACATCTTTCCTTCAAATGATTAGTTCCTCTTGAGTTTCCATCATCCATCCCTGAGCCTTCAGGTATATGTGCTAGGTGGGGTCATTAACACTAGCTGCTATAATGGATAATTCCAACAGCTCAGTGGCTTGATACAATAAAAGGTCCTTCTTGCTCACTCAGAGCCAATGTAGTTTGGACAGTTCTCTTTGGCAGAAACTCTAGGATCCAGAGGCCTTGCGTGCTAAATATATGCCCTCTGATATTTTCCAGAAGGAGAAAGTGGAAAGTCAAAGTTTTGCTGGAGACATTTTTAAGGGCAAGGCCAAAAGTGGATTTAGATCACTTGCACTCAAGCTTCCTTGGCCAGATCTGAGACATAGGACCCTTCCCTAATCTCAAGGGAGGCCAGGAAATGCAGGCTTCCTGTGTGTTCAGCAAGAGGAATTAAGACTGGAGAGCATCTAGCAAATGTCTGTCATTATATAACTTAAACTTTCCATACAGTGACCTCTCCCACCATTTTTCTTTCTCCTACAACTACTGAGAACATATTTTTGGGGGGACATGATTCAACCCACATCACCAAGAAAGCAGGAACTTAGGGCAAGTGTGTGAGTGGCCCTGTCTCACCAACCTGTGAACAGACTTGCAAAGCTGTACACACAAGTAGACAAGTGACAAGCACAGACAACCTCACTAGCATTCAAAGAAGTAAGTTTTTTTTTTTTTAAAAAAAGACATTATTTTCACCTACAAAATTAACAAAGACTGAAAGATAATACTAAATACAAAAGGGGATACAGTGAAATTCAGCCCCTGAGGGGTTGTACCCAGAAGTACAATCTTCCTGAAGGACAATTCAGAAATAAGCGTCAAAATCTTCATTCAGATCATTCAAAAAATTTTAATGAATATTCACTAAGCACGGAGCACTGTTCTAAATCTTCTAATCTAGTAATTCCACTTTCAGATGCATCCAAAAAAGGTGAGTGGAAATGCAGACAAACATTCATGGCCAGGGAATCCACAACAGCATAAAAATAGCCCAAATGGCTGATGATAGGGAAGTGATTAAATAATTTACATTACATCTATATTTAAAATGCTATGGAATGATAACAGAGTCTAGGAAACTTCTACTAGTATAATTTTATGGAAGAAAAGACATAGTTACAATTTGCATTTATAGTATAATCCTAATTTCTGTGTGTATGTAGATATATATAGATAGATAGTATATATTTTCTATATTCAGCCAATATATACTTATTTACTATCAAATACGTGCTAGGACTTATAAAGAGAGAATCTGTAAGATCTCTCACAGAAATTGCTGAAGAACAGGCCAGCATATAGTATAGTACTTGGTGCTTCAGTCATGAATAAAAATTTGTCCTAGGATATAATGGAAGAGTAGAAGTCAGGAAAAAAAGTGTAATTTCAGTTTCAAGTACTTTCTGCTTAACAAGAGATGGAAATTTGAATTTGAATTCACCTTTGAATTCACCTATGAGGACAGACAGTTCCTTGGAGAAAAAGAAAGGCTATAGTGAGTCTTTTAAATTATGCATGGGTAAAGAGAAACCTGCTCAAGAGGAGAAGTTTGGAAAATCTGAACAGAATGAATGGAAAGGACAGGAGAGGGCAGCATTCCGGGGAGAGGAGATTGCTTTGGGGAGGAAATGGTTGAAACTCAAGGAAAGGAGACCAAGGAAGAGGGCATTGGTCAGTTCATTGGGTTGTGTTGCACCCCGGGTTAAGGGATGCTGGGCAGGGGGACGGGGTGGCCAGAGGGTGGCAGAGGTCCTCACTAGGACTGGAAACCACTCTGAGCCAGGCTGAGCTTTCTGGAGGCCCAGATGGCCTCACACCCACGCCTCAGAGTTGGAACAGGGCACACCTATGAATGGAGTCCAGCAAATTCTGGACTGTGCCCTCAGCACAGACAGCGGTGTTCTCATAAGTGGTGGCAGTGAAGGCCTTCCGGGTACAGTGTGGTCAACAGGCATGGACAGCTGGCACCTGAAGCAGAAACAGTAAAACAGAGGTGAGAGCATCAGGCGTCTGCACCAAAATAACAGATGCGGGCACTTTGAGGTGGGCCCGAGGCTTTGTTACCACCCAGCGAGAGGCTTCAAGCTTTGTGCTCAAGACAGGAATATGTTTAGAGTCAAAGGCTAACACCAAGGAACAAGAGCGTATAGTCAATTTTCAATTTTATCCACATTTTCCACAACAAACATGTCTTTCTTTGAAAATCAGGGAAAATAATCTAACGCTCCATCTACCCTGTCTTATTTTCCCCATTGAGAGCAAAGACTTTCTTGAAGAACCTCACCCCCATCTTCTCCTCAGATGTCCCTCACCACAGCAATGGTCTTAGGAAGGAAGGTCGTCACCAATCACTTTCTGATGCTCAAACCCAGACCCTTACTTGCTAGCCATTTTTTTATTATCTTCTTATTCACACTGGATACTACTGACCACCCCATCCTTCTGGAAACTTCTTCTCCCCTAATGCCCCTAACTCTTCTCTCTCTTACTTCCCCTCCCACTTCTCTCTCTGCTCCTCGCCCACATTTTAGGGGCCTCCTCTTCTAAAGTCTGTGTCTTAGAAGCTGGTGTTTTCCAGAGCTCAGCACTGGGTAGTCTTCCCTTCTCTTACACATTCTCCTGGGCCACTTCATCCACACCAACCTTCATGCTCTCATGGCTTCATACACTGCAGTCTACAGAGCCAAGAACCATTCCTCAGACACCAGAGGTATGTAGGTATGTAATAGGGGGACAGTGGCTCACCTAGCAGATCTGACATTAAAGCAGACTGTTTCTTTTTTTTTTTTTAGAAATACGGTGAAGGGCTTATTTTATTGACATTTGATGAATTCTTTCATATTAATAAAAAGCTCAAAACAATAAAAAATAGATCAATGTAGTAATATGCAATTTACAGAGAAAATAATGGACAACATTTGAACAGGTCCTTTAGAAAAATCAAATACCAAATAAAAGAATGAAGAATAAAAATTGGAGGCACAGTTTTTTGCTTATATTGACACAGATCTGAAGGTTTATAATTCATTGTACATATTTTGATGGAAAAAAAGAAAGTGAAAGAAGGAAACATTTTGAGTGCAATTTGGCAATATCGGATTTTAAAAAATGCACATATTTTTAATGTGGTCGTTTCATGTATGCAACCTACACATATATTAATAAACATGATTGAAACGTACCATGTAACAATATGTAAAATGTTTGTCACTTTAGTATTATTACTTACTGGTAAAATCCTGGAATGGACCTTAAAGGTTTTGTAGTCATAGTCTGGCTTAAAATTTGTAATAGCTACAATTGTAATATTAGTTGTTAAAACAAATTGGATTCCTGTTCTTATATGGTGATATTGAAACATATACAACATATTCTAAGAAAATGTAAAACTATACACACACGCACATATATGTATAATGCTCATTCTAACAGCCCCCTCCCCTATATGACAAAATTAGGTTTTGGGGGCTCTTTTTTTTTAAGATTTATTTATTTATTTGAGAGAGAGAACATGTGCACGCAAGCAAGGAGACGGGCAGAATCCTCAAGCAGACTTCTCCCCGCTGAGCATGGAGCGCAGCACGGGGCTCAGTCTCACAACCCCGAGATCATGACCTGAGCCAAAACCAAGAGTCAGACACTCAACTGACTGAGCCACCCAGGCGCCCCACAAAATTGTTCTCAGTAATCATCACAAAATTCTTAGTAGTAATCATGATTTTCTTGAGTTGCTTTTCATTGTGTAAGACTGATGAATCACAGACCTGTACCTCTGAAACAAATAATACATTCTATGTTAAAAAAAAAAAAAAAAAAGAAGATAGTAGGAAGGGGAAAATGAAGGGGGGGAAATCGGAGCGGGAGATGAACCATGAGAGACTATGGACTCTGAGAAACAAACTGAGGGTTCTAGAGGGGGTGGGAGGATAGGTTAGCCTGGTGGTGGGTACTAAAGAGGGCATGTACTGAATGGAGCACTGGGTGTTATACGCAAACAATGAATCATGGAACACTACATCAAAAACTAATGATGTAATGTATGGTGATTAACCTAACATAATAAAATAAAATTTAAAAAAAACAATGTACAATGAAGAATATATTCCATCTTAAAACGTTCAAATTGAGTAAAATATTTCATATGTAAACCAAAATTCAGGCCTAACAGTTTTACACTGTTTTAAATAGAAACACAAATTTAAAAACTCCAAGTGTCAAATGGTATGCCAAATTGCATAACCCAAGTACTGTCTCTTCGTCTTCACAATTCACTGGGCTGGCATTGCTTCTTTCCTAGCTACTATCTAAATGCAAAAATATGTAGTATCACAGAGGATGGGGATAAGAACTGTCAACGTGAGCTCAAACAATTCCACTCGATTATAATCTTACTATTAAAACAAAAGCATGTGGTGGAGTTCCCTCGTGCCAGGGGCCAAATATCTAACAGAGGGGTCTTCAAATTAACTTCCCCACCTCGAAGACAAAGTTAGTAAAAGGATAAGAATAAAAATGTGTTCAACTGAAGATGGCAGCTATATTGTCCAAAATAGCATTTAAACTAACAAAAGATTTCTTTTTCAGGAGGGAGTATTTTATTACTGGCACTGTGGCACCTAAGGATAACAGAAAAGAAGAGCAACTCTTACTTAGTCTTATTCTACGCAGACAGCACATTCTCCTCTTGCCTATGCCCTGGGTTGTCTGCTCCCACCACCCCACCATTGGTGTGGAATTGACAATAAGTACTTGGAGGAGGGAGCATAACCGTTGCATGATTCTGATATTACTTCTTCAGCAAGACTTCTCTCCTAAATTCTAGGCCTGTATTTCTGTCACCTGACTTCACCTGACTGTCCCCACAGGAACCTCAGAGCTATGGCCTACAAAGTCTGCTCCCTTTTCCGCCCTACGTTGGTGAATGGCAGGCACCAAGTTCCCCTGAGTGATTCGAGCCAGAAACTTGAGATTCCAGTATTCCTATTTCTCCCAACCGGACACAAAATCCATTTATCCTATCTCCTAAGCACTTCTAGAATCCATGCTCCATTCTCACTAACCTGGACTAATTCAATATTTGATCATTCTGTCCAAAACCATTACAACACCCATCTGGGCAGTCTATCTACTTCAGTCTGTCTGCACTCCAATGTCCCTGAACTTCCCCAAACCCCTCATCTTTAAAAGGGCAAATGAGGAGGAGGAGAAAGATGGAGGAGGAGTAGGGGACCCTATTTCAGCTGGTCCCCGGAATTGAGCTGGGTATCTACCAGACCACTCTGAGCACCCACGAAACCAGCCTGAGATGTAAGAAGATCTGGATCTCTACAAACAGAATATCGCAGGCGGTTGGTTTTGAGGTACGAAGCGGAGAGCCGTGATCCTGCGGGCAGATATTGGAGGATAAACGGCGGCGGGAGGGTGCCTGGACGTGGGGATCCTACACCGCCGGTGAGTGACAGCCTCCCGCGCTGCGGACGGGGCACAGACTCGCAGACCGGTAGCGTCGGGAAAGGACTTTAGGGCAGCCCCCGGGGCGGAAAACCAGACCGGTGGGGTCGCGCGTACAGGAACTGCAGCCCCCCCCCCCCCCGACAGAAACCGGAGCGACAGTTGCGCGCATTCGAACTGCAGCCTCCGAGAAGGAAACCCGGTGCGCCGGGGTCGAGCCGGTGAACTGCAACCCCCGGGGGTGGAAACCCCAAGCGGCGGGGTCGTGCACGCGTGAACTGGGAGCGGCTGGCGGTTTTAGAAGCACAAAGGGCAGAGATGTGCCCCGACCTGGAGGCAGGACTGGGGGCGCTGCGGAGGGGCGCACAACCCAGGCCGCTGCAGTTTATAGCAGCAGGGACAGAAACGGAGACGGTGTGGCCTGGAGAGCTCACTGAAGAACAGACTGCCGTCTCTCTGCTCTGAGGCAGAGGGTTGGAAACGGTCTCTTCTGTTCTGACTCCCGGAAGAGACGCGGAAAGCCGCCAGGGAAAGGCGCCAGAGAACAAAAGCCCCAAAAACTGATTCCCGCTGAGCCCATCCCCCGCCACAGGGGCGCAGGGCGACTCCGCCCAAACAGGGTTGCCTGAGTAACAGCGCGGCAGGCCCCTCCCGCAGAAGACAGGCTGGGAAAACAAGAGGCCAGCAACCCTAAGGTCCCAGGAAAACAGGTGCAACTTGCTTGGGTTCTGGTCAATAATTTGGACTCTATACATTCCCTCAAACACCCATCAACAGAATGACTACGAGGAGGAGCCCCCAAAACAGAAAAGACTCAGAGATTATGACTTATGCTGCAGATTTACAAATGGATGCAGACATAACCAAGATGTCAGAGATGGAATTCAGGCTAGCAATTGTGAAGACAATGGCTAGAATGGAGAAATCAATTAATGGCAACATAGAGTCTCTAAGGGCAGAAATAAAAGGTGAACTGGCAGAACTTAAAAATGCTATCAATGAGATCCAATCCAATCTGGATAATCTAACAGCTAGGGTAACTGAGACAGAAGAGAGAATAAGCGATCTGGAAGACAATATAATAGATAAAAAGGGAAAAGAGGAGGCCAGGGAAAAACAACTCAGAATCCATGCAAATAGAATCAGAGAAATAAGTGACACCATGAGGCGTTCCAATGTCAGAATCATTGGAATCCCGGAGGGAGTGGAGAGAGAGAGAGGACTAGAAGATGTATTTGAGCAAATCGTAGCTGAGAACTTCCCTAATCTGGGGATTGAAACAAACATTCGAGTCCTAGAGGCAGAGAGGACCCGTCCTAAGATCAAGGAAAACAGGCCAACACCCCGGCATGTAATAGTAAAACTTGCAAATCTTAGAACCAAGGAAACTATCTTAAGGGCAGTTAGGGGGAAGAGATTCCTTACGTACAGAGGGAGGAACATCAGAATAACGTCAGACCTATCCACAGAGACCTGCCAAGCCAGAAAGGCCTGGCAAGACATATTCAGTGTACTAAATGAGAAGAACATGCAGCCAAGAATACTTCATCCGGCAAGGCTTTCATTTAGAATGGATGGAGAGATGCAGAGCTTCCACGACCGGCAGAAGCTGAAAGAATATGTGACCACTAAGCCGGCCCTGCAAGAAATATTAAGGGGGGTTCTATAAAAGGAGAAAGACCCCAAGAGTGATCTACAACAGAAATTTACAGGGACAATCTATAAAAACAACGTCTTCACAGGCAACATGATGACAATTAATTCATATCTTTCAATAATCACTCTCAACGTGAATGGCCTAAACGCTCCCATAAAACGGCACAGGGTTGCAGATTGGATAAGACAGGACCCATCCACATGCTGTCTACAAGAGACTCATTTTGAACCTAAAGATACATCCAGACTGAAAGTGAAGGGATGGAGATCCATCTTCCATGCCAGCGGACCTCAAAAGAAAGCTGGGGTAGCAATTCTTATATCAGACAAATTAGATTTTAAACTAAAGTCTGTAATTAGAGACACAGAAGGACACTGTATCATTCTTAAAGGGTCTATCCAACAAGAAGATCTAACAATTGTAAATATCTATGCCCCCAACATGGGAGCAGCCATCTACATAAGCCAACTGTTAACCAAAATAAAGAGTCATATTGATAACAATACGTTAATTGTAGGAGACCTCAATACTCCACTCTCAGCAATGGACAGATCATCTAAGCAGAAAATCAACAAGGAAACAAGAGCTTTGAATGATACATTGGACCAGATGGACCTCATAGATATTTACAGAACATTCCACCCTAAAACAACAGAATACTCATTCTTCTCGAGCGCACATGGAACTTTCTCCAGAATAGACCATATACTGGGTCACAAATCAGGTCTCAACTGATACCAAAAGATTGAGATTATTCCCTGCATATTCTCAGACCACAATGCTCTAAAACTGGAACTCAATCACAAGAAAAAATTTGGCAGAAATTCAAACACTTGGAAGCTAAAGACCACTCTGCTCAAGAATGTTTGGGTCAACCAAGAAATCAAAGAAGAACTTAAACAATTCATGGAAATCAATGAGAACGAAAACACATCGGTCCAAAACCTATGGGATACTGCAAAGGCAGTCCTAAGGGGGAAATACATAGCCATCCAAGCCTCACTCAAAAAAATAGAAAAATCCCGAATTCACCAACTAACTCTACACCTTAAAGAACTAGAGAAAAAGCAACAAACGACGCCTAAGCCACACATTAGAAGAGAAATAATTAAAATTAGAGCAGAAATCAATGAATTAGAAACCAGAAACACAGTAGATCAGATCAACGAAACTAGAAGTTGGTTCTTTGAAAGAATTAATAAGATTGATAAACCACTGGCCAGACTTATCCAAAAGAAAAGAGAAAGGACCCAAATTAATAAAATTATGAAAGGGGAGAGATCACGACTAACACCAAGGAAATAGAAACAATTATTAGAAATTATTATCAACAACTATATGCCAATAAACTGAGCAATCTGGATGAAATGGAGGCCTTGCTGGAAACCTATAAGCTGCCAAGACTGAAACAGGAAGAAATTGACAACCTGAATAGGCCAATAACCAGTAACGAGATTGAAGCAGTGATCAAAAACCTCCCAAAAAACAAGAGTCCAGGGCCTGATGGATTCCCTGGGGAATTCTACCAAACATTCAAAGAAGAAATTATACCTATTCTACTGAAGCTGTTTCAAAAAATAGAAACAGAAGGAAAACTTCCAAACTCATTCTATGAGGCCAGCATTACCTTAATCCCCAAACCAGGCAAAGACCCCATCAAAAAGGAGAATTTCAGACCGATATCCCTGATGAATATGGATTCCAAAATCCTCAACAAAATCCTAGCTAATAGGATCCAACAATACATTAAAAGGATCATCCACCACGACCAAGTGGGATTTATCCCTGGGATGCAAGGGTGGTTCAACATTCGCAAATCAATCAATGTGATAGAACACATTAATAAGAGGAGGGAGAAGAACCATATGGTCCTCTCAATTGATGCAGAAAAAGCATTTGACAAAATACAACATCCTTTCCTGATTAAAACTCTCCAGAGTGGGGCGCCTGGGTGGCTCAGCCGTTAAGCGTCTGCCTTCGGCTCAGGTCATGATCCCAGGGTCCTGGGATCGAGCCCCACATCGGGCTCCCTGCTCGGTGGGAAGCCTGCTTCTCCCTCTCCCACTCCCCCTGCTTGTGTTCCCTCTCTCGCTGTGTCTCTCTCTGTCAAATAAATAAATAAAATCTTTAAAAAAAATTATTTAAAAAAAATAATAAAATAAAATAAAATAAATTAAATAAAATTAAAAAAAAAAAATCTCTTTCGGAGGCTTCCACCAATAGCATCAATTCGAAACCCTGTAGAGCACCATGCAAACTCTCCATGGCTGACCCCTTAGCTCTGTGGAAGAAGTAAGCATAACCAAAAGCCTGAGATTATGTTTAAATTTGAGGCAAAAAACAAAGAGTCAAGTATTATTTTATTTTCGAATGTATCCTGCAGTGGAGAAATAAAGAGTAGAATGACTCGTACAACAACAAAATCGAAAACTGAGGTATTTACAATCTTTGAAAATAGTGCTCCTTTAAGAAACACTTAGTAAAATTAATGTTTACATCAACTGAGGCAATTTTGAACTATCGTTAATTTCACAATAACTATTGTTTTATGACTTATAATGTATTCAATGTTTTACAAGCATTTGGAACAAGGGGAATCTTATAAAGCATCTTAATGTGTGTAACAAGAAAGTAAATTAAAAAGTTTATTAGCACCAGAATTCTTATCTTCTCTCTGCATGTCAAAAACTTGACAGAAGTCTTCAATCTAGCTAGTAAGCACTTCACTGATTAAAAGCTAATTTCCATTTTTAAAGGGTGAAGTCATACTTCTGATGCTCTGTTTCTTTCTAAAAGAATGGATGCTGTCTTAGCTCAGGCTGCCATAACACAATACAACAGAAATTTGTTTTCTCACATTTCTGGGGCTCGAAGGCCAAGATCAAGGTGCTGCCAATTCAGTTTCTGGTGAGAGCCCTCTTCTTGGCTTGGTGATGGCCACTTCTTGCCATGTCTTCGCATGCAGAGAGCACACATGCAATCTGGTATCTCCTCTAATAAGGACACTACCCCTATCAGATCAGGACCCCATTCTGATGACTTCTTTGACCTTACTTACTTCCTTACTCCAAATACAGTCACACTGTGGGGGTGGGACTTCAACATACAAATTCGGGGGGACACAATTCAATCCATAGCAAATGCTTCTCCTACAGTTTCTCTCCAGCGTAATTTCTCATCCCCAGCAATGCAATCCAATCCCCAGACCTTGTATTCCAGAATACCAGTTGAATTGCCACTCTTCTACATTCCCAAACGGTCCCGTGCATGCTCATAAAATACCCCAGACTGATTTTTAAGTTTTTGCTAGTTTGCGCATTTCCTTCAACAGAATATAAGCCACTAAGAAGATAAGAACTATTGCTTCTTGCTCTCTGTCTCCCCAGAACTAACACAGAGCTCAGCACTTAGGAGATACTCAATAGTCCTTATGAAGCAAAATCAAACTGTTAAACCTAGCAATGCAGGGGTGTTGACTAAGCTACGTTTTACGAACGTTAACCTAGCCCAAATGTGTAAGATGACTCAGAAGTGGTGTGTTCGTTTTCCGCTGCTGCCCTCACCGACCACCACAACTGGGTGGCTTTAAACAACGCAGATTTATTCTCTTACCGTCCCAGAGACCAGAAGTATGAAATCGGTTACACTGGGCTGAAACCAAGGTGCCAGCAAGGTCAGGCTCCCACCGGAGGCTCCAGAGGAAAACTGTTTCCTTCCCTTTTCTGGATTCTAGAGCTAATACGTTCCCAGCATTCCTTGGTTTACAGCCCCTTCTCCATCTGCAAAGCTTGCAGGGCATCTGCAAGTATCTCCCTCTCTGCTGAGATCGGCCTGTTGTCTTCTCTCTTCTGCGTGTGGTAAAATTCTCCCTCCGCCTCCCTCTTATAAGGACCCTATGATTACATTCGCTAACCCAGATAGTCCAGGATAATCTCCCTCTTTTGAGATCCTTAACTAATCACATATGCCCAGTCCCTATTACCACAGAAGGTCACTTTCCCAGGTTTCAGGGATTAGGAGCTGGCTCTCTTGGGGGCCATTATTCAGCCAACACAGGTGGGGAGAGTGGCAATGGATCAGTTAAGAAACTACTACATAGGTTATTTCCATGTCTTGGCTATTGTAAATAATGCTGCAGTGAACATAGGAGTGCATATGTCTTTTTGAGTTAGAGTTTTTGTTTCCTTTGGATAAATACCCAGGAGTAGAATGGCTAGATCATATGGTAGTTCTATCTTTAATTTTTTGAGGAACCTCCTTATTGTTTTCCATAGTGGCAGCCCCAATTTCCATTCCCACCAAGAGGGCACAAGTGTTCCCCATTCTCCACATCCTTGCCAACACTTGTTATTCATTGTTTTTTTGACAATAGCCCTTCTAACAGGTATGAGATGGGGCTATAATGAACACTGGTGACTATAGGTAACAATATTACATCGTATATTCAAAAGTTGGTAAGTTAAATCTTAAAAGTTTTCAACACAAGGAAAAAAATCTGTAACTATGTGTGCTGATAGAGGTTAACTAGACTTATTGTGGTGGTCTTTTGCAGTATTAAATATATCAAATCATTGTAAAAAAAAAAAAAAAAGAAACTACTACATAACATCTGTCAGATGCTTCCCACTTAGCTGGTCTTCTGGCCCTAGATGTCATAAATAGGTTTACATATATCACACGCCTCCCATATTCCAGTATAACACCACAAGCCCTTTGACAATACTTGGCCTAGCCATCTTTGCTAAGTGAATTGAGGCATAGATCACTGACCCAATGGATTTATTCCACAAAGCTAAGCTGTATCAATTAGACCAAACATGACAGAAATTAAACTACTGCTCTTAAATAAAAATTTTCAGTTGAATTATTTGGCTCTTTACTTCCACTCATTATTGAGCTTCAGAACAGATTCTAAGAGTTCATCATTTTAACCCAGATGGGAATCAAGCCAATTTCCATTTTGTGCAAGCCTCGCACATAATGGGCACACTACGAACCATAAGTAATACTAAGGGTAAGGCTCGATATTAAAGCAGGCAGAAAACTCATAACCAAGTGGCTTTAGACATTTATCAGGAGGGGATGACATATGGTTCCTGTCACTGGGACACCTCCAGGGTAGAAGTGTTTATCTGCAGAGTTGACAAACAGATCTTACAGGACTCATATAAAATGGAGTTTCTTAATTATAAACTAGGAAAATGTCTGTTGGCATGGTAGGACACGTTTCACTGCTAACAAGAGGATGCCATTTGAAGGACAACAGCCTCCAACAGACCATGACAGAAGAGAGAAGAGGGACTTTGAAGGGTCCGTCCCAATAAACAGCAAACACTGCAAGGCTCACAAATCTGCCTGCCAAGAAAGAACTGTTCCCAGTGTGAACTGGGATCCTTCCTAGCATGCTGAGATATACTTACTCTTTCAAGTTTTCTGCCTTTCAAACAAAAGGCAGAATTAAACCTTTTGAGGTCGCCACATGTTATCTATGATTAGCCTCGCTTGGTGCTGAATAGCATATTTATCTGTAGCTTTTAATCAGCTACACAAATGACAAAAAGATGAACACAAAACACACACACACATACACACACACACACACTCGCCTCTTATCTGAATGGACAGATGCAGAAACACACAGCCCAGAATAAATTAGAGCAAAATGAGCTCAAGATGAAACAAGCCTGGGGAAAAAAAAAAATTCAAGCACACCACAGAATGTGCTGTCATCAAAAATGCCAGGACTCTGCCCTGATCCTCTTGGAGACGGAGAGAGATTTCAGCCCGTTGAGTTCAGGCAAGGCCTGGAGGGGAGGGTACATGAGAATCTCCCCAGGCAAAGAGCAGTCAGGGTCCCCTGGGAAAGGTAGCTCTGCTCTCCTTGCATTGTTTGGATCCTGACCTCCAGGAGACCGCTGAGGCCATGAAGGGAAGGAGCAACCTAAGGAAAAGAAACTTCTGGAATAAGTTCATCAAAGAATGCATGGCTTTGTTTGAAAGGAAAACATGAAAGGTCATTGATTTTCTTCCTTTGTTGTTCTAAAACAATTTTTATCTGTCTCATTTGCTGCTGAAACGTAAATTCCTAACAATCATTTCTACCTGTTAATATCCGGAACAGTATCAGGAAACCACAAACAGATGGGGAGAGAGGAAACCAGCAGAACAGTGCAGAACCTCAGGTTCCGGGGTAAGAGGCTGTCTAGAAATCGTCCATGTCCAGGCTCCCCAACCAGAGAAGAAGAGAGAGGTTCATCAGGCCATACCTATGTGCTAAATCACTCAGGCCACAGAAACCATGGTTTCTCTGATCTGGCGTGAATACCCTCATTATTCAGCTTCACAAGAGATTCTAAGAGTTCATCATTTTAACCCAGATGGGAACCAAGCCAATTTCCAATTTAGAACTGGAGGAGTAGTTCCCAAACTCAAGTAAATAATGTAGACCATGCTCCATGATTGTGGCACTTATCCTAATTTTGCCAGCAGACTCCCTGAGACACAATGCCAAAGACAGGTACAGAGGTCAGCTTCTTCTGCCGTCTCTACGAATAATACATTTTCATAAAATGTTTCATTTTCCTGTGCTTTATTATCTGCTAATGAATAGAGTATTGCTGTTGACAATAACTTTAACTTCTGTTAAAGATATAGACTATGCACCGCGTAGAAGCAAAATGACTATAGACAAGATCCTCTTCTCATCCTTTCTTTTAAAAAATTCTCGGCTTCATGTCTTATCACTAAGATGGCATAAGCCCCTTGAGAAGAGACATTTTTCTGCTTGTTATGGTATTGCTGAGTCTTGCACAAAGCAGATACGCAGTTAAAAAGAAACATTGTTACAGGGCGCCTGGCTGGCTCAGTTGGTGGAGCATGGGACTCTTGATCTCAGAGTCATGAGTTCAAGCCCCATGTTGGGCCTGGAGCTTACTTAAAAAAAAAAAGAAAAAAGAAAAGAAATATATAAAGAAACATTGTTAGTGAAATTAAACAAGAGCTCTACTAAGAAACATAATATTGATACATATGAATAACACAAAATTATATAATCCTAGGGCAAAAAGCTATCCTACCTGTTGTTTGGCTCAAACAACTCATTTTATAAGTGAGAAAAATAAGGCCCTAAGACTTGAATTGCAAAGTTTTCTAAGGTGACTCAGTTTGCCAACAACATAGTATCTGTTCTGGGCTTGTGTTGTTCATACCACTTACAGAATGGTGTACCCTGTTTTAGATGCCACACTGAAAAGAGAAGTTGGTATCCTAAGTTGTGTGCAGAAGGATGAAGAGTCTTGAGACATCTCTTGCAATGGTAGTTCAATGAACTGGACTGTAAAATTATTGCTGGGAAGGCAATCAAAACCAGTAATTGATCTGTCAATGAGACCTGAGCTACCCTGGAAGAGGTGTCCTCACAAAGCGATGACCTCCATGTTCCTAAGCATTCTCAAGTATAGGCTAGATATCCAATGTCAAACCGAATGGCTAACAGCTGAAGCCAGGCACAGTGTAAGAGGCTCCAAATACACCATATCCAACTCCTAAACCAACCCCTAAAGGTGGATATTATCCTCACTTTACAGCTAAGAAACTGAGATGCAGAGGTTAAGTAGCTTAGCTGAGGTCACACAATTTGTGTAAGAACCATAAGGAAAAGTCTAAGCACAAGAACCATAAGGGAAGTCTGCAAAATTTCAGAGATGATTAAACAGTTGACAAGTATGAGGGCCATAACAGCTCCTGGCTCTTCTGCACCAGTCTCACCAGGATTGGTATTTGGGATTAAACCAACGCAGGAGGTAAATTCCATCCAATGCTAAATTTTGACCTTGGACCAATACTTAGCTAGTCCACAAAGGAATGCTAAAAAAAAATAAATGGCAAGACCAGCATTCAAACCCAGCTCTCTGGGACTCCAAACTCCAGTGTTCCCACTCTATTGAGGGGCTGCAAGGATGTCTCATCCCTAACACTCCTTTTGGTGCTTAGATTCTTCAGTTTTGAGATTACTCTTCCAAAACAAAAAATATAACACTCCTTCAAAGAGTAGAGAACAGCTGTAACAATCACAAAAACCCCACAACACTTAAATATCCGTAACCAAAATTGTAAGGGTTACTGTGATTCAATGTGTACATGAATAAATGATTTGGTTTCCGGTACTAGTCGGATGCAACAGAGTTTATGCTATAGTAGTCTCATCAGTCCAGCATTCTTGCCTATTTAACAAGTTTTCAAATTAAACAAACAAACAAAAAAATGACTAAGGAAGTCCTCTTGGCGGTGTTCATTAACTTAAGCTTAATCCCCCTCTTAATAATATGTTTTTATTCGTCATATCACCAGATTTTGCTTCCCTGAACTGAGAGAGGACAGTAAATAAACTTTGGTTGCAACAGACCTCAGCTACTGTCTATTATTGACTCAAACTCAAGCTAGCTCATGGGACACAGGGCTTCAATAGCAATTACCTTTCAATTACCTTTTCCCCCCACAGATTCTGCTTTTTCTGGATAAAAGGATTTATTTTAATACTAAAAAGAAGTCATTTGCAGATTAATATTTGATTTTATCCTAATAACGTGAGCCACTTCACTTTTCCTAAGGACTTTCCTAATGGATAGAAAATGCCTTGATCTGTTTCTAATTATACTCAAATCTTTCCATACAGTTTTCAAGTAAGCCTTGGATAGGAAATAGGATGGCATCACCCATGTCTCCTCCTCAAACACCAGAGAAACCTGGACATTAAATTTTTTGAGCCATGGCCCTCTGTCAAAATTGAAGAAAGCTATGGATCTTGGTCCCCCAAAAATCCACATAACACACATACACAAAATCTTGGAAACATTTCCTTAGAGTGCAGCAGAAATTTTTCTTCACGTAGAACGAGGGGGAAAAAATCTCGAGCAGAGTTGCCATTTTCTGACAAGCATGGGCTGCTCTCCACCCTCTCCCCCCAAAACCTAAGGTGAAGAAACTATAAAAATAGAACATATAGCTCTAACACATAATCTCAGATGGTATGGAGCGCTGTCGGTTCCCAACCTGCCCCTGCACGCGGCGGGGAGGGCAGGGAGAGACGGAAGAGGCGATGAGCGCAGACTGCCAGGCGGCAGGTGCACCAAGCGGAGGAACTTACTTAGAGGCTTGTCTCCCGCGCTGCAAGGCGAGTAGCTCTCTGCATCCCCCCCGCCGGGATCTCGAAAGTTGAGAGAGAGCCCTTAAGGGGGCTGACTCATATATTCACTCCAGGCCTCAAGAACACCTTGCTCTCTCAAGGCTACCCACCTCCTTGAACACGGCTTCCGCTGTGGGAACGGGGGGGGGGGGGGGGGGGGGGGAGGGGGAGCCTCCAATTACCCGGGACCAGCTCGCGGGCACCGAGAGGTCACGTCCTTTCCACGACCTCCTCCAACAACCATTTTGTTACCTGTAGCCTCTTTATAAGCGAACAATAAATAGCATGGGTTTTCTTCCTGTGGTGAAGATGGTCAATTGCCTATGTTTAAATTGTTCATTTCAGTGGCCAACGGTACTATCGGGGATATGCAATGGCAATGGGTTTTTTAAATATATGTTTAATCACATTGCGTTTTCACCGACTTTGGTTCCACAAGAAGAAAATTCTTGCCCTTCTAAGAGCAATTCTTTTTAAAATAGCAATGACCATTCTATCCACATAATAGTCCTATTGTGATTTCTAAATAGGGCAACAAAGCTGGTTGTGGGTTCCTGGGTACCGCTCAAGCTAGTACCTGTTTCCTTGTAAGGGGTTTCAAGGAAAGAACTTATTCAATTTGTTTGGCTTTGTTCTGCTTCAAAATGTCATAAGGTTCTCATATGGCGTCTCTTCCCTCTAATCCTCTGATTTGTCTCATGAGATTTACAACAATTTAGTATCTGCCATATCCTCTATGCCAAGAGAACCTTTAAAAATCCTGCAGGCCAAGACTCTGGATCACTGGCCACATAACAAAACTCTATCTAGGAAGGGTGGGCTTAAAAATTGTCAAATACCCTCCTATTCCACAGAACCCCAAGGCTGGCCACTTCATTACAAAGACAACATAATATCTACAAATTACAACAGCGAGAGGGAATAAAAACATGAGAGTTCTGTGATCTTAAATATCGCCGTTGTCCTGACTGATGACTCATACTACTTTGTAGTGTTTGATTAGAAGATAAAGCTTGCCTTTCAGGGGCGCCTGGGTGTCTCAGTCAGTTAAGTGTCTGCCTTCGGCTCAGGTCATGATCCCGGGATCAAGCCAGGCATTGGGCTCCTAGCTCAGTGGGGAGTCTGCTTCTCTCTCTGCCCCTCACCCCACTTGTGCTCGCTCTCTCTCAAATAAATCAATAAAATCTAAAAAAAAAAAAAGAAGAAGAAGAAGAAGAAGAAGAAGAAGAAGAAAAATCTTGCCATTCAGGAGAAAGAAAAATCGTAATTAGAGATTGTAAAGGACAATCATCTTTATTTTTTTAAAAGAGCAAAAGATGACCCCAGCTGAAGGCAAGCAGTGGTCAAGACAAAAACAAAAGAGAAACCTCTTTTGATCTTTTTAAACTAAGGAGGATTTACCACTGCTCACAGTTTAAGAGAAAAGGAAGAAATCTCACCAGCAAAGGGCTCAGAAACCAGTGGAGTATCCGATGGTTACTTCACGGAAGTACAAAATAAAAGGGACTTCATTGGAAAATACTTTTGCCTGGAACTTCATATCCTATAAGGCTCATTGCATTAAAAAAAAAAAGGGCAGGGGGAGACCTAGTAGTTGTGTCCTGACAAAGAGAAAGAAGTCTGCCCAATCTCTGGCCTAAATATCCTACAATTTTACCCTAGACCAGTAGAAGTTAAACCATAAGTTAAAAATGTATAAACTTAATATCAAATGTGTGAACAAACCATCAAGGAAAAGGTATATAGTTTGTAATAACAGTTCTAAGATTATAACTTAAATATGAATCTTTAAAAGTTAAAGGAAAGTATTTAAAGCAGCTTTATTAGGTGAAACTTTTTTGCCTATAATAGACATTAAAAGAAATAAACAATGCAAGGACACCTCATTCTAAAGGAATCCAATTCCTGTATTTTTTAACATATTTAATAGATTTTGACAGTAATTTGATTTAAATATGTCAGTATATTGCGTAGGTCCATTTTCCCACCTCAAAAGCAGTTTGTTTCATAGGCTAAATTACAAACAAAACAATAAACAATTTTAAATATTTTTAGAGAAGCTGTGAATCAGTTAACATATTCTTACCACAGGTACTTATCAGGTGCTTAACCTGTTGAGCATATGATAAAATTCTATAACTAAGAAGCAAAATAGCAGAAATAGAAAGGCAGGGATGTTTTAAAAAAGATAAATTAGAGTAAATATTTTAGAAACACTCTAAAACAGCTTTTGTGTTGTGATATATCCAATAGTATCACAGGTCTGGGTCTGAGGCCAGTTCTCAAGAAGTTCACTATAGTTTCTTAGCAATTGTGACTGTAATTTGGATAAGCTGTTTCCAGAGGATTAGGGTCTCAATGAGAGCCTTATTGTCCAAATTGCTAAAACCCCTCCTGACACTGTTACCTGTGTATTGATTTGCCTCTCCACTCACTGTGCTTTTAGAAATATAATACAACATGGGGTGCCTGGGTGGCTCAGTAGGATGAGTGTCCGGCTCTTGATTTCAGCTCATGTCATGATCTCAGGGTCCTGGGATCGAGCCCCACCTCAGGCTCTGCACTCAGCTGGGAGTCTGCTTGAGGATTTCTCTTCCTCTCCCTCTGCCCCTCCCCACCATGCTCAAGCTCTCTCTCTCTAAATAATCTTTTAAAAAAAGAAATATAAGAAATACAACACTATGTTTTAAAATAAGCACACCTAAAAATAATAAGATGTTATTAACATTTCTATTCATTGTTTAACCAAAGACATACAATTAGAGTGACTTTTAAAGAATTTCTAATACCTAAAGATAATCTGTTCTCCCAAATTTCTGAGAGATAGGAAGGGTTGAATTTTGTCTCTCTATATAAAAAAACAAATAAAATGAAGCATATGTTTTCATAACTAACTAGATTCCTTAAGAAAACTGTCTGCAAATGGTAATTATCCGTTCCAGTTTTCCAAGAAGGTAAGGAAGGGCTCTCTTCTTCCTGCTTCTTTCATCCCACATTTACATTTTATGCGCTGGGATCCCACGTAACATTTAATCCGCAAACGGAGTTCTGCTTTAGAACAAACGCAGTTTTTTTAAACACTTTTTTAATTGAAGTATAGTTAACACATGTTATCGACAAGTCTATAGGTTATGCTATATGCTCAGCACAAGTGTGACTGCCATCTGCCGCCATACAACGGTATTACAATACCACTGAACCGTATTCCCTATGCTGCGCCTTTCATCCCCATGACTCATTCATTCCAGAACCGGAAGCCTGTACCTCCCACTCCCCTTCCCTCATTTTGTGCATTCCCCCACCCCCTTCCCCTTTGGCAGCTATGTTTGTTTGTTTATTTGTTTTATTTTTTAGATTCCACATATAAATAAAGTCATATGGTATTTGACTCTGTCTGACTTATTTCATTTAGCATAATCCCCTCTAGGTCCATCCAGATTGTCACAAATGGCAAGATCTCATTCTTTTTATGGCTGAGTAATATTCCAGGGTGTGTGTGTGTGTGTGTGTGTGTGTGTGTGTGTGTGTGCTGCATCTTTTTTATTCATTCATCAATCAATGGGCACTGAGGCTGCTTCCCTATCAGAACAAGGGCAATTTTTTATTTTTTTAAAGATTTTATTTATTTGACAGAGAGAGAGAGAGAGTGCACAAGCAGGGAGAGCGGCAGGCAGAGGCAGAGGGAGAAGCAGGCTCCCCGCAGAGCAGAGAGCCCAATATGGGACTCGATCCCAGGACACAAAAAAGCTCAAAGCAGAAGCTTTCTGAGGGCCATGTCTTTCTAAACTGGACCCAACACTTGTCCCATGGTAGAACTTAACTTCTCTCAAGACTCTTTTGGCCTTGAAAACCACCCAGAGCCCTTTCTTGGCAAATACTGAGGACATCAGATTTCAGGGTTTTCTCTCTTTGATTCCTTCCTTCCCTTCCCTTTTTTTTAAAACTCTTTGGGCAATCCAGTGAATATTCTGCTTATCTTCTCTGCAATCAAATTCAAAAAGAACCAGACATCAATCATCCCTCACTTGTCATCACTAAACAGATTTTACTTTAGGAGGGAATGAATATCCTGTGTGACATCTTCTAGACATTTCTCTTTTTTAAAGTTTCCGATACATAAATATACATTGAAAACTTTTGATCTGAGGGATCCAAGTGCTTTTCCTGAAATCTTACTGTATTTTCTAATAGTGGATTCTGCCTTGGATGGAAGCAGAAGGGACACTTCTCCAAATGGTACCATGCTTTCCTAAAAAGATGAAGCTGACCCATAGACCCACTGAAGCCCATGAGGCCCTCTTTCCCAGCCCAGGCATTCCTTAAAGGCAGGAGCAATTGTCTAACCACTCATTTTGTATTCGCAGCTGTGAGAAGTAAGCCCCTGAACCTTACAAAAAGAATTTCCCTCATAAAATTAATTTTATTGAAGGATGACAAATATCACTCACCTTAGGCTCATACTAAGCTGACCATTCTGTGTATTTGTTTAGCTCAGATTTCCCTCTATTCGCAAAGCCTAAGATACATTTGCCTTGTAACTAGAATAAAGATGAGACATACATAATCACTGAGTGTCCCTGGGGCCCCACGTTATAGCAGAAACTCATCAGATCTACCAGATGGAGTGTCTCTTCTCTAGGGTAGTAATTATCAACTACTTTACCACTAAAGTTTTTCTTATCATCTCCTCCCATCGACCTCATGATTTGAAAGATTTTGTCTATAAACCAGCACTTAGTAAGCCATAATTCATTTTCACTTTTCATTAATGTAACTAATGCCGCTGCCAGTAATCAGAACTCTGGATAGATTGAGATGAATATATTATAACAATGAATTTATATAATCCCAGCCCAAAGCAAAGAAACAACATTTTAATTACTCTGTGAGTGTTATTATGAATAAATGTATAATTTCTCATAGATTTTTAGAAACATCAAAAATAGCTCATAGATCCTCATTACAGTCCTCTGGACGACCTAGAACAAGAACAGAGCTCCAAGGTTCTCCTTCCCTGTCATCCCCTTTATCCTGCAGCTTTTTCTCTTCTCTAGTGCTAGAACCTGAAATGCCAATGGAACATTCTGGCCTATCATGGCTTGTTCACTTTATTCCCTATTTTATGTCCTGATTCTTAAGTCCCAATGAAGTATTCACTTGGACTCCTAATGTGGTGCTAATGTGGTGACATCCCCCCCGCCCCCCGCCGCCCCCTGCCACCCCCTCCCCGCTTGATCGACCCTGATGCCCGCATACTTCCAAACCAGCCCTACAGATCAGGAGATCTGTGAACTAACCTTACACGGAGGTCGTTTTGCCAAGAATGCCCAAGTGCTGCATTTGCATTGGAATGCATCTTTGAATAACAAAACTGTTAATTCAGTGGGGAAAATACAGTTGCTCCCAAGAATAAAATCATTGGCTTAAGGATTTTTTTTTTCTTTTATGTTATTTTCTTTTTTATGTATTTATTTATTTAGGGGCAGAGGAAGGGAGCATTATATAAGCAAACCATCCCTTAATTAATTGCTCACTGTGCATTTCAAATTATTTGACCTGGGATTGTGTACTCACAGTCTGATAAAGCCATCAAACAAAAAGGGAGTAAGTAAACACAGTCCCACAGCCCTCCTATAAACTCCAAATGTTATGCTTAAAAACAAAAAAGACTCTTGTCCTATCTCTAGACTAACATTTACAGTACACATTTAGCCTGTGCATGGTAATTTCTTTAAAATACTGTTGTTTACCTTAAAATACAGTGGGGACTAGAATGTTTGGCCATGTTGGAGTGATATTAACATACCCACTGCCTGGCACCCACTCCTAGAATTGACTCCCTCTTTCACAGGCATTTTAGAAAGAAGCCCATTTACTTCTCTACGTGAAAAGGATTTCAAGTGACAAGCCCATAATTATCTGCATTCTATCCATTAACATTTTCTCTAGCAGCAGCTTGTGCCAGACTTTTGTCTCCTCTCTTCCTGGACTCTCATTCACCTGGGCTCAGGGAAAGTGGGCTCTCCACTTTCTCCATTCCAGAACCTCCCTAGTGCTCGTCAGATTGCTGAAATAGTCCTTTACCTTTACAAGCTAAAGAGGCCAGGGCTGTGATTATGCATCATCCATGTCCCTTACCAGGACTGTACATATGTCATAGAAATAGGAAATGAAAGACAAAGCAAATGAATTATTAACACTTACATGATTCAGAGGAAGAGAAAAGCTCTGTTGAGTCTTTCGGGAAAAAAACATCCTACATCAGCACATCCAAGACAAGTTTCTTTTCCAATGTTCAATATCCGTTACCTTAGGTCTCTAAAGCCTATAAATCTAAGGGAGATGTCACTTGTGGTTAAACTCTAACCAATACTTTAAAGTAATTGTACGGAGATTTGATGACACTGAATCTCCCCCTAAGACTTTTACACAGATTCATAACAGCAGGACGTGACAGGTAGATTTGTCTCCTCTCCTGACAGAATAATATGGTGTTAAAAGGCCATTTTTCTTGGGCTAGGACTGAGCTCAGCACTTGGCGGGTTGTCCTGCTCTCTGTGCTAGTCAGCAGAGTGCAGGGACCAGACTCCACCATCAGCTCCTGCTGTTTTTTGGTCAAATGTCGTCACACCGCTATCTCACCTATAACACTGTCTTTTCCCTAGAATTGCAGGAAAATGGAAGCAAGTCAGATCTCCTGGATCTACCAGAACATTGACTCCAAGTTAAAACTTCCTGCCATGTCATGATAGAGCTTCTCCTAGAGGTCTTGTCAGTCTCTATCAGATTCCTGAGCCTCTAACAACCTTTCAAGGAACATTTTCTTATAGGCATTCTTTATTTTATTTTATTTTATTATGTTAATCACCACACATTACATCATTAGTTTTTGATGTAGTGTTCCATGATTCATTGTTTGCGTATAACACCCAGTGCTCCATGCAGTACGTGCCCTCTTTAATACCCATCACCGGGCATTCTTGTCTTTTGTGTCATAGGATCTGATCTGCTCACCCAGTCCCAGGCCCAGCCCCTGCGCCCTCAGGGTCGCTGGAGTGACATCTTGTCTTTCCTGGTCTAGGCTCTGTGATTCACCACCCCCTGGGATTGAGGACTAACTTGGAGAATCCCACCCTCCCTTCTGGTACTTAATGCCACATCTCCTGTGCTCTAAGGGCTTGCCTAAAATAACAAAACTCACCCCCAAAGGTAACTTAAATAATTACAAATTTTTTTTTTTTTTTTTTTTTATGAGAGAGAGAGAGAGAGAGAGCACATGAGGGGGGAAGGGTCAGAGGGAGAAGCAGGCTCCCCGCTGAGCAGGGAGCCCGATGCGGGACTCGATCCCGGGACTCCAGGATCATGACCTGAGCCGAAGGCAGTCGCTTAACCAACTGAGCCACCCAGGTGCCCCAATAATTACAAATTTTTGCCGGTCACTATAATTATGTATTTATCTCTTCTGTCTCAAATTAGAAGTTTCCTTTGGGCAGACACCGTATCTTGTCAGCCACACTTACCTGGAAGCATGAATTCAAGAAATGTTTGAATTTAACTGAAACACTTTAATTTTTAAATGTGAATGTAAAACAAAACAAACAGAACACCGCTTACGTTCATCTGGGCGGAGCTGCTTCTGCGTGCAGGAAGTTGGGTGATTCAGTGCTGAATTCCCAGGGCGTGTGCGCAGGCGCAGGCCAGGCTGGAGCAGCGGGATGGAGCTTGTCTCCCGCGGTCTTGCAGGGCCTCCCCGCACATCCCGTGTCTCCGCTCCTAGCCCCTTTGAGAATCGCTGCACGAGAGATGTTACTAAAGGTGGCAAAGCTGTATCAATGTGCATCAGAGATAGAGGACACAGAAAGGGTGTATATAATATATATAATTATATATTTACATATATAAATCAGAAAGAAAAAAATGAGTAAAACTGTTTTTAAACCTTGGGATCTAGTAGGTGAGCTTGCGTCCGTGGTTCTCCTTTATCGTTAAACACAAGACACCTTCACATTTTTGTAGCCCTAGATTTGGCACAAGATTCCTTCCCCCATACTGTTTTCGTCTGTATCTAAAAGCCAGGCTTCCACATCAGCTCCCTACCTAACAACCCAGTTCTGACGTCCCTGTCCTAGGACCTAAACCACCAGTAACTGAGAGCCCTGGTACCCTGCTTGGTTTTTCTTAGCTGTTCTTCCCTTTAAAAAAATGACCGTATTCTCTATACCTCTCATCTACCACCTCCACAGATGGGAGTAAATGAATAACCTCCTGACACTGACCGATTTCTGGATCCCCTCCCTCCTATGCCCTGCATTCTTGGATTGGTCCTCTTAGATGCAACAGTTACCTCAACCAGCCTGAGTTCCTCACTGACCTCACTCATTTTGACCACAGTCTGGGAAGACTTGGCTTCTCTCTCAGGGCCACCTGTCATGGCTAATTCTCTACGAGCCTGATTTCCTCACCAACCCCTTCTGTTATGGTTCCCAGATGGTTCTGGCCAGTATTCGCTCTCCTTAGGACACCAGAACAAGAGCTACATGGACAGAGCCCTGTCAGCAAGAACCAAGATACTTCATGCATCTTTTCATCATAGATCCTGTCTACTCTTTTTTTTTTCCGCATGGCAATGATGAGGTGGCCCTGAGAATAATCTAGACTAAGCGATCTTCATTCACCTCATGTCAAGTCAGCAGGTCTCTGAGAGAAACGAGGCACTGCCACTTATGAGGAGAATTCAGATCCTTCACTGATCTCTTTGAGCAACTCAGGCAAAGGGGAAGTGTTAGGAGATGAACTCCTCAGAGCTAAAGGAAGATGATTTACATGTGGAACCAAAAGTTCTATTCAGTAATTGCTTAGCATGACAAGAAATGGAGACAGAGGGAGTCAAAGTGTCCTAAAATGAATATATGGATAGAGAAATACTTGGCACTGTGTAGGTGAGGAGATGCTGTTCTTTAAAAGTTTATTTAAAAAATGGGTAAATGTTACTTTATAATGAGTTTCAGTGATAAAATGTTGACTAAACTTACATCTACTTGCCTTTCAGACATTATCAGGAAGGCTTTTCCTCAGATTAGGGGGAAATCAAAAGTGACAAGCCATTATCTGTTACATAATGTTCGTTCCGGGGCCATTTTGGAAGAGAGAAGGGAAGAGCATTAGGAGGACAGATTAAATATAATTTGTTATTAAGCTGCTGCCAATATATACAAGATTGTGTGGTAAACAAACCTTAAGTCGCAAACTAACATTATTTTTTTTCTAGAACGTCATTTGATATCAGAGACATGCAGAAAAAATAAACTTTTTATCCTTGCAAACCCGTGTCAAGAAACTTATCTTAACTATTCACTCACCTGAGATAACCCATGTTTGAAACAAGGAGCCAGTTCTTCCTTGATTTTGCCAGAAACTTGGTATCCCTAAGGGCAAATGGTCCAAAACCCTCCTTATACCCTTTTGTGCTTATCTCTCCACCCCACAGCCCACACTGAGGAGGAGTCACGTAGACCACTGCACCCATTCTTTATCCTGGTCCCAGAGCCACCATGTTAGAAGCACACTTCACCCATACCCATCATCTCTCTTTTTAAAAAAAATATTTTACTTATTTGAGAGAGAGAGAGACAGAGATAGTGACAGAGATAGCGAGAGAGAGCAGGAGTGGGAAGGAGAGGGAGAAGCAGGGAGCCCGATGCGGGGCTCGATCCCAGGACCCCGGGATCATGACCTGAGCTGAAGGCAGACGCGTAACCCACTGAGCCACCCAGGCACCCCCCAGTATCTCTTTTGACAAAATCACAATTGTATATGACCTGGCACAATTCACTCCCATCAACATGGGAAGAAAGAGTTAATTATTTTTAAAAAGGCAAGTCATTTATTTACTCCAGCTGCCGAGGCACTAATTGTTTCCAAATAGATGGACAAGTGGCATTTCCATTACTGATAAGGTAAGGAAATGAAGGACTAGCTCTGTGCAGGTGAACAAGCCCACCTCAGTGCTTTGTCTTCACTTATATCAACTGCCTTTATAATGGTATCTCTCAGTAGGAGTACTCCATGGGAGCAATAAGCTACGACAAATTTTCATTATGTGGGACTGTACATTTCAGAGTGTTTAAGCATCTGTGGACCTACCAACTAAATTCTAGTGTTTTTCTTAGGCATAGTGACAACCTAAAAGCCCCGGGACATTTCTGAATGCCCCAAAGGGCATTCTGACCCCAGTTGAGAACCACTGGTGAACAATTGGTCTTATTCAGGGTATGACAAACCCAGCAATTTGGGATCCTTGCATGCTTTGTAAATAAATGTGAACTTTTTTGGTTCAAAATACAATTAGAAGCTAGACCAAGTGAAAATGCAAAGCAAATTTGAAATGGACGTGGATACTTTCTCTCAAGTGAATTGTTACATTTCAACAAATCTGAATTTGCTGACTTCTTTTCCTCCCCTTAGGACAAAACTGGAATCAGTCACCCAAAGATTGATTTTATCGTCCAAGGTTGTCTCAGAAGTTTTATTTTTTAGAATTTTTCCAGTTTTATTGGAGTATAATTGACAAAAGAAATTGTATACATTTAAGGTATGCAAATTGATGTTTTGATACACATATGCATTGTGAAATGATCGCCATAATCAAGCTAATTAATATATCCATCACCTCACATAATTGCCTTTTTTTGTGTGTTGGGTGAACACTTAAGATCTACCCTCTTAGCAAATTTCAAGTATACAACACAGTATTATTGACTATACTCACAGATCTCCAAAACTTATCTTATAAGTGAAACTTTATACCTTTGACCAATGTCTCTCTATTGCCCCCACCTCCTAACATCCGGCAACCACCACTCTCTTCACTTCTGTGAGTTTGGCTGTTCTAGATTTCACATGTGGGTAAGATCATACAGTATCTGTCTTTCTCTGTCTGACTTGTTTCATTTAGCATAATGTCTTCCAGGTTCATGTATGTTGCTGCAAATATCGGGATTTCCTTTTTTAAAGCTGATTAATACTACATTATACGTATGTACCACATTTTCTTTATTCATTCATCTGTTGATGGACAGAGGTTGTTTCCATTTCTTGGCTATTGTGAATAATGCTTCCATGAATATGGAAACACAGGTATTTCTTTAAGATACTGATTTCATTTCCTCTGGATATGCCCAGAATAGATCCTTATCCTAGGTGGCAGGTAACAGTAGTTCTATGGCTAAAGCAGGAAGACCAGAAATGTCAGCTGGTAGTTGACTCACTATGAGAGAATCGAGCACCAACTAAAGGCAGAAACAAGGCAATGGGCTACAGAATCGCAAGAGGAAAAGCAGTGCAGATCTATAGCTTGCTACCAAGAACATTCTGCCCCTGGACCTTTGCACTGCTGGAATTTACTCAGCATTCAGGTTTCAGCTCAGTGGGAGTTAGGTGGATAGGCTTTCCCAGCTTGAGAGACAGTGCATGCCGTGGGCTCTAGAGCCAGATTCCCTGGGTCTGAATTCTAGTTTTGCCATCAACTACCTGAGGATTCTTGGGCAAATCATTCAACCTTTGTGAGTCTCACTTCTCTCATCTATGAAATGAGAGTGTTAATAGTAATTAATAGTTTTAATAGCTGTGAGAATGACATGGGTTAATGTGCATAAAGCACATAGAACAGTGACTGAATGGCACTCAGTAAACATTAACCATTGTAATAGAATAGTGATGAGATTTTGGCAAGACAACAAGATGGAGAGGATATGAAATTCCAAGTAAGATATCAGACCAAGGTATCAATATTTTAAGACACCCTGAGAAATAGTTTCACAACTCTTGAACATTTTACCCACCTTGAAAATATAAAATAGTCAAAAGAAGATGTTGAAAGCAGGAAGGTTTGTGAGGATATTCTCTTTGGAGAAAGTCGTGCTGTGAGCTCCATCCTTCCCTATTTGGGGACAGAGAAGAGAGGTGCCCCTCCACTGTCAGCCTCAGGTCCACTGGAAGATCTTTATATGCAATCCCTTAGACAGGTGCATCGTGGACAAAGTCTGATTTCTACCTGGGAAATTTAAAAGGCAAGAGATGAGTTGGACTAACTCCTTGGGTGAAAGAATCAGAACAGAGAAGTTGAGTTAGCTTTACCTGACTTTCTCAGAGTTTATTGGGCAAAAGACGCATGTGGACTGGAAGTGGGTCATGCATATGCGGAGTGGAGAGCTTCAGCCAAAGGCAAATGTGCATCATGCAGAGTTGGAGTCAGAGAAGCCCAGGAAGGAATCTCTGAAGAGCCATGAAAGCACCCAGGCGATGTCAGTGTTCATCATCTACCAGCCACCAAGAAAGGAAAAGCCAAACAGCGAAGTAAACTCCCCTATACCTTTATCTCCTCTCATGACTCAACCCCCACCTCTTGATCCAGGCTGAGAGCAAACTATATGCATGGTGTACAACTATGCATTGTGAAGATGAGTAAAGATAAAGAACAAGGGCCAGCCACCACCATCACCATGCCACTCCCCCAAAGTTCTGGCCTGTAGAAAGGAGAAAACGAATACTTGAGGATGGTTTTGAATGAATATTTAAAGACAGCTTAATATCTAAGAGGAGACATTCTCATTACATTATTGAGGCTGTGTTTGTGACATCATCTAAAAAAGAACAGAAAAGTCATTCAACCTGTCCAAGAATTTATCCAGAGTCAGAGAAAGATTACTTTTCACAAAATAAAATTTCTAAAGGATAGCAGGTGACAAAAACTAATTTGCATTTTGATTACTTCATGATGATATTCAAAATGTCTCTTACACTATTTTGATTATTCCCAGACCACCCAATCTAAATTAGTCACTGTGATATGATAGTCATTGCCTATCATACAATTTTTCGCTTCATAGCACTGATTCAAGATGAAAATATCTTCTGTGTTTATTTGCTTGCTTCTTTAGTGCTTTCCACTGCACTCTAGAATGTAGGCTTGATAATGGCAAACTTTATCCACTTCTCTGCTGTATCAAAACACCTAGAATGGGGCCAGATGTATCACGTATACTCAATAGTTACTTCTTAAATGAATGAATCCTGAACCTGTGGTTAACCTCAAAGCTCTTTCAGTTCACCTTGTTACTTCAATTACATTTTCATACCTAATGATCGTGGCTTATTGCTCAAAATCTGAAGACCCAAGGACCTTTTCTTCCAATGAAGACAACAGGAGAACTTATTCTCTATAAACCAGAGGATGGAGGAGGTAGGGATTTGAAGAAAAAAAGAGACTTACAATAAAAACAAGGCAGAGCATCTGAATCGACAATAAGATAAACCGAGTGCTGTAGTGAATGCATGCAGATGTCTGGGTCTCTACCTCCCACCTTGTATGTCACCCCCCAGCCTCAATCTCCATCCAGCAAAGTCTGAAGGCCTACCTCTCATGTATTATTTCTGAGGGGGGGGTGAAATGTATTTAGCAAATCCTTAAATATTTCAGAAAAGAGTAAGACGTCTGATTCGTGAAAAAAGGAAAAAAGTTAGAATCTGTAGACAAAAGACTATATAAAAAACGTGTAGTTCAAAAGGGAAATCAATCAACATATGTCATTCTTCTGATCCTCTGATGCACTTAAGAAAATGGGAGTTAATTTGCCCTTGATGCTGAGAGGACATTTTCCCTGAAAAGACTCAGGCTTGGTCCTCAGGTTCAATCACAGTTCTTGCAGTGAGTAATGTTTCTGTAACTATAATATTCGAGATATGTATTGGTTTTCAATTTTTAAAGTCACTAGAAAAAGCAAAGAAGCCTTAATTATAGTTACAGAAAAGAATAAAATGTAAACAGCATTCTGAGAGAAGTTGGAAGGTGATGAAGGACAAGGCAGAAGTGAGGTGGGAGTGCTAATTTCATCTTAAATAGCTGGGAGGGAAACAGTAGTGTCAAAAGTGATGGATCAAGAAATAGTTTACCCTTATTATTTGAGATTATAAATATATACATATAATATATATAAATACAAAATATATATATAAAATAACTGTTACATATGTGGAACACTTTGGTTAAGAAGAGGAAAAAGGAAAAGATGGTGCAAATATTATACATAATCTAAATTCCTCTTCTATATTGGGAAGTCAGTAGATAATATTTAAATTTGATACATCAACAAATGCCAGTATAAACATATAATTTAGTGTTACAGAAGTAACCTCAATCCAAAACAAAATGAGATCTGAAAATGAGTGTTCGGAGTGTGAAAAAGACTAACTTTGGGGTTTGTGTGTGTGTGTGTGTGTGTGTGTGTGTTTAAGACTTTAACTTTGATTTTCATCTCCCTATACTGCTTGAATTTATGATATCATGAGCATATGTTACTTTAACAATTTTTTTTTTAATTCAAGGTCCAATCACTAAGTAAAAGCTCTATTGCATGAAATAATTTAAAAAAAAGATGTAAACCATAAAATTGGAAGATTATCCAGATGAAGAAAGAATAAGAAAATGAAATCAATACTACTTGTATAAGAAACAAAAATAAAATAACCCATTAAAATGTATATTGAATTAATGTATTCAAACATAAAAGGAAATAAAATTAAAGGAAATGATGTCACTGTGTATCAATCTTCTTTTGAAATAATAAATTTTAAAATGGTAATAAATGCTCAATATAAGACAGCCAGACAGGACTTTAATTTCATAAATGATGAAAATGTAAAACAGCACAAGTATTCTGAATAATAATATGGACGTTTATACTAAAAAATGACAAAAACAAACTGTTTTCTTCTCATATGTGAATCTTGTGGGAATTAGACTCCAAGAAAGTAAGACAGGATAACAAAAAACTAATACTAAGCATTAAATTGGTTGCAAAATGTTAGCAAGGGCACACATGGTTTAATAAAATATGTTTATTTAGTGACTATAAAAATACACTACACTCAGCAATAATACTTAGAAAAAATATGTTTAGATATGGAATTTCAGATTTAATGTAAGAAATGAAAGCAGAGGAAAGTATTATAGAAAAAAATTCAGTACCCATAAACATGAAATAAAAGTAATTTTTCTCTACTTCCTAATACAAATAGAATCAGAAAAGTAATATAAATAGCAATTAAATCACCAGAGTCAAAATAAAACCAACATAGCCAGAAGAAATCTTTGGGGCTTCTGACGTTCAACAGTGCCACTGATTAAAGCTGTTTAAACTGAATAGACTATGTGTATTAACTTTTCTAATTTCCTAATAAAAATTAATTTACAAAACATTTTTCAAAGCATATTTTAAGTCACTGGCTCTAAAATACAAATATTAGCATTGAAGTGTCCTTTGAAACTATGATCAACCTAAGATGCTTAAATATGTCAATTCAATGAGCCATTCTTTACTGCCTCTGTTCTAGACACTAGCAAGGTGGAGGAGAAAATCCAAGACAAATAAAGCATCCTGAGATGGTTCTGGTAATTGGGTTTGAGTAATCCCAGAGGCAAATAAGGTTAAAAAACTCGTAGTGATCTAATTTTTTTGGATGCAATGAAAATGACCACAGTTTTTAAAAATCATCTATAAGAAATTGAAAACTAAGGGGGAAAATACAAATAAAAATCCCCAAGTGTAAGTACGCCTGAGTGTATAAAAACACAAATGAAAAGTCCAACCCAGAAAAGAAAAGTGTCTGATGACAGAAAACAATTTCTGTTATCAAGTGAATCTCACTTGTTCCTCCAGAATCAGTCTAGATTTAAGGATCTGTAGGATAACAACTCAGCCAAGGTGGCCTGGAGAATACTCTTGCTCTGTCCCTGGACAGTAGTTCTCTCCCCATTGCCCATAACTGAGCTCCTGCCTTTGAAATAAATCGAACTTTTGTCTTAGTAGCGGGTTTTCTCCTTCGAGTTCTTTATCTTTCCGGTTTTAAAGTTGTCCATGGTCTAAATCACTTTTCACGTTATGGTACCCAAACAAAATTCATTCTTTCCTTCACTTATTCATTCATTCTTTCACTTATTCATTCATTCACTCATTCATTCATTCACTCATTCATTCATTCAATGTTCTTTGAGTGCCTGGCACTCTGCTAGTGAAGGGTATACATTGGTGAAGTGGCAGGGGGTCTTTTTTCTTATAGAGATAACAGGCAGAAGTTAATAATTTGATACAGAAAAGGAAATAGGAGTGTCCTTCATAATAGGCCTCCAGATACCAAATTTTGATGGCACCATCTCCAGTTTTTTGATAGAGAGGTGATGGATGTGTAAGGAAAATAGGACCCAAATTATTCATATGGCTGATTCCAAAGTCAACAACACCAATCAGTTGTTCTCAGGTTGCTGAGGATAAGAGTAACAGTCGTGCTGCCCACACTTTTAATCAGACAAAATGCACCCACTAAAGTTTCAGAAGGATAAACAAAGGAAGTTTTAGAGAAATATTGACATTGGTCTCCGGTCAATAAAGAAAAATTGCTTTAATATAATAACTGACATCTAGTCATAGGAATTATCTCCTTGGTTTTACAGGTTAATTAAATCTGAAATAAGACGCTTTTTTTCCCCAAACAACATAAACATAGCTGTGACATAAATTATAAATTCAAAGAATACTGAAGATAAACAAATGGACTCAGACCCAAAGAGCCAAACAAATGCTAAAGATTTCAACTCAATATAACAGCAAGGCTAAAACATGACCCTGGACCCCCTACCCCTCAGGCCTCCTGTTGTGGTTAGTTGTTGTTACTGCTGTTGTTTTTCTCACTTTAACATACTTCCTCTGGGAAGGGCTAATCTGATCTAAAGAAAGGAGAATGGATTTTTAGTTTTTTTCTTACTTCCTTATGCTTGTCAAAGATAAATTTCTCATACACAAATATCATCATTTACTGTTATGCACAAAGGGGGAAAAAGACAAAGGGACACAAGACAAGACTCTAGTGTCTTATAAAGAGAAAGCCAATAATATATTTTCCAAAGTTATAATTAATAATTTGGATACCTGTATCAATGATAATCAATTAGTACGAGGGGCCTTTAGAAACTGAGGCCTGCATCCTGTGCTCAATATACTAAAATGTTATGTCCAGATGTCTCAAAAGAGTTTTTTTTTTAACAGAAGGCCTTCAAGTACATGTTCATAATTACCAAATGCACAACAGAATTCCAGTCCTGTAAATGTTTTCAATATGCGACCTTCCCCAAAATGTTTCTTACAATTGGCCCTTTGAATTTGAATTTGCAGAGTTCCTTTCTTTACTGGAACTGCTCATTATGAAGGACTACACTTCCAAGGCCTTCAGGCAAGATAATTTGTTAGAATCAAATACGAAAGTGTAAGGCCAAAGAAATCTAAGACTTCATTTTAAAAAGTAGACACTATTTACATTTTTATACATGAAATAGGAGATCTATAATTTTCTACCCCAGCAATCATCTGGGATTTATGGCTCTGTAATTTTCAGGAATGTTTGAAAACTCTGCTCAGAAGACAGAAGAAACGCAAAGAAGCACTGCAGTAAACTTAAGCGTGCATGACTGCAGAGCTACCACTGTTCATTCATTGATTCAATACATATTTATTGAACACATAGTAAGTGCCAGGCAGAGTTTTAGAAGCCTGGGATACATCAGTGAACGAAGATCCCCACCCTCATGGGATCTCATCGGAGTAAGTGGGAAGGCATACAATAAAAATAATAAATCTAATAAATGAATTATAATATATCATAAGCGAGAAGATGATACATGTTATTAAGAAAGGATGAGCCAAGCAGGGTAAATGGCATCAGGAGGGCAGGGGTCAGAGCAGTCTGTAGAATTAAAGAGAGTGCTCAGGATCAGCTGATGGAGAAAGGCAGATATGGGCAGACTTAAAGGAGTTGTGCAGTCGAACTAAGAGCACGTCCAGGGGAAGAACATTCTAGGCTCTAAATAAAATCACCAAGGAAATAAGCAAACAGAGAAAAGAAGAGGGAGAATCAAGGCCTGAGCTCTGGGGCTCTCCAACATCAAAGGCTGGGGAAAGAGGAGAAAGCCACAAAGGGAACTAAGAAGGAGCAGCCACGGAGGTCGAGTCAAACAAAGACACATCACACCAACGAGGTGTATCAAGGAGGAAAGAGGGACCGAATGCTGACAGTGGGAGGAAGCCCTTGGATCGACCATTAGAATTAACAACATGTAGGTCACTCGTGAGAGCAGTTGTGGTAGAATTTGTGGAAATGAAAGCCTGATCCGAGCAGTTTCACAATGAATGGGAAGAGAGAAATTGAAAACAATGAGTTTTATACAACGGAGAGAGTTCAGGGAGGGAGTGGTGTCAGAGAAGATTTTGTTTTGTTTAAGATGAGAGAAAATAACAGTATATTTAAATAGTCAAGATAGAGGCAAATGATGTACAGGAGGTAAGAATAAAGAATTGCTAGAGCAATACCTTTGAGTAGGCAAAAGGGGATGAGATCTTGCAAACAAGTTAAGCAACGAGCTTTAGACAAAAGCAGAGATGCTTACCCAGGGATAGGCAAGAAAGCAGAGTATATGGATGCAGAAGTGAGTAGGGAGGTAAATGGAATTTGGTCTTCTGGAAATTCTCTTGTGATGGCTTCAAATCATTCTCAGCAAAATTAAGGTTTACCACCTAAGAATGAGAACGGGAAAGCAAAGCAGAGAAAGTGGGCAAGAGTATTTCTAGATGAGCAGGGGAGAAGAGAACTGGGGATGGATAGTTCAGTGGCCTGAGCACATCAAGAATCTACCTGAGATTTATGGTCATAATTTAAAGTGAGACAAGGCAGCACAGTTGTGTGTTTTTCTCCAGAGATATTCAGGTGCATGGGTACTGGTGTGGAAAGGCAGAGAGGTTGTATCATCCAGGGTTGTGGCTTTGCCAACCAAGTAAGAAGAAGCCAGAGAGAGGCAAGGGAATTGATGGTGAATGCACAAGGGTCATTCTGATGATGGACCATGAAATTGAAGCCTAGGAAGAATTAGAAGCAATCCAAAACCATGCACTCTGTCTGCCCTTCTGCTTTTGTCTTCCCATAGGTTTTGAAGGACAAGACCATATTTCCTACGTGTCTGTAACTCTTGACAGCAACTAGACTTGTATCCATGAGGACTACTCAATTAATATGTATTGACTGTCTAGTCCTTTCTGAGTGTGAACGTGTAGCAGGTTCTCCAATATTCAGTGATCCTTCCAGAGTCAAGCCCCACTGGATCTGACAGATGGTCTATAAGTTCTATATTTGAAACACCATATGTCATGCACCAAAGTTCTATACATACTTAGCTTTAAATTTTCAGGTTTGGGCGATAATGTAGTTGATAGCACCTGTGCTTCAAAAATCTGTCATCCAGAAGCTTCTATTTTCTCTTCCCCACACATTTATCACCTCAGCCAGATGCTCCCAATTTCCTGCTTCCTCAGAACACGGTCTGGCCATCCTGGGATTGAATCCTGTTTCACCAGGTCTTATGTAAACACGCTGGTCCAGGAGCACAGAACTGCCATCTGTCTATTCGCCTTCCTCATTTCTCATAGGTCTCTTGATTCATAACTGCTGGTTCAGAAATACTGGGAGGATGAATTGGTTTTCTACAGTGTCACGGAATGCTTCATCTCTGCACCACAGCTGTCCCCAAGCCTTTCTATTACTGTCACACACGATTTGGGTTATCTACCTAGGCACAACTGCTGGAATTGATAACATATCATTCCTTTTGTATTCTAAGTCATAAGTTCAGACACTACTAATCCCGTTTAAAAGACGAGAAAACTAAAGCACCGTGACATTTTCATCCCAGGTCACTCAATGTTGAAGTAATGACACAAAAAACTATAAAGTTTTCCAGATGCCCATTTTAATTAATTCAGGAAAATAATATTTGTGGTATGTATTGCTATAGAATATGGATCTTCAACTTGCTTCTTTGAGAGCGAGTCATATTGCCATTGACTCAAATAAGAATTTACCCCATTACAGATGCACCATCACCTTAATCAATTTTTTTTTCGGGCATAGAATGAAAGTGTTCCAGCAAGCATGTTCACCTTATTTCCCTTTGACCTCCAGTTTAAAACCTGAAATTCTTTCTATTGTGAAGGAAAAGTTGGACATGGATATAATGAAATCACATTGTACAATGCAGCCAATAATTTCATTTAAAGGCAAATGTTCTATTTTGTACAAGACTATTCATGACTAATAATACAGTAACATGAACAGGTATGCATCAAATACACTGTGCTAGGCTCTGAGGATAGGGAAGTAAAGGAAACAGAAAATTCTTGCCTTCAAGGATTTACAGTGTGTATGTGGGGGGGGGGGTTGCGGATGGAACAAATACATAATTTTATTTTATTATTATTACTTTTAAAGATTTTATTTATTTCTTTATTTGATAGAGAGAGACACAGAGAGAGAGGGAACACAAGCAGGGGGAGTGGGAGAGGGAGCCAAGCAGGCTTCCCGCTGAGCAGGGAGCCCGACGTGGGGCTCAATCCCAGGACCCTGGGATCATGACCTGAGCCGAAGGCAGATGCTTAACGACTGAGCCACCCAGGCGCCCCCAAATACATAATTTTTAATGGAGTTTTATTATGAAAGCATTTCTAGGCCAAACCTATGCAAAGAACCCCTGGACTTTATTGGACATTGTCAACAAATTTTTTGTTTCTAAATTAAAAAAAAAAAATGCTATCGGGGCACCTGGGTGGCTCGGTCAGTTAAGTGTCTGACTCTTGATTTTGGCCCTGGTCTTGATCTCAGGGTCATGAAATCAAGCCCCGAGCTGGGCTCTGAGCTCAGCAGGGAGTCTGCTTGAGATTCTCTCTCCCTTGCCCTCTCCCCCTCCCCCTGCTCACATGCACACATGCACTGTCTCTCATTCTTTCTCTCAAATAAATTAATAAATCTTTTTAGAAAATGCTACCAAATAAAAGGTTGAAAGTAAGACTTTAGCCCAGAACCAGGAGTCCTGGTAATGAACCCACGGATCTGTTGTTCTTCCTGTGGAGCTATAGATCCTTATAATTAACATAAGACTTGTCTCAAACACTGTAATTCTTCCAGTTTGACATCCCAGATTACTCCTTCCTAATATTGGCCTAATTTCTACATTTTCTAACTACTTCTTTCCAAGGATCTTCACTTGTCAGTGTCTGTTACTGCATCCCAGGCAAAGATCACATCCATATCTAAATGAAACAATCAGTTTTTGCACATTAGGAACAGTCATTCCCATACGGGAAAGTGGAAATAAACCCAGGCTATATATAGAATTTAAGTAGGGTTTATTGCATACAGTACATGCGTGGCTACCTACTTATATATTTATAGGTTTCATTGAGGCTCCTCCTTTTCTGTCATCAATCAATGTTGATATTTCTTAAGTTGGGAAGAGAGCCACTTTGCTCCATTGTCAGAAATAAAGCTCCAAGTGCAAATACAGGAGCCCCTTCTCTTTCAGCCTTGTTTAGAGACTTCCCCAAACAAATGAATTTAATTTTTTGAAACATCTATTGAATGCCCACTGTGCATAAGATGTAGGGGTTAAGTATGACCACCAAAGAAACCAATCTGGTGAACCGAATGAATATTCAACACCTCATAAAATGCTCACCAATCCCACAGAGAACTAATTTGAGGGCAACAAAAGTTGCTTCCCCATAGCCATCTGTGATTTGCAAGAACAATCTCACTGCTCCAGAACCCAATTCCTGCCATGGAAATGGATGGGAAAAAAGCACCTGAAAATTAGAATTTGGTACCTTTTTGTGATCGTATAGATTTTTTTCAGATTGATGTTTTATGCTCAGAAGAGTTTAAAGTTTTCATTTAGAAACCTAGATTAACTTTCTAGAAATTTTCATTGAAGTTTTCAACTCCTTGGGTGGGAAGAAATTCAGATGCCATGAGTGGGCACAGGAAAAGAGAAATGGGAAAACATTCTAAAACATACCAAGTTATAAATATTTGCTGCTTGCTAGTTCCCCTTCTTTTAACCATGAAAACTCCAGCATTTTGCTTCTAGTAGCTGAATTCCTAGTCGACTGATGATGAAACCCCATAGGAAAGTCAGAAAACAGAGACCTCCCACCTAACACGTCCCAGGAGAGGGCATTTAGTCACCCCAGAACGTGATAGGAGAAGAAATGTGTTCTTTACCGCACTTGACAAATGGAACTTGTAAGTTGCCCTGTCTTCATTTGAAGCCAGAATCTAGTAATTAACCCTTCCATCTGGCGGTGTCTTTTCCACACTTCTAGTCAAGAGACATTTCACATTCCTAATAGCTGTGACTTCAGCTGTCCTTCCGCTAATGATACTTTTTGTTTCCGTTCCCATTTGCTAAAATGCTTTCTTCTAATTTAGTGACCTGAGCAGGGATATTAGGAAAAGTGGAAAACAATCATTCAGAAACTCATTAAAATATCTCAGTGCAAAATAAGAGTAGCATGCATGAGGAGAATGAAAACACTGGGAAGGCATAATAAAGACCTCAGAGTCATTACCAGGGCTGTCAGTCTGGTTTTAGTCAATCACAGGCTTTGGAAAGAGAAAAATAAGGCCACGTGGAGTTTGAAACCAATAGGAGCTCCTCACACGAAAGGTGAAAATAACCTTGTACCATCCTGGCTATGTGCTCTGTCTACCACGAAATCATCTTCATAAAGCAATCCAGCCCCATCTTTATAAACTCAAATGCTATTATGTGAAAATTAAAATCGACTTCTGTTTTTTGCTGGAATGCATTCTGATAGAGACATACAAGGACAGCATCCCCAGAAATGGGTCCACCTGGAGTTTTAATGTAAGCAAGCTATTGATATTTATTGAGGCAGTTTGCTTTCCCTAGTGAGAATAACGAGACTATGAATTAAGAGAGGGGATTTTTATATCACAAAAACCACTTACTTGTTGTTTGATCTCAACTCAATCAGTTTTCCTATGGGTACTTCAATGTTCCCATCCATAAAAAGGGCACTTAACCACTTAGACACCTCGTAGCATATTAGGAGGTAACAAATTCTTTTTTAACCAAAAAGGGTCAAGTTTTTTAAAAACTTTATTGACATATAATTAATAAAACTGTAAGATATTTAAGTGTGCGTTGTGCTGATTTGATATCTGTATACATTGTGGGACAATTCCCACCATCTAGTTAATTAACAAATCCGTCACCTTCCAGATTTATCTTTTTTTTTTTTTTTTTTTGGTGAGAACATTTAAATTCTACTGTCTGAGCAACTTCCAATTATACAATACAGTGCTATTCACTATAGTCATCATCACGTTTTACATTAGATCTCAGACTTTATTCATTTACATAAAGCTGCAAGTTTGTACCCTTTTACCAATCTCTCCCTATTTCCCTCACCATCCAACCACTTTTCTACTCTTTCTATGAGTCTGATCTTTTTCTTTTCTTTTCTTAAGATTCCACATACAAGTGATACCATGAAGTCCTTGTCTTTCTCTGTCTGACTTACCTCACTTAGCATAATGCCCTCATGCTCCATCCATGTTGTCACAAATGGCAGGGTCTCCTCTCTCGTGGCTGAAGAGTCCATTGTATACACATCATTCTTCTTGATCCATTCATGCATTAGTGGGCACTTAGGTTGCTTCCATCTTAGCTATTACAAATAAAGCTGCAGTGAACATGGGGTGCAGGTATCTCTTCAATATCCTGTTCTCATTTCCTTTGGACATACACCCAGAAGGAGAACTGCTTGATCATACGGCAAATTCTTTAAAATAAAGGCAGTTACCCTTAGGATCTCAGGGCAATTGTCATGTCTTCAAAAAAGACTTCTCTGACTACCACACCCCATACCACAACAACTCCACACACAATACATTCTTAGAACCTCACATACTTCCTTCATAGCATAGTTTGTAGTTACATATGCATGTGTTGATCACATTCTTCTAGTCTATACCCCACGAGGGCAGAAATTATGCACTTTGTTCACTGTTGTACCCCATACATATTCCCAACACTACACCTGGCATATGGTAGGTGGTCAATAAATAGTGAATTGAGTAAATCTTAGATCTGGAGAGAAGGATATTTAGTGTTCTGATAAGTGATCAAAGAACTAATTCTTTCTTCTCTTATTCTCTAGGTTTACACCATAGAGACAAGGGCCCAAACCTATCAAAACACTGTCCAGAGTCCCGTAGATCAACCCAACCCTGTCATTATGGACTTCTTGTCAAACCCCAGCAGGGTTACATCCAGGGTTCCTGAGCTGGCATGGCCTGTCCTACATCCTGCAGGACTCACTATTTATTCTTTCCTTACCAAAACCAATGCTTGTGAATTTTAATTCTAACAAGGCCTTCTTTTTCTTATCCTAAAATGAAAATAAACAGCTCTAGCTCACCCGTACAATTCTGTCTTCCAACTTTTTAGACGTACATTATCTTATCCATTCCAGTCTGTCTTTTGTTTCCATAATAAATAGACACATGCACACATAATTTTTAACCGTGTGGATTTAATAATGTTCCTGAAAGAACACAGTTCTATTATTCAGTCAAACATACTGAAGCAGACAACTCATTTTCTCAGCTAATTCAAAAATGCGATGATAAGTTTTTAAAATCCTGTTTACTTGGTATAAAGAAAAATATTCAGATGGCCAGCTGATCACTGTTCTGGATAACATAGCCAGCTTGATTTATTTTCATAATGTTGAAATAGGATGATCATTTTGGCATTATCTGGAAAAAAAGTTTTTTTCTTTATACCCAAACAACTTGTCTAATGGCACAGTTGTCTAAATATTTCATTTTCTCAGTTATTTTGGCTCTAGACAAATCTCTTTCAGTCCTCGTCTTTAAACAGAGGACCACACGTGGTTGGTCACAGGTCATCCATTTGTTTAATCTTCCATCCAGCCAACATTTATTGATCATCTGCAAAATACCAGGAACAGTGCTAATATCCTGTGGGCTCAGTGAACCCCTTCATGGAAGCCAAGAGTCTCCCTCTCACCAGAGCATCTCTACTTTTGTCTGTTTCATATGGAATCCGAGTGTTTCCAAATTAGCCAGCTTTTTAAGCATGCCCTTTTCTTAATATACAAACAAATTAGGCCAAACCTCAATCTTGTGAACAGGAAAACAGTCATTTTCCAAATATTTCTGGGGATTCTCTGGGAGTGCTTACATGTCATAGTAGATTCTAGTCTCCTCAGAATGCAAATGACCGCTCCCCTTTCTCCCTGATCACTCCTGCATGTAGGTAGTTCTCCTGCTTCTCTAAGAGTTGTCCTCTCCATAAGCAGCCATCCCTATGGGGGTAGGGGTTGAGGTGGAGGGGGCACAGTAGGCGGCCTGCATTTCCCAAGGCAGCCTACAAACAAGACAGGTATTAGATTATTAAATTAATCAGCTTTACTGAAATCTGAGGATATCCTAAGGGAATGATATCGTAGAAAGGGAAAACAAAACTCCAAAGCAATACTATTGCTCCAGAGGTCGGGGTGAGGGTGGGGGTGGGGAGGCTTCAGCCTCAGAAACCCATTCATTGCCAGGCCATCAGCTTTTTCCAAACCACATCAGCCACCACAAGAAGCTGAGAAATCAGTTTATTACATTTTGAGTTGCCTCAAACCAGGAAAACTACCCCTTTTGCTTCCTTATGATTCTTTCTGTCCTCGCTCTTTCCCTTCAGGCCATGCTTAGGACCTGCCTTCACATAACCTATTAATTGTTTCCCCAAGCAAAAGAATATTCCTGCTTCTAGGAGGAATTCTGACACAATTCTGAAAATGTAGAAACACTTGCATTCAACATTTTGCTACAGTGTTTGTTGCTTCCCTATATTCTCTATATCTCTCCTATTCTACTGTGATTTTGTTTAAACAAAAGTCGTCATACAAAAAAAACACACACACACAAACGAAATGATTCAACAGGGGTCACTGACGTTTTCAGAACAAGGAAGGAGACCAAACTGTGGAAGATCAACTTAGCCTGAGGGGCCTTGCCCTGAAAAAGAGGTTACTTTTGAGACAACATAACATTTTCATTTCTGGATGCTTTTAGGTTCTCTCCTGCTAATACTCTTCATCGTTTCTAAAAGACTAGGAGTGCAAACTCTTAGAGGGTCTTTTCCAATACGACAGCACAAAGCAAGGTCAACTCTATTTTAGTTGCACTGCTTTGGCCTAAATTAAGAATTTATTTCTTCAACAGAATTCTATGGGACAGAGAATCTATGGCTCCTGTTCCTTCCCTAGAGATCTTCCTCCAGATGGCCACTTAGTCCTAATTAATAGAAAGAAAAATGACGTGGTTTTATTCATATGCCATATTATTTTCCTTAAACTCCCCTCCTTATCACTCTACCTATACAATGTCAGAGCACCTGAACAGAAAGCCAAAGCTAAAATCACCTGGATATATGGGCTATATACATTAAATGTAAGTGCCGGATGACTGACCCCTTTTCACCTTTTGCCTGGATATTTTGAGACCTTGTAAACATCAAACCAAATCTGAATTCATCCAATGAGATTGAAACATAATCGTTCCTTCTGGGCCTGCTGAACTGCCTTGGTTTTCTCAGTGGGCATGAAAATAGGCCAAGGGACTAATATAAAAGTATTCAGTAATTTTGGATGTGCTCTTTGTATCATATAGTCATTATGATCTGTCAATTCTCCCTCTATCACTGCTGACTAACCTTAGATTTCTGATATTTATTCTTTTTGAAAATACAGTTAATATTTTTGTGAATATGAAAAGTAGGCATGCTAATTGAAAACCAAAATGGAAAATAACAACATAAAAAGAAAAGAAAATCAGCCACGAGGGGCGCCTGGGTGGCTCAGTCAGTTAGGCGTCAGACTCTTGATCTCAGCTCAGGTCATGTTGTCAGGGTTGTGAGATCAAACCCCGCATTGGGCTCTGTGCTGGGTGTGGAGCCTGCTTAAGATTCTCTCTCTCTCTCTCCTTCTACCCTTCCCCATCTCTCTCTCTCTCTCTCTTTCTCTGTCTCTCTCACTGTCTCTCCCCATCTTAAAAAGAAAAAAATCAGCCATGATCCCATAACCCCAGAGATAATCAGTGTTATAATTAAGTACATTTCCTTCCCATCTGCAAATGTGTATGTGTGTATATGAACGTGCATTCTAGAAAGTAACATTCATGATTATGTTGATGTTGTCATTTAAATTTCCTTGACTATCAGTCTTTCATATTTTAAAGTCTTGATCGTTCCCCAACTCAAAACCATCCTGATGAGCAAAGAACAAATGAAGCTCTATTGAGTTTCATCAAAGCCCTCAGAGCTTAAGCCCAGCCTGAGCTGAGGCAGTCCTTTCTTTCCCCAGGACATGGCTAGACGCTGAGGAAGGGGCCATCAGAAGCTGGAGAAAAACTCATCCTAAGATGTCAGAGAGAGACCTGGTCTAATTGCAGGGCCTCAGGCTTTGGAGGGGAGATGCCACTCTGACTTCAGTATGGAGTCTCTGGCTAGATTTGCCTTCTAGTTCATGTCTCATAGATTTGTGCTCAGCATCCCAGGAAGCAGGGAGTACTACAGGTCAAAGCAAATGAAAAATTGTTCACTAATAGTTCTATAAGACATTGGGTAACTGGTAGTTCTGCTTTGGGACCTATGGGGAAAACCTTATAGTAAAGGAGGGAAGATCCACTTCTGCATAAAACCCAGCATTGCTTTAGTTCACTGAGGCTCCAGAAAATGCTCTTGAGCTTTGGCCCACAGAGATCTCTCGTGAACCTTTAATGGAGTCACCTCAAGTCCAGGACAGCTCAAATAAAGGCATTGCACACAGTAGCTATTCACTAAAGACAGTGAAAACTTTGTCAATGGTTTCCACCCACAGGCCAGATTAGGAGAGGAAGCAAATCACAGGTAGCACAGAGTAGCTTATTAATTAGCAAATGAGAGATAAACCCGGGGATGGGTATTAGGGAGTAATGGGTAGAGAAGGCATTTTCGATAGAAGTCCATTAACAAATAGAAATAAGAAACATGGACTCTACCCACAAGAGGGCAAATCCCTTTGCCCCAGGAAGCCCTTTTCTAGAATTTGCTCAGTTCATACCAACTACATAAAATTTTATTACTGACAATTCAACAAATATCCTTTTCTGTCTTCAGTAGATAAATAAATAAATGGTTACAGCATTCTCTACTTATTTGCTATGCATATACTTAACCACTATGAATGGTCTTTAACCCCTATTAAATAAATCCAATTATTTTTGCCTTTTCTAAACCCTATCCCAAAGCCATTTCTTCCGGACTGAATTTAAATATTGTTGGCTTGACAGTCAAGCCACAGAGAGGCACTAGATGAGAGTCAGCGAGGTTTCCTTCTGTCCTTCGCACTAGGGAGTTAATCGTTTTCCCCTGTAAAGCCAGAAAGTGAACAGAATGCAGAGCAAAATGCATCTAAAATAAACCCATTTGCCGATTTCTCTTTTTAAAAGACAACTACTATTTGCTTCAACCCTGAGCAAATAAGGAGACAGAAAGACTAATGTTGCTTCAGTCATTTGAGTCACCTGTGAATTAAATGGTTGTGAAATAGTAAGTAAGACCAGTAAGTAAGTGACGAGCAGCATGAATTGAACATTTGTACAATGATGATACCCACAGGCTATTGCTGTCTCATTACAATTTTGGTTCAACTTCTCTACAAAATAAATAATGCAAATTCACTCTTCATCACCGAGAAAATGTTTGATGCTGAGTCAATCAATCTGCCAAGAGATGATGATAATGATGATGATGATGATGATGAAGATGACAACGTACTTACAAAGGATACTCTGTGTCAGGAACACTTCTAAATGCTTTCTTTGAGGAACTCATTTCATCTTTCCAACTACCCTGTGAAATAAGTGTTATTATTACCTCCACTTTACAGATAAGTAAAATAAGGCATGGACAGATGAAAAAACTTGTCAGGGTAATATAGTAAGTGGATTTCAAACCCACTGGGGGAGCTGGATTTCAAACCCAAAAATCTGATGTTAAGGTTAGTCACATGCCAACATCTAGATCTAAAGGAAGCTTAATCTATTACCTTGAGATGATTGATCGTTCAGACTTCTGAAGTTACTTCAATTAACTGACTTTTCTTTTCATCTAAGCAACTTAATGATAATGAATAAAGTCATTACATCAAAGACAAACTATGAGAGTTAAATGGATTTTGCAAATTGGATTATTTTTCATTTCTTGATAACTGAAGTTTGGTTAAATGACCATGTAAGACTAGAAGATTTGACTCTTTGCATTATGTATCACACAGCTCAGTACTTACCGGGATGAGATTTATATTGTAAACAATTCCATTTTCCAAAATGAGGGAAAAAAGATATAGGCTTGGATTAGCCACATATCAAGTCTTTGGAACAAAAGCCATATTTTATTTCCTTGTTGAGAATTAAGTCTGTGTAAGGCAAAGCATAATTTTTTCCCCTTCTTTCTTATTTTCCAATAGTACTTGAGGGCCCTTCAGGGAAGGGTCTGTGTTTTTAAGCAGACACGCTGCTCACAAGCACCACACTATCCAGACAGCTACTCTTCCTTGCCTTCTACCTCTCCCATTCTCAACTCCTTCAACTTATTTTCCTATGGCCAGGTCTCTATAACACAATTGCCTTTTGTATGAGAAAAATTGTAATTGAAATAGTCAGTCTTTTTCTTTTTCTTAATAAATTTTACTAAGTAACAACTGTCATCAATGATATTATTAAAAGTGGACTCAGTTTATCCAACAAGCCACAGGATACATAGAAGTCCCTCTACTCAGAAGACTTGGCAATAGCAATAGGCATGTTGGTTGTGCCCTTGGGGGCAGAGGGCATGTCTTGCTATTCCCTGTACCTACGCATCTGGAATTCTCAAAAATGGTGAGTGGATGTAATTGACCTGAAATGTGAACACCAAAGCTCATAAACAGATAAGGCTTTTCGTGCTGCCAAACTTGAATCTTGTCACTAGGTATGTCCTGTGATGACAGCTAGTTCCGGAGAAGCTTGATATGTGTAACCAGAGAAAGCAAGGGAGAGAGAAAGAAAATTGGGGTAGAATGGGCTGGTGATGGAATCCCAGACAAGTGACAAACATGAAAAGAGCTGAGCCAGGGTAGAGGAAAATAAGAACATAGGGAGATTCGGGGACACTGGAGGAAGTGCCTCCAGAAATAAGCTTGTGCTAGATGTGACTCTTTTGCATTCCATCTTAGTTCATTCGGGCTGTTAAGACAAATATCCCATAGACTTGCTGGCTAAATCAACAAACATTTATTTCTCTGGAGGCTGAGAAATCCAAGATAAAGATGCTGGCAGATCTGGAGTCTGGTGCAGCCCACTGCCTGGCCTGTAAATGGCCATCTTCTTTCTATGTCCTCAGATGAATGAAGGGGTGAGGAAGCTCTCTGGGGCCTCTTTTATAAGGCCATGAATCCCATTTATGAGGACTCCACCCTCATGACCTCATCACCTCCTAAAGTCTCCACGTTCTAATACTGGCACTTTGGGATTAGGATTTCAACATATGATTTTGGGGGGAATATGAACATTCAGTCCATAACACATTCCTATGCAGCTTTAAGTCCTGGGATAAAGCAAAAGATAGTATTACTGACTCCTTTCTCACTACCTTAGCACTTTCCTTTATACCCTGCTTCCAGTGTGATATTTCTGTTAGATTATTATCAATTGGATCTTAAAGGTATGGGCTTAAAATTTCCAGCTCCACCCCTTTCCATTAAGATATACCCACAGAGCAGGTTTCTCAAGAAAGCATCTATTCATTACCTATGTAAGCAACACAATAAGTGCCCATCTTAAAAGAGAATGATAGAGCGGTTTGTATCAAGAAGCAGGTGCATGTTTGTTAATGTGGATTTGACCCATAAACGTAAAGTCCATCATCAGCAAAATCCATCTTAGTACTGGAACCACTTTACTCTTTGATGTACTCCAAATTGCACCTCACCAGTGTTTGATGGAAGTTCATTAGCTTCATATACTGCAAAATCTAGCTGTAGGGAAACAGAATCTTTGAGCATGCTTCTATGGAATGATTCCCAGAACTTGAAGTTCTTTTTTTTTTTTTTAAAGATTTTATTTATTTATTTAATTGACAGGGAGAGAGAGAGAGAGAGACAGTGTGAGAGGGAACACAAGCAGGGGGAGTGGGAGAGGAAGAAGCAGGCTTCCCGCCGAGCAGGGAGCCCGATGCGGGGCTCGATCCCAGGACCCTGGGATCATGACCTGAGCTGAAGGCAGTCGCTTAACCAACTGAGCCACCCAGGTGCCCCCAGAACTTGAAGTTCTTTATTGCTTCTGATCTTTTCCTCCCCTATCTGACACTTAGCATAAAAACATATAAGGGACCCAAAGGAAGATGAGTTGAGTTATTGTAAAATATGGATTTTGTTTTCCTTTCCATTCTTAAGGTATTTCCGTGCTTAGATATTTCTCTTTCTTTCTCTTTATTTTGACATTTTTTTATTGTGGACTATGCCATGCATAAAGAAGTATATGTAATGCTTATATACAAGTATAGTTTAAAGAATAAGACACACACCTGTGTAAGTCAGCTTTCTTCCTCTCTTAATGGAATGCTTAAAAACATTTACTGGATTATTTGGGAAATAAAAATGAAAGCATTAAGTCCAAAGGGGGAAAAATATATATGTATATATCTAAAGCCTCCTAAGAAATAAAGTTAAAGGGGTGCCTGGGTGGCTCAGTTGGTTAAGCGCCTGCTTTTGGCTCAGGTCATGATCCCAGGGTCCTGAGATCGAGTCCTGCATTGGGCTCCCTGCTCAGTGGGGTAGCCTGCTTCTCCCTCTCCCTCCCTCCGTGCTCATGCTCTCTCTCACTCTCTCTCTCTCAAATAAATAAATAAAATCTTTTTAAAAAAGAAAGAAAGTTAAGGAAATTTCTGAAGATTGGGGAAAATTTCCTTTTTAAGTTGAAAAAAGTTGAAATAGACTTCAGTGGCCTGCTTTTACTTTGCGCCCTTTCCTTTATTTTCGCTCTTCTTTTCCTCCCTTCCTTTTTTCCCCTCTTCTAGCTCAGCTTCTCCTGAACCTTCCGTGACACTAGACGAACAAGGCACAAGGCAGATAGCTCTTTAAAGAATGGTTCCAACAACTGCTTACAGAAGACTGGACCAAGTTCCCAAAAGAGCCATGAAGACATGAAATGGTCTCCCGCTGTTCCAACCATTTTACAGCAGTTTCAGTGAGAGAAAACCTCGACCTGAAACCAGACCACAATCACATACCTGGTTCTTCTCCCCGCTGGATGAAAACTCTGAGACAAAGGGTTTCTGCTAAGGAAGTTACCTGGGAGGTGCTCGCTGAGGGCGCATCAGCTAAATGCAGGCTTTACCCTCTGTCTCACTTGCCTGACAAGTGTTTCCCTACAAAGTTAACGTTCAGACACCCATGTTTCACCACATCACCTTTCCTTCCACCCCAAAGGACACTCAGCTTTCCTCCAAGGGCGGGACTGCCCTCACAGACAGGCAGGACCCAACATGGAGACTTTTCTTACCAGTCATTAGGCGTTGCCAATAGAGGGCAGTGGAACGTTTGGAACTGGTTAACAACCCTCTAGGCCCCCCAAACTGTGGCTCCCTGTGTCTGGCTTCACTGGAATCTTCCCAATCCAGAAACTTGGGAAACTTCCTAATCCGGAGTCCCTCCACTTGGGAAACTTCCTAATCCGGAGTCCCTCCCCTCACTCTTCCAAAAGACTTTTTCTTTCCTGTGTCTCCTGGTCATCCAGAAAGAAAAGCAGCCATCTGAGGGGAACACTTGGGGGGGCAGGATGGATTCCTCACCTCCTGGCCAGTGGAGCCCATCTTGTCCTGTGTGAACACTGGGTGGCCAATGATGGTGCCTAAGCCTCCTCCCACCCCTCACCCCCACCCCCACCCCCATGCAGAAGAGCAGAGTCAGAATGGGGTTTTTCCTGCATTCACAAGGTTAGACTTGAAGGAGCTCTGGAGATTAACCAAATTCCTGCATTCTCCTGAGAAACACTGGGAAGCCCAGGGAGCTGAATTGGCCTGCCCAAGGTCACAGAATTAGTTCCTGTCAAGGCTGAAATTAGAATCTGATCTCTGTCCCAGACATACTGAGTACTGATTAGTAATGATAACTATAAAAACAAGAATGGTAATAATAATGTTTACTGAGTACTCACTATGTGTGTGCCGGGCACTATTCTAAAAACTTTACATGCATCAATTCCTTTAATCCTTACCCAAACCTTATGAGACAGAGAGCATTATTATTTCTGTTTTACAAATGAGAAAACTGAAACTCAGAGTAATTAAGGAACAACTAGTGAGTCGTGGAGGCTGGATTTGATTCTGAGAAGTCTTACTTCAGAACCAGAACTTATAAAACCACTGACATTTCCACTGTTCTGTGGTAAAATGAAAGAAATAAGAACTGGGCAGTGCATTTTTCTTAAAGCAAGATATATTCCATTTAAAATACCAAGCTTTATTATATTCTGTATTTATTTTAGAATATTAAGAATTCCCTTTCTTTATGAAAAAATAGAGTATATGGTAGTTGTTGGTGTTCTATGAGTTTTATTTTTTAATAAAAATATATTCCGGGAGTTGTTTATTTTATGAAATTGCAGAGTCTAGAAAGCACTTCTTGCATTATCTGCCTCCTGTAGGAATTCTGGGAGAACGCTTCATTGCTTTCATGCTTCCTCTGCCAGCTTCTGGTTCCTGGAATGCTGAGGGCCGGGGGGGGGGGGGGGGGGGGGGGGGGGGGGGGGGGGTGCGGAAGGAACTGCCAAGGTGAAGAATGACTAAAATTTATCATGTACTTTTTATCAGTCAGGACTCGTTTGATTGCAAGTAAATAACAAGTAAAAGTGAGTATATATTGTTAATTTAGCTGAAACATTTGGGGATCAGTGACTCAAATTGTGTCTCAAATTTTATCACTTGGCTTTGCTCTTTACCATATATTGGCTTAATTCCAAGACTCCATGGGGGCAACATGGCTGCCAACAGCTTCAGCTGTTTTCTGTGTTCAAGTTCAGAGGGGAAAAAAGTATCTCTCTCTAGTAGCTCCATGTAGGGTTGTACTTAAAGCGGACTGAGTTATAGCAATCCCTGAAGGAGTCATTACGGCTAGGGGTAGATTTATGCTACTTGGCCAGTTCTGAGCTATACATTATACTCCTGAAGCTGATGGTAGAATCAGCTCCATCCACTCTGATGGCAGGAGGAGGATGGATCTCAAAAGGGGAAATTAGACACTGTTGCCGAAGAAACTGGTGTTTGGTCGTCAAGCCAGCAAATGTTCACTATTCATCTAATGTGTGGCACTCACTAGGCTGGCTGCTATTCACTCATCATTTCATTTAATTCTCATAATAATCCCACCAGGCAAATAATAATTCACCAATGAAGAAACTGAGGCTCAGAGACACCAAGAAACACACAAAAGGTCAAACAGCTAGTAACAGAAGATCCAGGAATCAAATTCTATTCCAAACAATTTCAAAACCCAAGTCCTTGATTTTTTTATTTTATAATTTGCTTATCCTGCCCATCCCTTTACCATTAAAACTGAAGATAAAATAAGCCACGCTGTGAATTACAATGATGGCTTGGTCGAGGGACTCAATAACTGCCCTTTTCTTGGCCATGCGTCCCTCTCCCACTTCAAGAATGAAGAATTCTTTAAATATTTGTTTCTGCTCTCCTCACCACAGTTGAAAGAGCTAAGATTAGAGACACTCATTATGTCTCATCCCTGAGTTGAAGAGAAACTATAATCTGGAACAATTCTAGAAGGATGTTAATCAAATGAGGGAACAATGTTTCTTCTACATTTGATTTAGAATTTTCCAGAGTGTTAAACAGCTAGTACCACACCTCCTAGAATATGTCCTTTAGCCTTAAAAAAGAAATTTGTCTAATTAAGTGCATTGGAAGTGCATTGGAAGAGAAGAATTTCATCCCTAATATATTCAAGAACAGTTTCTTGATTCAGTCTACAGCAAACACAGTAATCACAATCACCCCACAACAGCCCCAGGAAACTGTTCCCTGAAATAGTAAATCTGTCCAATCAAAATTAAATGTTCAGAGAGTTGTAAACAGTATTCAACACTTCATTCAAAATCTAAACCAAGACCATCATTTGCAGCACCAGATACTACTAGGCATGCAGATTTGGGTCGTAAATAAGATTGATAAGTAAGATTTAATAAAATATAAAGCCATGACTGAATTTAATATGGAAAGGATCTGAGACCATTAATCTCCAGGTTTAGTCAATGTTAAAAATTAATTTTCATTATTTTCCAAAGAATGTTCACATTTGGGAGAAAAATAATAGTCATGAAATAAAAATATGGAGAGTCCCTTGGATATGTTCCCCAAAACACCTCAGTCAGCCATCAGACCACACATCATCACCCTGTGGCTCCAGAAAGCAGACTAGGGTCTACTCCTCACTCCTTCTCTCTACCCCCACTCCTCTAAACGTAGACAGCAACTATGTTCACCAGACAATTTAGTTCTAGTCCCACACATCACGTGGCTCCAGGGTGAGGAAATTTCACATCTCCTCAACTTATATTTCTTCATGGTTTGAAGAGGGGCTTCCCAGCTTGAGCCTAAACTATGTTCACCACTAAGCGCACATACATGTGGGCATGTCTGGCAAACTAAATGGGGGACTTGCTAAAGAATAATTGAGAAAAGAAAGGCTAAGCACTCCTGGGGGAAGGACACATGGCTGGCCATAGCCTTGTTTTAGTTAAAAAAAAGAGTCTTGGCTCTTCAGAGGGTCCTGGGCATGGGCAGTAGTGGCCATGACTGCTCAAAGACAGCAGGAGTGATGGCAGTTCCCAGCAGCAGGGACAGGCTGCCTGGTGGCAGAGTGGCGTGTGGTGTTCAGTCAGCTCTTGAGGTACCTCAAAATATCTTCTAAGCAATGGAGCTGGGGCAGGTGAACGGGAGTGGAATAGCATAGGACTATATGGCAACTGCCCAGAACCTTGGTCAGATGCATGCTTTTCGGTGTATGGAGACTCTGAAATAGCTGTATAGGAAAGGGAAAGAGCAGGGGGCCATGATCCCATATTGGGTACTAGCAAAACAAGGGTTACATAAAAAGAGGGTATCAGATGACCTCCCTTAAAAGCGTCCAGCTCTGACTTTGAACAATTATAGGAGTCTCACTAGTGAATGGTGGGGAAAAGAAACCATGCCCCACATCCCAAATTTCTGCCCTCAATCCTCACCAAAAGCAAGTTAAGACTCCCAAAGACAGGAATAAAAGCAACCACTGCTGAATAGGACACCCTTTCCTTGCTCTTGGGAGATTCAGTGTGCTACTCCTGCTCATCCTAATTCCTGCTCAAGTTCCTCCCCTCTTATAAAGTGATGTTTTCTCCCAATTGGCTCCTCCCCTGTCCCTCAGCTCCCACCCCTGTCTTGGGCATACCACAGCTTTAGGGTTCCAAACAAAGGCCATGCTTCCTTTAGTGCCTCCAAACCTCACTCCAGCTACTTTCATTGAAAAGTAGACATAAGGAGCTCCTGATCTTCCTTTGTCCTGGTCCCTGCAAATCCAAACTCAGGTCCGACGTTACTGAGAACATTCCAACATTTCACACGTAGACAGTTTAAGGAGGAGTTTCAACTTAATGGGATTGTTAACAGGAAATTATTATTTTTCAAATCCTTCTTTCCATCATGCTTTGTCAAATAACCCTGACCTACTTCCTAGCAATGACCCCTTGGTACATTCTATAACTTACCAGTCAATTTGATTATTAATAGTACTCCTATTAAAAATTCTAATATCTTAGCTGATTGCAAATTGCTCATCTCCACTTCTTCAAGATCACTAGACCCATAGTCCTGGAATGAAGAGTGTGACCACATGTGACCATCTGACATAACTTCTCTCCTCTCTTCAAGGTCTGGCTCCTCTAGCTCCTTGGGGGCCAGGAGTTAGAAATAAGTGAAGACAATAATCATCTCCATGATGGCAGGTGTTCTGGCCTCCCAGTCTCTACATAGACACTGTGTTGCTTTTCTTGGGGCAATGCTCAACCTTACCTTGCCCCTCCCTAAGACCCCAAAAACAGAGACATCCTTATTTCTCATCCATTCCATCTGCAGCACATGCTTCTAGTCCTTTCTCTGGGTTCAGGGCCCCCTTCCTTGGCCCAGCGGCCATCTGGGCAGCCCTAGGTACCTGCTTCTCCCTTTATCTCTATGTGCTCACCTCTCCTCAGAGGGCCACAGGGACTAGAATGGGTATGACCCCATCCTATTCTTCAGCGCCTTACACCATAGCCCCTTCTTACTCTGCTGAGGATGACTATTCCAACAAGCCCTCCCTGCTCAGAGATCTCCAGACTAGTAGCAGCCAGGTCTCTATGTCCCACACACTTAAGGAGGCATGTGTCAGACTCCCATAAAACTCTCTTGTCCTGTTCTGTACCACTCCAAGGTCAGCACAGAATGAATTTGCAGGGTCTGGAGCTCAGTACCATTTCATCTCTCCTCACGGATGCTCCAACCCCATTGACTGATTCTCCTTGAAGACCCTTCACTTGGCTTCTTGGAGAAGAGAGAAACTCCCATTGGGAAGAGAGGGGGAAACCTCTTAACTGGGCCCTAATGACACCCTCTATCTCCTATCCTCTTGCAGACAGGCAGGGACGCTGTGGATTATGCTAATGAGATAGGTTTAACCACCTCTTAGTAAACAAAACTGAAGGGTCTTGACGGTATTGACTCTTTGGTAACTATCTTTAGGATATGAGGTACTTTGGTGTTCTTATCCTCCCTGGGTTTTTTGCCTTTGCTGTCATCCCAGCACTAAAGAATAAAATTACTTTCAATATCCTATTACAAAGTTCAGTGGGTTGGTAAGAACTAAACTGTGTGCAAAAACTCTGGCATGGGGCCAGTCTTCTCTGCACCATCAGAGGGCCACACCTCGAAGGCCCTCCTACTTAGGGATAAACTCGTCCATAGCCAATTGGCCCAATTACAGTGAGACCTCCGACCATTAGGGAAGGAGACTCACCATCATTGGTTTATAAGCCAGTACAGCAATGCTTTTTGATACGATAACTTAACATCTAGAGACCATGAGAGTAGCATTTCCACAAATAGCAAGATGACTTACAGCACCAGCCCTTATTCCTACAACCTTACTTCACCAATCACGAAATTGAGAACCAGAAATTCTCCATTACACAGAACATAGCCAATCACTTGAGACCTGAAATGACAAAGCTACTCCACAGGTCAAAGAAGAACAACACGTTTTCATCCTAGATGAAAGTTCTAAACTACCTTCTCCATCGCATTTCTTGCTAATTTTACGTAAAAGTCGTCGGAAATGATCTGACTTGATCTACAAGCCAGAAAAAATTTCATGTTAAATGTAAGCCCGATTACCTTCTGGCAGTGAGTAAAACTGGCCATCTGTGAAGTTGCAGTTCATCACTGAGGGTGCGGCATTCTTCCCTGGAATGTTATTTTAAATATGTCATCTCAGGAATTTTATAGTCTGGCATAATCTGACACTTTGAAAAGTGTGTGAGTGCTAAAATAAATATTTCAAACACCAAACAGCTTTCTTGTTTAACTAAAAATATACATAAAAGATCAAAAACCTTTTGTTTGCCTATAGCAAATAATTTTCATAGCTGTTCTGACATACTTGCAGACATTCTGTCGATAATGTGCAATTAAAATATGATTCATCTGCCCTGGGTGGTAATATGAGAGCCCCTATTTGTGCCTTAGTGACCTCCTATGGAGATAGACAAATGCAGCATCTGGATTAGAGTATAAACCCACCCCCCTGGAGGATGCTTTTGTAGTGGCCACCAAATACTTCATCAGCCTGTTGTGTGTGGTTTTTCCTAGCGTTGTTTGTCCTCTGCTGCACCCCTGGCAAGGTGTGGTGCACAGGAGCCTTCCCTGGAAGTCACAGGTTCTCAATCTAGGTAGCACGCGAGAAGCGCTAGGTTCACTGGGGAACTTTTCAAATCCTGATCCCCAGACCAATTTATGTCTGGGAGTGGGAAGCAAGCATGGATAGTCTCTAAAGACCCCAGGCGATTTCAGTGCACATGGTAGACTGGTAACCACTGCTGCCCCATAACTACGCTGACTGTGTGCAGAGAGAAAGGTGGTACAAAGGCAAGAGATGTTGACCCCTAAAGATGCACAGTTCAAAGTTGTAATCAAATACAATGTGCAATCATATACATCATATTTGCGTGCAAAGTACATCAAAATTTGCACATCATAGGCCTATAAATGGTAGCCATGAGTTTCCCTAAAGGTGGGTTTCGAGAAAGCAAATGGGCAGAAGTAAGGTTGGGAAGGTAGCTCGGGGTCGTGTAATGAAGGACCATGAATGTCGCAGTAGGATTATGGACCTTACCCTTTGGTCACTAGGGAGTCACTGAAGGCTCAGGTGCAGTGATGTGACATGATTAAGGGGATATTTTAGGAAGACCGGGCTGCCAACAATAATAGGATGGATCAGAGAGGAAGAAAATAGAGTCAGGGAGATCAATTTAGAGGCAACTAGTCCAGGTCTGACGAGCCAAGAGCCCCAAGAACAGAAAATAACTATCACCATCGGAGACCACCAAGTTATTGAAGGAATAAGGGGAGGGGGCTGGAAGGGGAGATCTCAAGCCAGGTCGGAGAGGGACCAGGAAGTCAGGAAGAGAAAGAGTTTGAAACTAAGAGAAAGCAATTTCGACATGCTCCATTTGTGGTTACTGTGAAATATCTAGGGAAACGTTCTACTAGGCATCCTGAAACCTGAGCCCAGTAGAAAAGACAAGATGGACCAGAATTAGATCTTTCCTGTTCTCCAAGTTGGGAGAGGATTCACAAACAGGTCGTTAGTCATCAGACTCAGGTCTTTGAAGGCAAGAGTTCTATCTTAATCTTCTTTTTTTTTTACTGCCAGGAACTGGCAAAATTCCTGGTACGTAATAGATGTTCAATAAATGTTTGTCTCTCTGCCTGATTTGTCTGAAGCATCTGAAGAGGAAACAGTAGGACACTCTGAAAACAATTTTTGCCAAATTCACAGTTTGCAATAAAATCTGCCCCGTCGGCCTTCAGGGGAGTGAAGACCAACAGAAGTGGGTGAACCAGAGGAGGAGCGCCCTGCCTCAGATTCGTGGTGGGGGCCACACAGGACTGCAGGTGACACGGGTGCTGTGAGCAGAGCGAGCTGACAGCTGCCCAGGAGTCCTGGTGGGGAAACCTAGGCAAGGAAGAGCGAGGGGGGTCCAATAAACCCACACTTCCCAGGGCTTGACCCCTAAAGGAGCTGGTGACAGACTAGCTATGATGGGATGAATTAGAATAAACTCTAGATAAAAGATTCATAATTGTAAATAGAACTCCAAATGTGCCCAACTTAGAAAAAACATTGATACACAGAGAAAAAGCTAAGTAGTTGCCATCTCTAGGACAAATGGCTCCCAATCTGTCAACACCATTCATTGTCCAGAAATGGAATAAACATTGCATGATACCACAGCACCACTATTATTCAAATATGTAGGGACATTGTTATCATTGATAAGGCATGCAAATTTTATGCTAAAAAGTTGTCCTCACGCTAAAATATTCAGGAACTAATGGTTTATAGATTTTTACAACATCCACTTCATTATTTTTTCTAAAATTTTAAAATGTAATTATGAATAATTTCAGAAGTACTATAAAGTCCTTTTTTAAAATGCCATTGGGATTAAATATATATTTTATTAAATTTAAATTTATTAATTTATTAAATTATATTATTAGTTGTATAATACTAATTGTGTTATATTAATTTAAGTTTAAATGTGAATTAAATAAAAATATTTAGTCATATTTGTTTAAAAATCACTTTATACCTTCTCTAAAGGATAAGATTTTTTTTTAAAGATTATTTATTTTAGAAAAAGAGAGACAGAGTGAGCATGCAGGAGGGAGGGCAAAGGAGAGACAGAGAATCTCAGGCAGACTCCCTGCTGAGCACGGAGCCAGATGCGGGGCTCGATCTCACAGCCCTGAGATCCTGACCCGAGCCAAAATCAGGAGTCATACGCTCAACCGACTGAGCCACACAGGTGCCCCTAAAGGGTAAGATTTTTTTTTTTTTACCTCCTCTTTATTCCTCTCTTCCTGGAGATTATCTCTTTCCTGGAGATTGATATATGATATTTTTATGTTTGTATTTAATATTTTTACATATATGTGTATTCAAAACCCCTACATGTTGTTTTCTGTGGGGTTTCTAATGCTTACATCAATGACATTAAAATGTATGGCTCCAACTTGCTTGTCAGACTCAATATTATGTTTTAGAGATTTATTCATTCATTTTAACTGCCATATAGTACTCCATAGCTTGAACAACTAGAGTTTACTAGCCCATTCTTTTCTTCAGGGTTAGACTGTTCTCTTCTAACTTTTCTTTCTTTTACAAACAATGTCACAGTGAAGCCCCTTGCACATGTCTCTTTGCAAGCAAATGGGAAAATTTCTCTAGGCTAAATTGCTAGATGTTACATTATGTGCGAAAATTTTACAGAATGTTAAAATTAGAAGCTTTGCCCAAGATCCTAAGATGATAGGTATTTGCTATCAAAGGGAGATGCCAGACCAAGATAAACCCTATCATGGCACTATCTAAAAAGTGGTTTCACTACCGTTTTGCCCCCCAACCACAATGAAGATAAAAATGGGTCAGGTTGTGGCAGATGGAAAGAATTTGTGATGAGGATTCACTGTAGGTCCTATCCTGCCCTGTGAACATCCACCACAGAAGGAGTAGTTATGGTTCTACTTGCTTCTCACCTCAATTCATCGAGTGGAATTGAAGGGCTTAATTTGTGACTCCTGCGATATACAGGGCAGCGAGGACTGGGCCCATCTCCTATCCAAGTCATAGAAAGGGCTAAAATGAGCTTGTTGCTAGTGGGTAAGCCGAAACACAGGAGGCTGCATCAGCCTGTTCTAACCACGGTCCCTGCTGAATGTCGGCTGTCATTATACCCTTATTCCTTGAGGAGGTCAGAAAGCCACCTGGCGTTGGGTCCATTATATAACATGTCTTCTATCTTGGAAGGGGCAGCAATTTATCACTGGAACTGATACATACTTTTCACAGGTGTTTGCCCTTCGTGACCACAATACCTTGGTGAGCACCAGTATTTGAGGGTTACAGACATCTTCTCTATCAATATGGTACCCCAGAGAACCTCACCCTAGAATAAGGAACTCATTTTATAGTAATGGCAGTGTGTTAGTGGGCTTGTGGCCACAGGATTCTTTGATCTTACAATGGACCCAACAACCAGAAGCAGCCAATCTGGTGGAGTGGGACAGCTTGTCAAAGCTTGGCTAATCTATCAACTGGGGTTCAGCACATGTGAAGTTAGGGAGCTCATCTCAAAAATGTAGCATGTGCATTAAATCAACAAGTTATATAGTCTGGTTTTCAATGGCTAGAATTGAGCCAACAGCCAATATATTTTAGTCCCTGGTCACAAGAAAATCAGTCCAGTCCAGTAAGCAAGGAGTAAAATTAAAAGCAGCCCCTTTCATAATCATACCTAATGACCTACTTGTGGAACTTGGCCCCCAAATTTGGACTCTGAAGGGTGAGAGGTACTGGCTCTTTGGGGGGAGGGACATCAGTAAGAACTCTGCAAAATTGAAGGTTGCAGTTACCACTTGGTCAGGGAGCTCCTTAATGGGTAGCAGGTGAAGGAGTAACTCAGCTTGGTGGTAATTGATACTGATATCCATGGAGACCTTGGGTTACCACTCCACCATGGGAGCAGGAATAAGCATGACTGAAGCCTGGGGATTCACTGGGGTGTCTCTAGTGAGCACGAAAAAGTCTAGTATTGACTGCCAGTGAAAAAGGACAGCAAATGTGTCTCAGGGTGGGCTCCCTGACAAGAATCTGAGCACAAGCAGTTTATTTGAGAGTAAGCCCAGTACACATCAGTAGAGAAGCAAGAAAGACAGGAAGAAGGAAAGCCAGTATTTTTGACCAGTTTGCCACGGTGGGTAACTGGAGCGCACTCTGCTGCTGGCCAATGCAGAGTCAGCATGGAACATAGAAGCCAAAAGATGAAGAGCTGGAGTGTCACTCAGCATCTCCAGGTGGTCAGTGGTTGAGGGCTGCTTGCCCAGGAGTCACTTACCAACACTTCTGGTCTTCTCTCTGGGCTCCTCAGAGAGTTTGCAGATGTTCCCAGCACCCAGCCTTCAGTCTGTAGAGGTGAGTTCTGAGGATACGAAAGCAGGGCACAAAACCATCCGCACAAGCCACAACCCAGCAAGGGCGGAACACTGAAAGGTTTAGATGAAGGTCTGGGCTGCTACCCCAGGCAAGCAACACAAACGAGCTTAATTGCTGACCACGCAGGAGGCGAATCCGGGGCAGGTGGCGGCAAGGGGAGACTGAGGGTATAAAGTGGGGCATCAAGAGCCACTATAGCAGCGGGATCAGCAGACGTGAATCACCGGCCTCTTGCCTTACGTTTTTCAAGACATCACAACTTGTCACCCTTTGAAGGGGACTTGTTCCTCCCTGAGGAGAAATTAGAATAACATTCTCATAAAAATAAAAATGGAGACTATATGATAGTAATGGAGCCTAAAATAAGGGAAGAGCCTGTTTAGAACTGAGTGGCCACAAGGAGGAGACTGTGTTGGACCGCAAGAGGACACGACTTCTCAGATTCCCTTGCCTGCCCCCCGGACCACGCTGCCCCCTCTGGGGGTTGACAAGAACTTGTCCTGTGTGTGCTTCGACCTCCCCTTCATCTCTCTCATGTGGCCCAGACTGGGAGCCACACCTACCTAGTCTGGCTTCTCCCGACACTTCCAGATGCAAAAGAAACACCCCAGTATGGAACATGGATCTGCGTCCCGAACACCTACAGGGGGTCCAGAGGTCTCGTCCTGGAAGTGTGGTGGAGTTGAGCAGGAGATGGGAGGAGCCAGGTGGTAAATGTTCATCCTCTCCTCCTGTTAACGGCTCTGAGGCTGCCGGATCCCGAGCTCCAGCTGAGGTTCTGCAGCCTGTAGCCCGAAGCCAAGGCCGGTGTAGTGAGCCCTCCCTGCATTGCTTCACGTCTCCCCTTGCCTCTGTTGTCTCTCCCTCCTTCTAGCTGCCCTGGCTTTGCACTTCCCCAATAAAGCCTTGGCACTTTAAATCCTGGTGTCCGGACCTGGCTAACTGCATAACGCTTCAGCAGGATCACTTCTAAACACAACAGCCACCTGGACAGTTTCCAGATCACATCGATGCTGTGAACTCCATCCCCACACCCGTGCAGTGTCAGCTCATGATTAAGAATTCCAGAAGATTTTTTTTTTTTTTTAATTACTGTCCTACTCTACACTTCGCCAAGAGAGAGATGGGTAAGGCTCATTCTGCGGGGAAGTTTTCTTTTACACTGAGCAGATTCGAGTTGCTCGGCGGACCTCTCTCCTTTCTGGTGCTGGGCTCTCTCTCTTTCCTTTCTGGGAGTGAGCAAATAAAGCTAAGGCTGAAAGGCACAAAGTGAGCTCTGGGAAAACCAGGGCTCCAGAGCTCACTCACTCCTGGGGAATCATGTCTTCTCAATATTTCTGGTCTCTAAATGTTTCTCTTTTTTCACCACATGCTTTTAAGAAGTGGTTTCCTTTTGTTTTATGTTCAGCATTTAAAGTATCTTGACCTAGAAGGTTTTCTTGGGACATCTAGTCCACAGTGTTGCCAGAACAAAGTTTTGGAGAACATTTTTGAAAATTTTAAAACAAGCTTACTCTTATAGAAAAGTTGTGAGCATTGTGTGATTTTTCCAGAATCATTTAAGATAAGTTGCCAGCATGATGCTTATCCCCAAATGTTTTAGTATGTGTTTCCTGGGTGAGGGTAAGGGGGTGGGGCATGGGGATAATTCTCCTAAGAAACCTCATATAACCATCAAAATCAAGAAATTAACAGTGATATCCTAATCCCCAGACTCTTCTCAAGTTCTGCCATTCGTCCTGATAACGTCCTTCATAGTAAAAGGATCTACTTCAGGGGCGCCTGAGTGGCTCAGTCGGTTAAGCATCTGCCTTCGGCTCAAGGCATGATCCCAGGGTCCTGGAATCAAGTCCCACATCAGGCTCCTTGCTCATTGGGGAGCCTGCTTCTCCCTCTGCCTGCCGCTCCCCCAGCTTGTGCTCTCTCTCTCTGTCTCTGACAAATAAATAAAATCTTTAAAAAAAAATAAGTGACTGAGAAAAATGATAATTGTGAGTTTATTTTATGTCCCCATCTTATTTCAGAAAATATGGTAAAGAATATATGACAACAGGGGGCACCTGGGTGGGTCAGTGGGTTAAGCGTCTGCCTTTGGCTCAGGTCATGATACCAGGGTCCTGGGATGGAGCCTCACGTCAGGCTCCCTGCTCAGTGGGGAGCCTGCTTCTCCCCTTCCCTCTGCCTGCCACTCCCCCTCCCTCTGCCTGCCGCTCCCCCAGCTTGTGCTCTCTCTCTCTGTCAAATAAATAAATAAAATCTTTAAAAAAAAAAAAAAAGGATCCACTTCAGAGTCATTTGCTTCACTGAGTTGTGTATTTTTATACTCTCTTTCATCGGTAACAGTTCCTCTTTCTTGCCTTGACAACTTTGATGATTAAAGGCTAGTTATTTTGTAAAATTCTCCCCAATTTGGGTCTGATGATGATGTATCCTTGGCAGGAATATCATGGAAGTGAGGCTGTGTTTATTATTCCTGCATTTTCCCAGATGACACACAATTTTAATGTCTCAGTACTGCTGGTGTCTGCTTTTGTTCACTTGATGAGTGTGCCTACCAGGCCACTCCACTGTAAAGTAACGCCTTTTTCGTTGTATAATTGATAAGTATTTTGTGGGGATTTTGAAATTATGTAAATTTCCCATTCACATCAAAATTGCAGTGTATCCATTTGGTAACCTCTGTTCGTATACACGCATTGTGTGAGGGACTGTTGCTCTCGCTATCTGATGTGACAGTCATGCACAATGTCATGCTCAAATTGTCCCCTCTTCGGCTCCCACGCCCTCCAAGTGTAGTGGGCTAAGAAATATATGTATGCATGAAATATATACATGCATCTAAATCTACATTTATTCTTATATCTATATTGAGAATTTGAGTTCACACAGATACCTCCAATTCCAAATCTTCAGAGTTTGGTCCCTTTCTACTTTTTAATTCTCCCCCCCCCGATATTGGAATATCTAGTTCCCAATTTTCCTTCATATTATTTATTCATTTATCCATTAAACAACACCCTTTTATGTAACTAATTTCCAATCTCCACTGCCATATGGACACCCTCCTCACGCCAACACCATGCCAGACTGCCACCCCCAGGCCACATGGACTCCCTCCTCCCCTGGCCTGGCCTTGACCCTATCAGGCAGCCCTATATAAATGCCTTCCTCACACAGCTGCCTGGACACCCTCCTCACCCTGCCTGAGCTTCCGCACCCTGCACCAAGCCACCCACGGTGTGGATGCTTGCCTTCTTCTGCTTGGGCTCTGTCACCCCACTCTGGGTCACCATGACTAACACCTGTCCACCCGAGCATGATGTCTAGCTTGCCCTACTGGCTTTAAAATTGGATTATTCCGGAAGAAAGGGGGAAGGAAAAGGGGCACAAGAGATTTTTAATGTGTATACTTAATTAAGTATAAAGTTAGCCCAAATGCCTATCTTCACCCTAATCAACTCAAGGACTTTAGAGGGTTTAACTCCTGCACCTCTGTGTCTCCCACCCCATGGTCTTACATGTGGTTATTGTCATGGGTTTTTTTCCTTCCTTTTTTGTATCTCCAACATTCATAGTTATCTTAATTATGATTTTGTGAAGTCAATGAGTCAAAGCTTATTTATATTGATCAATACTTTCCCTCACTTATTTGTCCCCCATTGCTTCTGATAGCCCACTTCACTTGGATTCAGTCATCTTTTTTGCTCTCTCTACCCTTCATGGGCTTTCCTTCAATAGTTCTATCACACTGTGTCAGCAATGTGGTCTGCAAGATGAGAACTTTTTCAGTCTTTGTCATACATGAATGCTTACTCTTACTCTTTGATGACAGTTTATTTGCAGGGAGCAGTGTAGGGCAACCAGCTGTCCTAGCTTGCTTTGGACTGGGGGTCTCCCAGCACAGGGACTTTCAGCACTAAAACCAGGACTGTCCTTGACAAACTGAGATGGTTGGTCCTCTACTTCTATATTTTATTATTTTTCCACAGCCGTATTAAAAATATGATTCCATTGTCTAGTTGGTCAGTACTTCTGAGAAAACCTGTATATGATAAATTTGTTTCTCTGAGGGTAACTCTTGCTTCTCTCTGGCTTCTTCTATGATTTTCTCGTGCCTTTGAAACTATCAGAGTGTTGCTATAGAGATTTGTTTCTTATTTATCCTGTTCAGGATTATAAAAAATGAATATTAGTATCTTATTATAAATTATGAAGATTGGTATCTTTCACCAATTCTAAAAAATGTCCAGCCATAATCTCTTCAAGTATTTCCTCTCCCTCTTTCTATTTATTCTTTTCTTTTGGAAATCTTGCTGGATATACTCTTTATCTTCTCATTATATACAATGTGTTTCTTAACCTCTCAGACTTTCTGGCCCTGCATTCCCGGTGCTGGATCCCAGATAACTTCCTCAGCTCTGCCTTCCAGGTAAATAGTCACCATTTCAGTGGTATTTAATCTGATGTTTTACCCATTCACTGAGTTTAACTTCATCGGCTAGATTTTCACTCCTGGAAGTTCTATTTGGTTCCTTTTCACACATTTTTATTATTTTTTTCAGTGTAATGTGACTTACTTATATAGATCTTTAAAGTATCTTGAATCCTTACAAACACTTATTTTGTATTCTCATTCACATTATGTCATTGAGTTCAGGGACTCTACCCTCCCTGTGTATTGTGTTTGCTTTCTTTCTCTCTCTCTCGATTATTTTCTCTCATAATTGATGACATTGAACATGAGATAAAAGAGTGATTTGGTCTTTCTATGAGAAACCCATGGGCCTGTTTATGGAAGTATATTTTTGAAGTAGTTCTGCCAGGTACCCCAGGGATATTAATACACAGTGATGAACTTTCTTTTTTTCAATTTAGAGATTTTGGGGACACCTACCTAGTTCTTAAAAATCCAAACTTATAAGATACAAGCCTGAGTTATAGGTTCTTCTGAGGAAAATTTTTCTTTTTAATCTAGAGCTCAGGTCAAGAGCAAGAATTTCCTCTTTATCTCCCTACAGTGGTGGACTGTTTTCTTTTTTTTTTTTTAAGATTTTATTTATTTATTTGACAGAGAGAGACACAGCAAGAGAGGGAACACAAGCAGGGGGAGTGGGAGAGGGAGAAGCAGGCTTCCCGTGGAGCAGGGAGCCCAATGCGGGGCTCGATCCCAAGACCCTGGGATCACGACCTGAGCTGAAGGCAGACGCTTAATGACCGAGCCACCCAGTCGCCCCGGTGGTGGACCGTTTTCTAACACCTCTCGCACTGAGGATAGTTCTTTGAGGGTTTTTGCTTTATGCAAGGGTCTCGTTTACAACATGTCATTTCACTCGGGCTTAAGGTTACCAAAACAGAAACTCTCACCCCAAACTATACCCATATCAAGGGCGGATACATCAGTGTTCCTAACATTCTGGTTTTAGTTCTTTCTTCATTTCTGGTACCTACTTTGTCTTTCTTGTGATCAGAACTATGTATTCAAAATATTTTAGCTAGTATTTCTTAGTCTTTGTAGCAGGAGGTTTCAGACTTTGCCTCAGTCCACCTCTTGCCAAAGTTGTAATTTCGCACTCTAGCAGGTCCCTCTCGTGGGCCACTTAGAAGCATCTCAACTGCACCTGCCTCTTCTGGTCTCTGCAGTTCTCAAAAGCTCCACTTGGATTCTGACCAACTTCTTCACACATGACTTGGCAGACTTTCTAAGACCCCTCCCATTTTCCTCTAAATAAGGAAAAGAGACCAGGCAGTTGCTCTACAAGAATGACAAGAGCATTAGTAGCAATCTCCAGAGTTTTTTGTACATTTCCATGTTCTTTCACGTGCACATCTTATTCAGTGTCCATAACAGCACGGGCTCTCATTCTCTGGCGCTTGCCCCTGCCCTCCAGCCCGACTGAGAGCTCTCAACACCAACACTGATTCACACGTCCTCACCACACAGCTTGACACCACCCAATTTCCTATTTGGATCCCAGACTTTCTCATTGTTTCCAGTGTTAGTCTGCATCCTAGTTCTAACTTGACCTTCTTCTTAGTAATTACACTGTACTCGTTCTACCTGCAGATCTTGCAAGGAAAGGTATTTCCTACTTTGAAGAAAACTTGACAAAAGCCAGGGCCATTTGCAAAATTGCAGAATCAATGGGAATTTTTTTTAAATTTATTCTTGACTAAAACAAATTTAGAATTCTAAATTAGAACCCCCAAAACAACATCAAGCAAATTAGGAAAAAATTTTACTCAGTCTTATAGTCTATCCCAATGCTAGCCCTACAGTAGTAGCTGCAGTGACAAGAAACTGCAGCAGTCAGCTACCTGCGCGCGCGCGCGCGCGCACACACACACACACACACACACACACACACACACACACTGCCCAAGAACTTATTGTCTGGCCCTTTTCGTTCATTTTAATGAGAAACTGCAAATCATGGTTCCCAGCACAGCAATAAGTGGAGGGTCTGGCTGTAGCATATTTTGTCCTGGTTGTGTGGACATCTTCAGAAATGCTCCATAGACAAAAATAGAGTTAGAATTTCTGGGAGCAGGGCACCTGGGTGGCTCAGTTGTTAAGCGTCTGCCTTCGGCTCAGGTCATGATCCCAGAGTCCTGGGATCGAGCCCCGCATCGGGCTCCCTGCTCTGCGGGAAGCCTGCTTCTCCCTCTCACACTCCTCCTGCTTGTGTTTCCTCTCTCACTGTCTCTCTCTGTCAAATAAATAAATAAAATCTTTAAAAAAAAAATCTTAAAAAAGAAAAAGAATTTCTGGGAGTAGTGCATACAAAAGGTATAAGCTCTCATATATAAACAATTGCATGCCTACAAAAGATTTAAATACTGTTTCTTACATTCTATTAAAAAAAAAAAAAAGCTGGGAGAACAAAAGATACCAGTCAATTCCTACCAAAACATTAGAATTGGCACTGAGGATTCTGACCATGCAAACCACTCCAAGTCTAAATCACACAGAAAGAGTCATTTTTACTCAAAAGGATACTGGGGACACTGCATGGACCCTGACTTTTGCAAAACTGAGTCAGGACAAATCCTACCAATGTTAGAGATAAGTTAACAGAAAAATAAGCAAATAAAACCGATGGGCTAATAAAATATTTTATTACAAGGGAAAGGAAATATTACAAGGGAAAGAATACACATTGAAAATTATTTTCTGTAGAAACTATATATAGTGGTAAAATATACATAAAATATATCATTTTAATCATTTTTAAGTGTGCAGTTCAGTGGCATTAAGTACTTTCACATTGTTATATAGCACAGAATATAGTTTTTAAATTCCTTTAAAGTATCGCCCCCCACCCCCCAAAAAATACAGAGAGCTTCTGTGAGGGGAGAAAAGTACAGGGAATCAATAAAAGAGAACAGATTGGAATAAAGGCAGAAATAAAAGACTACTAAAAAGTTTTTGTTTTGTTTTGTTTTGTTTTAGAGAGAGAGTGTGCATGGGTGTGTGTGTATGTGTGCAAGCGGGGGGGGGGGCAGGAGGAGGGACAGAGATAGAGGGAGGGGGCGGGGCGGTGCTGGATCTCACCCTTGAGATCATGATCTGAGCCAAAACCAAGAGTCAGAGCTTAACTGAGCCACCCAAGAGACCCTAAAAAGTTTTAATGAAACTGCATTAACTTCACATGGAAGCAGTAAAAGGCAAAACTGATACAGAAGAGAATCTAATCAGTGATGTGGAGGACAATCTTGAGAAAGCCCTCCAGAACAAAAAATAAAGAGGTAAGAAAAACCAACAATGAGAAAGGTGGTAACAAAATGAAAGAAAGAAGTTTACAGTTCTAAGCCAATCAAGGCAGCCCAACCTCCCCCATCATAGTGATTGGTTCAGAGTGAGCATGTGACCTGTGATTATCCAATTAGAGTGAAACACAAAACTTACTTAACAAAGGTGAGAATAGATGCCCTCTCTCCTAGGTGTGAATAAGGAAGGATGTTGCCCCCGAAACTACTGGCCACCATCTCACTTAAATGTGGGAAGGTATGCAGAGAATGAAGCTTATAAAGGATTAGGGGAGAGCCAAGAGAATTGACAGCCTGATAATGACATGAATCTGGGGTATATGTTGCTTATACACTTTCATATCTTTGGAGTGTTCTGTTTTTAATCTACCAAACCCTGTTTATTGTTTAGGAAAATTTGAGATTTGAGTTTTCTTTATTTAGATTAAAAAATCTTTTAACTAATACTCTCAGTAAAATCCCTCCCTTAGTAAAATTCCCTCAAATCAGAATGTCCAATCTGAAAATTATAAAACTAAGAGTATTTCTAAGACAATTTTAAAAGACCTGTACTTAGGTCTCACCTAGTGAAAGTTTTAAATGTCAATGGAAAGAAAAAATACTAGGAGCTTTCAGGCAGAAAAATACAATTAAATACCAGGCTGACCTTAGACTTCTTGGAAATACTAAATACTGGTAGACAGTTAAAAAAGGCTTAATAGAACTTTGAGGGAATTCTTGTTTTGACTCAAGAATTAAAAATATAGAAAAAAACCTCATTCAGGTGTGAAAACAATATAAAGACCTCCCTAGTTATATGAAGATTATGGAAATATAACAGTACCTTCCTTAAAAACAACAGCAACAACAAAAAAAAATCTTGCACAAAAACATTATATATAAAAACACATTGGGGCGCCTGGGTGGCTCAGTCGTTAAGCGTCTGCCTTCGGCTCAGGTCATGATTCCAGGTCCTGGGATCGAGCCCCGCATCGGGCTCCCTGCTCCGCGGGAAGCCTGCTTCTCCTTCTCCCACTCCCCCTGCTTGTGTTCCCTCTCTCGCTGTGTCTCTCTCTCTGTCAAATAAATAAATAAAATCTTTAAAAAAAAAAAAAAAAAAACACTACATATGTGAACAAGTGATCAAAATTACAAATGCAAGAAAAAAAACTATAATATAAATCGACTAGTATAAGCACAAACATTGATAAGCTGTGCTTAAAATGCTTGAAAATTTCAATTCAAAGTCCAAGGTGCCAGTAAGTCTTAAAAGATAATTTCCATGATTAAACCAATAATTGATATTTAATAAAAGTATGGCTCCATTATAACAGTTTAAATTAACAAGCCTTCAAAGTGGAGAAAGGAAAAGCGTGGGGACTTCAAGGCATAGGCATGCTGGTCGATTGGTATTCCTTAGGAATTCAGTAGGAAGGAGTCAACAGTTCACATTGAGAAATATGAATTAAATCGGTATTTGGTCATCTTAAAGGCAACCACTAGGACAAACAAAGGGAAAATATTTAATTTCAAAAACAGCATGAAAGACAAAACAAGTACTTCACATGTGTTGTCCAAGACAGAAGGCATGAAACAAGAAAGATAGGAAAATAGCACAATAGGAGCAGCAAGGAAAACCAAATGCAGGTGGACTCTGAAAGCGTAAAGATAATCCGTTTTTTTATTAAAAGGGATTTTTTTTGCAAATTAGAAATATTTTAAAATACAAATCATGTTTCTAAATGATAGTAAAACAAAAGCAACAAAGAAAGATTAAAAAGAAAAGAAACTGCAATGGTAAACGTTTGACGTTGGATAGGACTTTTCCTATCATGTCAGAATTTTGTTTAGAGCCCCACAGCTGAGTATATTGGAGGCTGCAGATTGCCAAATTCTAAGGAGAGGACTAAGTGACTCTCATGCACCAACCAAGGCTTAAAGAGGCCCCCGACGCCACATCACAACCGGCTGATGTAAGGAAAAATGAACAATTCAAAGGAACTTTTGTTGAATGGGAAGACATGTTAGAAGAGGTCTTACTGGGCAAGTGTGCTGAGATTTTCTCTCCCCTTGCACGGGGCGGGGTGGGGGTGGGGGGAGACAGAACATACCCTCCCCAGCTCCATGAAAGCAATTTAGAGAGTTTAGGGTGCCTTTCAGAAGAAGACGTCTGCGTCTCTGTCTCCTGTACTGACCTGCAGAGACTTGCAAACCCATCCTGGTGTTGGCCTCAGAGCAGAGGGGCACATGGTAAGAAAGTTCCTTGAAGCTTAATGTGTATCCCTGGGAGTCTGGGGACTTACATAAACATAGAGACAAGTGTCCGGTGCTCCTCTGGAGAGGTCTGAAAGCTGGAGCCTGGCCAGGGTAGCATGGAATGGGAAAGAGAAAGAGAGGCAACAGTGGGATGGGAGGAGATGGGAGAGTTTCACGTGGCCTAAGAGGATGCAGGGAGGGTGGACAGGCTTGAGCATTCTTGAAGATGCCCTGCCAAAGAGGGTGGCTTGCTGGGGTAAGGAAACTCAGCAGCAAGGGGGGTAAGAGCTGTGGGGGTAAGAGCTGTGGGCAGCTCCCCCAACATTAGAAAAATGCTTCAGCACATTGTATTTTGGGACCTCATCTTTAGTGGTTGTATGATATTAATATTTCAGTGCATGTATTTATAAATATATGTGTATATTTATCATTAAAAATGATATATACAAAGAGCTTTTAATTTCATTGGCAACTACTTACTATATATTGTTAAGCAAAAAATCAGGATATAAAATCATATCAATAATGTAAACTCAATAAATTTTTTAAAATGAAAATACAAGGATCAAAGATAAATATGTCCAAATGGTATGAAAAATAGCTGTCTCTTGGTGCTGGAGTTGAAGGTAATTTTTCTGCTTCTTTCTGCTTTGGGGTATTAAAAATGTAAGAACATGTAGTATTATTTAAAAAGAGAAATATGCAACAAGCATTCATAATCTGGGGTTGGTTGATGGATGGGCTTCAACTTGTCCATGACTCTTCTGAGGCTGCACACTACTTTTTCTGTAACTGAGTTTGTCTGGAGAGAAAATGATAGTTTTCAAACGGTTTCATCATCCCAGAATTACTAAAACCCATGGATTGAAAATTTTTAGAAAGTGGTTTAGAAGAGTCATAATACTGTATCAATCATGTTCCAGACTTGCCCCATACATTTATATTTAAAATTCAGTATTTTAAATATCATTATTCAAATAACTAAACCAGCAAAATTTTACTTGTTTGACATTCAAATGCAAAAACTCCTAAGATATCCATGAATATCTTTCTCATTTAAATTATAACTGCTACTGAAACTGTTATTCCATATATATTCATTGAGCAACTATAGAAGCAAGGTACCAGGAAGCATGAAAACCTTTTTCAGATAAGAACTCCAGGTCCAAGGTACTGGGAAATGAGGAAGAGGTGCTACACCTTTGTGGGATGATTTGTTTATTTATGTATGTATAGATGTATGGGTGTGTGCATGTAAGCATTTGAGTATTTATTTTTATTCATGTTTTACTTTGCTCAAAAATATTTAGGGGCACCTGGGTGGATCAGTGGGTTAAGTGGCTGACTCTTGATTTCGGCTCAGGTCATGATCTCAGGGTCCTGGGATCTGCCCACATCTGACTCTGTGCTCAGTGGGAAATCCACTGGAGGATTCTGTCTCTCTCTCTGCCTCTGCCCCTCCCCTCACGCTCACGCACTCTTTCCCTCTGTAAAATAAATAAATCTTTTAAAAAAATTTAAGGAAGCATAGCAAAATAAATATAACAACATAAAATAAAATTTAAAATAAGTAAGTGAATCAGTTGGGACAAAGGCTAAAATGAGGTAGAAAAAGTAAGACAAAGGCAAGAGTAAGGTCAGTACTCTTAGTTCATGCCAAAGTTTTAAGTTTCCTTATAGCCTAAACAAAGAGGTAAACATGATCTATTACATGATTCTTGTTGCCCAGAAAATAAAAAGAAACCAGTTACTGAGGAGAAGCCCAACTACTGCTAGTTCTACCACCAAAGGGAAAGTTCCCCCATGGGTCCTCATAAAGAGGACACTGTGTAATATAATAAACATCGATCTTCATGGGATTAAATAATGAACAACATCCTGATGGAAAATGTGCAGCAAAATATCTGGGTCATCCTAGGCATCACTGGAGGAGTCCTCAATGGCCACCTACTTAAAATCACAACTCCCCATCTCCCTTCCCAGCTCTGATTCTTCCCATAGCACTTGCCATCAACTTATATTTTATCTGTTTTTGAATCTGTCTTCCCCCCACTAAAATATAAATTTAATGAGGGCAGAGACTGTCTATCTCATTCATTTGTGTTCCCAGAATTTAAAAGAAGAGCTAGCATATAGAAATTGCTCAGTGTATATTTATTGAAAGAATGAAGGAATTTCATGAATTATCATCCTATAATAAGTAATAATTATTATTATTGTCACCATATTATTAGTGGGATTCACAGAACTCTTTTATATAATATTCTTTAAGGTACACAAGGTAAAATTAACCCAAGGTAATATTTAAAAAGGCAATTCTATGAAAGTCACAACAATGTGGTGTAAGAATATAGCTTTCAGTGGTCAAGATATTAATTTTATAACATCTAAAGGAATCAATAAACTGTGCATTTTTGGATAATCCTTTATAAATATAGATTTAATCATTACAATGAAGCTGCAAATTGGGGCTGTATCTCCTGAAAGCAGTTAGAGATGAGGTATTCTATGTTCCTGTGAAGCACACAGCTATGTGGCTTGGTTCAGCAAAGTTGGGTTAGAAACCAGAACAAGGAGTCTATAAAGTGACACAAGCCTGAACTGAAAATAAGTTTGGTACCCACAGAGACGGGCCAAGGGATAACCCCCAGCCAGAGCCAAGATTTTTCTCAGAAAAAGATTAGATGTCCATGTGAACATAAAGACAACTTGATGATGATGGCCTCAAATGTTTATGCTATAGTTTAATAGCTGTTAAGTTTTTAGCCAAGGAAAAATTTGAAGTAGGAAGTAGGATACCCAATGGCTCATCTGAACCATCCGCCATCTTAGTAAGATTCCCATAAAGTAACATGCACTTTCAGCATCTCGTAATTGCAGAATATACACTTAAGCAAATAAGTTTATCTTCTGGATAGAGATATTTTCCATAAGGGACTTAAATATCCAGAGACATTTACAAATATGAGAACTTTAGTTTGATTACAATTACTCTGTAGCTTTTCTTTCTGAAATTAGTATCTAAGAGTCAGTTGTCAATTCAAGTTGGTCCCAGTTGCTGACAATAAAACCATATAGTTGGCATCTAAGAGAAGATCTTTTTCTTCCTCTTGGAGATTGGGGAAGGCGAGCTTATTCACCTAGGTCATCTTGAAATGGTATCATTTTTCTTTTTAAGTGAAAGAAAAGAACCACAAAACCTACTTGTTTTATTACCATCAAATACTATTATTGGATTCACAAAAGCCCACGCACTCCTACCTGACTCTCACATTGACAACCAATGGTGATGCAAAATGGGAAGTGATGTGTGCCTAGGGCAGATGCTCAGCACAGATTCTCCAGGAGAACTAGAGGACTTGTGTCCCCAGCTGCTGGGGCTGCTGCCCACATTTGGTCCTCACCTGTCAGCCTCTTTGGGAACCACCTCTGCTGAGACAACTTGAACCCGGCCCAAATGCACAATGACTTCCATGCATGCGCCCTTGGAGGGCTCTCCAGAGCTGTCCATCTCTGCACATCCAAATATAGCCTGCCCACTGGGGCCCTGCTCAAATACCATCTTCTTCCAGAGACCTTTCCAAATTCCCCCAGCAACTGCTCCTTCCTTCTCTGAATGGCCCTGCTCCCTTCCCTGACAGGGTTATCAGATACAGTACAGGACATCCAGTTAAATTTGAATTTCAGATCAACAACAAATAATTTTTAGTATGGATATGTTCCAAATATTGCCTGAGACACCCATGTACTAAAAAAAAAAAACTATGTGTTGTCAATCTGAAATTTAAATGTAACTGGGCATGTTGTGTTTTTATTTGCTAAATCTAACAACCATATTCTCAGGCAGCCAGAACCCAATAAGCCCAACTTCCTCACCCCAACATGGGACAACTCTGAAGGACAACCTTAGTTTCAGAGCATCCTTTGGGGCCAAACTAGGTTTTTCATTGAGAATGCATCTCAGCCCAGCTTTTCTCTCTGCCCAATCCTGCTTCTTTCCCTGTAGTAGTCATTAATTCCAAAGAACACTCCCGAATAAACCTCCTGCACACTAATCTCCCTCTTAGAGTCTGCTTCCCTGGAAACCCAGCCCAGGACAGTGCACTGAGAATGGATAAAGAACAGTTCGCTATAACACGAGGGGAACAATAAAGAGGAGTGGGAGGTAGTCTGGAGAGAAAGATTCAGGTGAACTTACAAAGAATATACACACACACTATAGTGAAATGTGTAAGATGGACTAGGTCATCAAATATACTTTGGGCAATAATTTAGAAGTAAACACCTAGAAAATCCCAGTTGTTTGTCACTCCCTGCGGAAGGGATATGGAAGAGGAGGTGTCATGGTTGGGGGTTATTATTGCCTTACACCAGTGCTTCCTAAGCCTTCCCACCTCTTAAGGAGCAGAGAGTGCACCTCCATTGTCTGTGGCTGCATGAAATTCCTTTGAGGTCTTTGCTTTGAATACTGGTACAGATCGTGCCTTCTATTTCATAATTTATTACTTAGCCATTTAAAACAAAATGCTTTTCCCAAAATCACTCCATTCACTGACTTCCAGGAAGATGTTCCACAATGTTCCTGTAGCTTTCTATACTTCATGGAAATGGCCACTCATCCCTAAAGGAGTTCTTATCCCAGCTTGAGTAGCACAGCCTTTAAAGGATTTTTTTCTCTCCTTCTTCACAGGGTTGATTCTGGGGCGAGTCATGCCAGCCTCTCTTGAGTCCAGGATCTCGTTCTCCCTCTTGCTTTCTCCCAGCCAAAGTTTTCTGCTCCTGTGAAGAGAAAACTGCCCATTGCTATTCTACCCTAATTCCAGGTGTAATAGGCATACAATGCCTGAGGCTAATGTAAAAATCTTTTGTCTAGGTTGCCCTAGCAACACCTGGTAACTAAAGTCAGAATTTTCATTAAAGATAACAGGTTAGAAGCTGAAAACAGCTCACCAAACATATCATTGAATGTTATTATCACTACCTACCTTGGGTCATTTTCCCCTCAAGTTATTGTCTGCCACTTGCCCACACAGAAGCTCGTCTCCCACTTTTGCAAAGTCTGACATTTCAGTAACTAGAAAGAACACAATTATAAGGGAACCCGGAGTTTCACTTTGCAATCCTAATTCTGAATTATCTATGAAAACCCTAATTTTAAAAGTCCAGGTTCCTCTACCACTCCTCGAAGGTCCCATATGTTACCACGTGTCCATCTAAAGAAAGGCCCATTGACCCTTCCTGCTCATTTGCTCTTATTAAATCAAATCTCCATTGTATTGGTTTTTCTTCCTGCTGTAACAAATTGCCACATATTTAGAGACTTAAAACAACACACGTATTATTTTATAGTTGTGGAGGTCACATGTCAGACATGGGTCTCACTGGACAAAAATCAAGATGTCAGCAGGACTACGTTCCCTTCTGTAGACTCTAATCGGTGATCCATTTCCTTGCCTTTTCTGGCTGTAGAGGCTGCCCACATTACTTGGTTCATGGCTCCCTTCCTCCATCTTCAAAGCCAGTAACACAGCATCTCTCTGACCCTTCTTCCATCATTCCAACCCATCTTTCTCATCAGAGCCTAGAAAGATTCTCCTCTTTTAAGGACCTATGCGGTTGGACCTATGGGGGGCACCTGTGCTCTCCAGAATACAAGATAATCTCCCCATCTCACAGTGATTAACTTAATCATATTTGCAAATTCTCATTTGCCAAGTAAAGTAACATATTCACAGGTTCTGGGGACTGGAGGGGTGGGTGTTGGGGGTAGCATCAGTCTATATACCACATCCACCCATAACAAACGATTCTTTCTTATCCTGGGCTAAGTCATTAAAACAGACTCAAAAATATTTGGAGAGTTTTAAAAATAAATATAAGTGTATCAGTTAGGAAAAAATAAAATTACAGTGAGCCACACCAAACCTCTCATTCTCTGCATGACTTTCTTCTCTGCGAGAGATGTTGGTCAGATGGCCAGGATAAAATCTCTCCTTACAGAAACCCATCCCCCAAATTCCATACTGGTTAATGCAATTTCTAACAATGCCACAACTAATCCTGAATCCCACCAGTTCTTCTACAAAGACGAAATCTATGTAGAATTAACAAATCATATTATTACTGGGAGAATTCTCCTGAAGTTGAAAAATCAAGGAGTGTTCATCAACTGTGAGATAAAACCTGTGTTGATCTGAATGGTAGGTAATTATCGCATCTATGGGAAAATTTTTCAAAATGTTAAGATAATTCTCATTTCAAACTCTCAGCTATGGAAGTGACTTATTTCCAAATCAAAATTTCTATCATAACCCCATCAATGCAATATTTATATTCCTTAATTGAAGTCATAGAGGCACATCTTGCTTCTGCAGCAGGAGGAAGTGAAGAATGCTTACCTCTTACCCCATTTGTGAAGTGTTAAGATAATCTTCCACTTGGGATTTCATGAGAGTCCTAGAAAAATAAATAGCGTAATATTTACTGTATGGGGGGAATAATCATCTATCTACTTTTGTCGGTATAAGAGATAATTCTGTTCCAAGCTCATTCCCAAATTCTTTGCCTTTTTCAAATTTCTCAAGAAATCTACATACAAATTCTTATTCAAGAGGCAGCGTTTGCAACTAAACGCAACCAAGATTTATTGGTTCTCCTTCCTCAGTGAAGATCTATCATGCCCATTCGATTTTCTAAATGACTCAAGAAAACAGACCTTTTTGGGCATTTGGGGAATTTTTAGTACAAAGTTATGAGCAATCACTTCCGATAGACCTCAACACCACCACCTCCAAAACTGTCCTTGGCCCCCTACCATGACTCAAGAATGAACAGCAAGCAGTAAAAATGAGTCTCAAAGGGGAGCTGATAAAAGAAAAGTGGCCAAGAAAAAAAAAGCCACAGAGAAAAATGAAGAATATGAATATGTCACTGTAAAAACACCAGTGCCTAGAGCACTGCCTGGCATGTAGTCAGCACTCCATAGATACTTACTGAATGCTGAGGCTCTTTGTTTTCTACTGAACAATTTTTCACTGAGCAACCTGTCACACGGAGACAGAGTTCAGGGATGATAATATCAGTGGAAAAGGCGTTGGTGAGGTGGGTGATTGGAAACAGTTCTGGTCACTGCTCTGCCACAATTAGATATCTGATTTGGGGAAAGTGCCTTACACATCTGGATCTCTGATTCCTCTGCTAAACACTGAGGTAATTAAACTATGATCTGTAAGATTCCTTCAAATGCAAAATCTAGGATTCCTTGGACACAAGGAGGGATTCAGTTGTTATGATGCTGTGTCTCGGCCTTAGTGAGGAGTCAGGGTTCACCCTTCTTCTCTCATGCTCTCTGTGGCTGTGACCTCTGGCCCTGTCCTACTGCTAGTTCCAGCCCTACCCTAGTTCCTCTGACCCCCAGGTCAACCAGTGGTAGAACCACCACCATCAATAAGCATAGTGACCGGCCTGCGCAGGGACACCTAGGAAACTACTCTCCTCTTACCTCATATTCTCAAAGGTTTTTTGATGTATATATTGGATCCATGATTTTTCTTTTGTATGGAAATGATCCTGCCAGTAGATATGTTAGCTGACTTTTTGGCATGGCAATAATGAAGTTAAGACTACCAGGCAAATGTAGCTTCTCTGTTCTGTGAACCAACACTAAACTCTAATCGTAGCTACCTATCTCATTCATGGTGGGCTATTAATCATCACATTTCCAAGAGAAATAATTCAGGCATAACCCAAAGTCCATCCTGGAAAAAATGTTTCCAAGACCATTCCAATTCTCCATTGCTGACGGTGAGGTCTACCGGCTGCGCAGAAAAGGAACTACATTTCTCTCATCTCCTCTCTTTCACTCAACCCTGTCATCAAAATAGCAGATTCCTCATAAACAGACTGGGGAAAAAAATTCAAGAAAAGAAAATTTTATGTAAGCCAGTTCCTGAATAATATTCAGCTCTTGATAATAGAAAAACTCCCAGATGCTTTATCCCAAGGCTCCCTAAGGCTCCTAAAACACAAATACACACAAATCATGTTCAGGAATCCTTACTTAAAGTTGATTAACCCAGTCCTTCAATTCTGCCCTGTCCCTGAGATATGATCAAGCGAACTCATTAGTAAAATACTTTTGTAAATGATGCTTTTAACACAAACCCGACGAGCAGACGTGTGGCAGCAGTCAGGCCCACCATTGTACCTCATTCTTACTCATCAGCCAGTAACCATTACAAACACTCAGTGAATCATATGGTTTCCTTAGGGAGAAAATGCAGGGGAAAAAACAAGCTCTTATTCTGCAAATAAGACTTTTAAAAAAAATTCTAGAAGAAAAGACTTGGGCTTATTCATTTTGAAATCTGATGAAATGTTCAATTTGTGGCAAAGCACTACTTCTAAGTCTAATTTATGAACACAAAATATAACAATGCAAATTAAAGGAGACCTAAGTCAATAAGGTTGACATTAATAATCAGTGAGTTTTTCCAGAACTAAAAATGACTGAAGCCAAGGTATTTTCAAGAAAATATCACAGTAGAGGGTGCCTGGGTGGCTCAGTTGGGTAAGCGACTGCCTTCGGCTCAGGTCATGATCCTGGAGTCCCTGGATCGAGTCCCGCATTGGGCTCCTGCTTGGCAGGGAGTCTGCTTCTCCCTCTGACCCTCCCCCCTCTCATGTGCTCTCTCTCTCTCAAATAAATAAATAAAATCTTAAAAAAAAAAAAGAAAATATCACAGTAGATCTTAAATAATAATTATTTTGCCATCCTAAAGTCTCTCGGGTTCTACCATCTGCCTGAGCAGAAAACTCATCTACCTCTTTTCTACACAGAACTTTGCACAGGGTCATGAAGCCAAAGCCTTTCCATAAATTAAGGTACCAGGTCCTGTTTGATTCATTGATTCTCCAAGAAGACTGAGGAATTTAAATCAGTGAGCCACACATGCTGGGACTTTTTTTCCTGGAGTAAAACAAAAGTAAGATTTTAAAATCAGCTGGTTTTGATTTTACAAAATAGTATCTTTCAGACCCTAATTATATTTTCAGGGGAATAATTAATTGAGAGAAGAAAATCAATTCCATCTCATTAGATAATGAAGGGCATTTTATATCAAGCAACGATACATTGAACCTTGCTTAGTAAGTCAAAACAATGATGATAACTCCAAACCAATTTACAGAATAAACCAGTGTGGGGGGAAGTCCCTGAAGTAATGTAATACTGAACTGATATTTAGAATCATCTTAAACAGAGCATATATCAGCACAGACAACAGGTATTTTCCTGTATCCAGTCTCAGCTTACATTTGAGTTTATTACAACAGAACAGAAAGCGAAAGTCTTAGTACCCTAAACAGAGTATTGGGCCAAATATAAAGTGATCTCCAATTTATAGCAGTCAGAAGTGCAAATGAAATTCATCAGGTTGCTTTATTTCTTCCCAAAACCAATCAGAAATAAGGAACAATAGAAATGGGATTTGATGGGGGTGATTCTAAGTGTTGAAAGAGAGGTCAGGTCAAAATGGGGAAGGAGTTGGAAAGGGAGGAATGGGGTGGCCAGAAGGCATCACAGGAACAATGGATGCCTTATATCATGAAGTAGATATAAAGTAAGTTTTCCCAAAATCCTGCCTGGGCTGGCTCCACATGGAATGCTCCCAAATCTCCCTTTGCTCCACCCCACCTGCCTCCCTTTCCTGAAGCTGAATTTGGGAGTTATTTTCTAGCAGAGCTTGTATGAGGAATAGAGGAGACTCCCCCTTATCAAACTCCATCTTCAAGGTTAAAGAGTTAGTTGTACTTGGTTTTATTTGCATTTTATTAACTGCATTACAATTGATCCTGAATTTCTTCCATGTAGCAGGGAGTGAGGGAAACAGCTATAAATATCTACTTCTTGCTCCTTTTCAACTCTGGTACTTGGTCATCATACACTTTCCTAAGGTGACTGGGCCTTGAACTTAGCAAAACTAGCCACAAAAATTGGGATCTCTTTCTTTTAATCCCATCATTTCCAGAATCTACTGGAAATGACAAGCAGAAACAGAGATTTTTTTTCTCATCGGAAAAACACATTAATAGATTTCAGATTTTCCAACCACTGGAAATAGGTGTACGTACCAGTAATTTACACCAAAAAAGATTCTGAATAGGTATGCCCTTGGAGAAACCCTTGTCAAGGAATGACCCTCAACTCTGACCCTCTAACTTTTTCTCCCAAACACACAGGATCCCATGTAGATTCTCAATGCTCTTAATGCCTTGGGACTAGTTTCTGCTTTAAGAGTCTGCTTGATCCAGTTTACATCATGACCTGTCCCAGGTTGACCAGAGCGGTGTATGTATGGGTGCCCTCTTGCCTTTCCTAGAGAAGGAGGAGCTATTATAAGCTGGGATCAGTCAAACATCAGGTGTCTGCCTCAGTCTTTGGGATTTCTCAGAGCAACCTAGCTATTCTGGTCCTGATGCTTACCTGATGGCCTTTAAGGTATGCCTACCGCAGTCCTGGTACCCCTCCAACACTCTGGTGTTGTGAAATGAAAAGCCAGAAGACCCATAAATGGTCATAACTTTTCTATCAATAAGAGATTGTCAGTGGGTTGATGAAAAGGAATCTCACTAAAAATAATTCTTTACATATACAGAGCACTTGACATCAGCAAATCATTTTCATAGATTATATGACAGAATCCTCAAAATGACATCCCAAGATGGGATAGATAATTTAATTTCCTTTTTAAAGCAAACAGACTCAGAAAAGCCAAATGACTTGTTTATGTTACAGGGTTAATATGTAATAGAGACAGAACTTGAACTCAGGACTCCAGATTTCAAGGTTGAGTGTGCTTCCCAACATACCCTGGTGTCTGTCATATCTGAAATGAAGGAAACCAAATCTAGAAGCCCAGCACACACCACTTGGGATACTTACACACCAGATACAAGACAGCACTGCAGACCAGTAAGAACTCAATAAAGCCAGAATCCCACCATTGGCCCATCCTTTAGACTTGGGTACTGGAAGATTACCTTTGGTTTAATCAATCTCCTTGGCATCCTAAGTGGTATGTCAGGGGTGTCCAGTGAAGTCCAGAACAGCAAATCTCCACCATGGCAGCTTATAGAAATTTTTGTTGAATATTATTAAAATGCAGACTCCCAGACCTGGCCCTAGACTTACTGAATCAGAATGTCCAGATACATAACCTGGATATATGCACTTTTTAAAAAGCTCAAAAGGAGCTATTGATGCAAATCTAGGATTGTGAACCAGTTTTCTTGAGTACAGTAAACTCTAATTATCAATTACACTCATAAAAAACCATCAACTGAAGGGAACTCAAAGTTTATTGGATATGGTAGTAATAATCTTAATTATATGTTTTAATACACATTTTTCAGTTTTCATAACCAATATTCATACTATGATTTTTCTTCTCTCTGAAAAGCCACGGTAAGAGAGAGGGCCATCCTCCTCTACTATCTGCTAGGCTTATCAGTGAGGCAGCCTCATTAAAAACAAATTAAACAGGGGAGCTTGGGTGGCTCACTCTGTTAAGCATCTGACTCTTGGTTTTGGCTCAGATCCTGATCTCAGGGTCACGAGATCAAGCTCTGCATCGGGCTCTGTGCTCAGTGTGGAGTCTGCTCAAGATTCTCTCTCCCTCTTCTTTTGTCCCTCCCCCCATGCATGCGTGCATGTGCACACGCACATAAGAGGTCTCACTCTCTCTCTCAAATAAATAAATCTTTAAAAAAACCTTCTTCTAAAACAAACAAACAATTTCCCTGGCTTAGACTCAATCCAAAATAGTAGAATTTCTGCAACCGTAAGGAGGCAGAGTTGCCCTGAAAGCCAACCTGAAACACTGAACTTGGTTTAGACATCTCGGGGCAGGGAACAGTAGATCCGAGGAGTCTTAGTCCAAAGGCAGCTCTGAGGAATGTGCCTCTACCAACAAATACTTTGAGCCATCTGCATATCTAACAAACCAAAGCCAGAACAACAAAAGAGCCCCTGCAACTAGCAGTGACCCTTCCATAATCCCTATAGGTAATTAGTTAGAAAATGATTGTTAGATGTGCTTTAATCAGACTTTTCATCTACTCACAATACCATGTAAGAATAGACACTGTATCATGTAACTGACCGTGCTATCCTCTGCATTGGCTGCTAAAAAGTTTAAATATAAATTTAGAGTATACTCCTAGCAAAATTTATAAATTCCTTAAAACATTTATCAGTTTATTTTTTACTAATCTCATGTCTGATGTCATCTTGTTATCCCAATTTTTCTCAATGCAATTGCTCCTCTCTCTTCTATTCACTTATATTTTACCTTGTTACATGCCATATGTTTTTATAAGTTGCCCCACATACTTTTTAGGAACAAGGAAAGAGAAAGGAGAAAAAGAAGAAGAAAAAGAGGAAAAGAGAAGAAGGGAAGAAGGTAGGAAAAAGTATTCTAGAGCAGCCGGAGCTTAAATTCTCCATCTTCTCTAAAGATTTTGTATTATCTACTTACTACAAGTGATATTCTTACAAATATGGATATTATATGACTTCAAGTTATTCAGAAAGTGCTGTGGTTTTCTAAAAATGTGTTTATCTGTTCTAGTAAGACTAAATATTCTTACATTTTTCCACTGAGAACTGTAAAATAAGTGAAGCAAGGGAGTAAAATTCATTGATTTCTTTGGCAAGTTCTTCAGTTAGGGATGCAAGATGGTAACCACTTGCCACACTCCATTGTAATTGTGTGTTAGCCCGCATCCCCTCAAAGCCATGCCACTCCCACCCATCACAGTATCCTGGCACATGGTAGTCATTCAACTGAATGAGTGACTATGCTCTAAGCAAAGTCTTAGAGATTTGAGGACACAAACATGCATAAAATAGGCCCTCAGCTCTCTGGAGTCTGGTATATAGACTGTGATAAACATATGCCAATGAAACATATATATAAGTGGAGTACCTGGGTGGCTCAATGGGTTAAGCATCCAACTCTTGATCTCGACTCAGGTCTTGATCTCAGGATCTCAGGATTGTGAGTTCAAGCCCCATGTTGGGCTACATGCTAGGCATGGAGCCTACTTAAAAAAAAAAAAAACAAAAAAACCCACATATATAAGTATATACAAATGATTGTCATAGAAAGTAAGCTGTGATAAATATTATTTAAATGGTTGAGAAAATTAGTGTTATAGGAATCCCAAGATAGGAGAGCTTTCTTTCAGGGCAGCCCTCAGGGAAAGACTCGTGGAAAAGTGATTGTCACCACCTGGAGGCAGTATGGGACATTCCTTACATGTGGAGAAAACACCATAGGAGCAAAGGAAATGTGGGGAAATGCAAATGGGTTCAGGAGACAAGTTGACGAAAGGATAATGGGAAATAGTGATTGGTGTGAAATAAACTGTCAGTTACTTCCCTTTCCATCAACACCTTCTTCCTTAACGACAGAAATCTGACTTCAGCTGGTTTTCTTGGTGCCTCACTAAGAAATTACATTCCCATCCTTTCTAGAATATAGGTGTATCTGTAGAATTATGTTTTGCTAATGGAATAGTATCTGAAGTGTCATGTGGGACTTGCAGTAAGGCTCTGTAAACATAAGGGGGCACACCCTCCTCATCTTCCATCATGTACCAATACTCGTTTGTGTAGACTGAAGCCTTGGCAGCCATCTTTGTCTATGAGGCTGATCAGTCCTAGAAGAAGCCTTGATCCCCGAGGACTTCATTGGACCACGTACCAGACCAGTACTACTTACTACTTTCCCTATAGGAGAAAGAAATAATATCTCTGTTGTTCAAGACTCTTTCACATCAGGTTTTATTGTTATGAGAAGCAAAACCTAACCAAAACTGAGACAGTAGAAAACTATGTAAGCACAACACACACACACACACATACACAACATGAAACAAAACACGTTACCCTATTCCTGTAGGCTGTTCAGCCAACTTTTCCACTCATCACTTTCTTGACTTTCCTAAACCCAGATGATACACTCTGCTACATTTAAGTAATGTTTACCACAAACAGAGCCCCTGAGAAATCATCTCCAACAGCAACGTTGAAAGCAATTTTCCAGCATCTGATTTTGGTGTAAATCATTAAGATTTTCGCTTTGGCATGCTGCAATTACAGCGAGGCTGGGCTGCAGTGTGGAATTAATCAAGGCATAATAACCAGGTCAGCTTCGAAGGACTTAGTTCTGGCAGGAGACAAGGACAAGGACAAGGGAGGGGTCAACACTAAAACTTAACCGACCAGCCAAGGAGCTGCTGACGATCCCTAGGCAGGTATAATAAACTCCTAACTAATATGAACCCTCGACTGGAAGGACCCATTTGTGCAGCAAGATGAAATCTTTATAATTACTTGCAAAGCAAAATCTGAAGTCTTCTGAATAACTTCAGGAAAGAAGGTTCTGTGGTAGGAGTTCTGCAAAGTATTTTAAAAGAACAAAAGATGCACAGTAGTTGACAAAATGGAGTTTGAGAAAGCATGGTGATAAAGAACAGGAGCCCATGGTGACAGCAATTAACTAATAAGAGAGGAGATCAGCACATCCCATCTGATTAATTATCAGCTCCCCACTTCCGGGGGGGGGGACTCAATGGCTCCAGGAGTTGTGTCAACATTGGCCAGTGGCTTTGAAAGTCCCTTTTGAACAGAGGGGACAACAGAAGAGAGGAAGGTAGCAAGGCCTCCTATTGACTGCACTTCCCATGAAGCCCTTGGCTGACTTGGTCCTTGCCAAAAACTGAGGTCCAATCTTAGCTTCACATTGGCTTCTTACGCGCCACCCCAGCCATCAGAAACATCCAAACAAAACCCGTACTTTTACTACTGTTGCAAAGCATTTCCATATACATCTTTTGATGCTAATAACAATCCCAGTGAGGAAACTGAATCACAGAGAGTGACATTGAATTCACAACCATCACTGAGCGATTTGGTTTTTTTGCTAGAGTCTGTTCAAGGTTATGGAGGTGCTGATGGAGAGGACAGAGGAGGAGAGGAAGACCAGAAGAGAAGAGTCTGCACAGGCAATGACAGAAGCCAAAGAGTACAAGGTACACTCAGAAAGAGTTGTTTGAGTATCAGTTGAGTATCGGGTGCATGGAGGAGGAGGAGGAGGAGGAGGAGGAGGAGGTCAGGATGGAAAGGTAGGCGAGGTCCCTGTTGTGGAGGAATGTCTCCAGTGCCGGGCAATATGGGGCCAGTGACTATGAGTGCTGGCTAATGACACACGTTCAGAACTGGCTTTAAGAAAACTAATCAGATTGGGATGTGTAGGTGAACTCAAGTAGAAAAGCTTGAGACCAGGCAGAAACTCTGGGGGGAAAGTTGATGGGGTAACCAGTGCAATTTCCTCTCTCTCATGCATATGTATGCACAAGTTTTCTTTACAATGAAAACTATTCCTAAACTGAGGTTTCCTTTACTCGGGGATGATAATCATGCCAGGCTCCGCTCCTGCGTGCAAAGCCTGATTGAAAAGCCTGCATGCACATCACTTAAGGGACCCTGCTCCTTCTCCAGCAGCTGTCCAGCGTCACCACAAAACAAATATGTGGGACTGTTGACAGAAAGCAATAACCCTTCCTACAGCTGTTGAATAAATTGCCTATTAGCAGTCCTGCGCCATAATTCATGTCAGATCATGTAGATTCAGCCCTTATGAATAACTGGAAAAATCTTATCATTAAATGAAGTTCTATACGAAATCCCTAAGCATTTTCTTGTTATTTCCTAAAGCTGTTCCTTCTTCTGGCTCATCCCTGAACTTTCTGAGAGCTGGCAGAATCAAAGATAAGAGAAAAGTTCATACTCTTTGTATACTGTTCCTCTGGGGACAGGCCTCTTGGGTCCTTGGGATTTATATTTTAGAACCCCAATTTAAATGCAGATTTTTAACTCCCATGTTGAGCAGCCAAGGAGGTTTCTGACTTGATTAAAATACTGATGCATAAATTTTATACTTAACATTTTTCTTCTATAGCATGAACCCAGCTAAGCGGGGTGGTACTGAAGCAATGTTTTTAATGAACTTTCAGGTCCTGCATAAGGTCTCCAAGAAAGTTTATTTTCACAGATCAGTTCTCTAAGTCTTAAAGGAACAGAGAGTTCTGCTACTTTTTAAATAGGACTTTAACAACAGCTCTTACCAGTGGAAGCCCATAAACTGAGGGGACATATTGCTACTTGGTCCTGTCGGTGGGGGACAGAGGTAGGACAGCTAGGAGACAGGAGAGGAAATGTGGAATTTGCAGTCCAGCTGACGAGTGTTTTGCAATTTGGGATTGGGAAGCTGTCTCAAGCACTTTGAGCCTCAATTTTGCCATTTACGAAAGTGGGGGTGCTCAGCATGCCGACATGAGAGCGCCGTTGGACAGCAGCTGAAGGACAGAAGTCACATGATAGACAGCAGTCCCTTACTCCTTCACACAGGTCATCTGGGTTTGCTATTTACTTTGTGAACTTGTCCAAATCACTTCACCCAATCTGGCCCTTGATTTCCTCTCTTGTAAAACTGGGGTAGGGTAGATGAGGTGATGCCCTAGATCTCTTCTAGTCTTAATACAATGACCCTCTGATCCTGCTCTAAGTGTCACAACCACTAACCACTATACCCACAAACATGGTGGTGGTGATGCAGGGGCAGGTGGTTCAGTATGCAAGAAAACATGTCGATAGCTAATGGTATGGAAAAAGTAACCCAGCTTGAGAGAAGAGCGAAAGCAAGCAGACTTGAGCTATTCCGGTTTTTCATTGCCTAGCCACACAGAGGCCAGCCCTTCAAGGAAAGAAAGAAAACAAGATGACAGTGGGGGCAGGAGGATATCACGGCGGAGAGGGTAATAAATGGAAAAAGCCAAGAAGGAAATTAAAACAGAAAACGTACTCCACATAACTTAGATATTATATAAGATGCAACTTATAAAGCAGAAGATATACAAAAATTCTATAGTAGCGACGGCAGACCTTCTGAGCAGCAACCCCAAAGGCCAGCATCTCTTCTTCCCTTTCATACGTCCAGCCCTCAGAGTCATGAATGCAACCTCAGGAACTGAGCACAAATCATGTTCCCTCCCACAAATGCAGTTCTAACTCTACTTGACCTCATTCACAATGACCAGGCAATCTAGTAGATAAAGAGAATGCATGTCGTTTGTGTTTGCCAGCTGCCAGATGGAGACTGTTGGTGAAGGATTTCAAAATTCGTAAGGACCATCCATCCCCATCTCCTTAAGAAGCAGGAGGTCTTCCTTCACTATGCACGACAATATTCTTGAACTCAGCAGGAGTCCAGCCTCAACCACAGACAGCACACTAGCCCAAGACATGTGACATTCTCCAAGAAAATTCACCAAAGACATTGTTGGCATTCTACCACTCTGATACAGATAATTAAAAAAAGGAACATGTTAGTTATACTGAACTCAAGCACAGCAACCATACTGAGGCCAATTAACCAAAGGAAGCAAGAGTTATTCTTATCTTCAACTCAACCAGGAAAAACTTAAAAGCATGTCGATAATGGGCTTTGAGATTTTATGCCAGAAATGTATGGGACTTGGTTACTGTAAAAAAAAAAAAAAAAAATCCTAAAAATTACATTTCTAGCAATATGATAGAGATACTTCATAATAATCTCTCTGTGCCTCCTGCTAATATTGTCACCCCTCTCTTTACTCAGTGGATTTATCAAGAGCTGCGCTCTGTTGGGTTGTAGTTTTATGGTTGACTTGTATACAAGCCACCCCTTCTGGGTTTGCCTTTTGTTGTTTGTGAGTTTGAATTCTGTGCAGTAAAACTCAGGTCTGCAACCCTGTCTCTGCCATCAAGTTCATTCTGCCTGGGGCCTCTCCCTCGGTGAGAGGTTTTCCTGGCTCTCTTGGAGCAGAACGATCTTTGGGAGCCCGCACCCCACCTCCTGGACAGGCTTGGCATGGTTCTCACACAGAGCCAAGGTACTCACAGAGAGTCTGTGAGGTCAAAACTAGATCCCTAACAACACTGAGCACTGCTGCTATGTTAGAGCAAAGACAAGTTCATGGCACCAAGCTCTACTAGTAGTCGCTGTGTTCTGCGCTTCCGCATACGTACTAGCAGGTTAAAAAAAAAACTGTCTTATTTTTAAATGTCCCTGATGAGTGTAAATAATTGATTTGATGACATCTCAATCCTGAGTGCATGTCTTTTCTACATTCTGTGTGATAAATGGGAGGGAAGCCTACACAAAGCACTTCTGTTACACACAGTAGCACGATGTCGTCTCAAAGAAAAGCACTTGTTTAAAGCTTTGAGTTGCGGACTGAACTAGCTGCTTTTCTGTGAAGCATCATTTTGACTTGGAACAACAATGGGGAGACAAACTGCAGTGACTCAGACTCAGCAGACATTTTCTTAAAAATGAACAAAGGGAGTCTGACACTTCAAGGAAAGCAATGGACAGCATTCGTTGCCCATAATCCCATTTGAGCTTTCAAGCAAAAAGTAGATTTCAGAACATTTGAATCCACTGCTTGAGCTTGGCACTTGCCCATCCTGAAAGATTTTTCTGTTAAAACCAGTGATGATATTGATGAGTATGATTTTTTATATTATATAATGAAATGCATAGATATATAAAGGATCTGTATAACTCAGTGAATCAATATTTTCCAAATCATCAAAGCATGATGTTATGTTCAAAAGATCCAAAGTGCAAGAGAGACCAGTAGATGTTCATGTAAGTAGGAAAAGTTCATTAATATGGCCTCAGACTCCATATTGCAAATAACCTTTAAGAAAGTACAACTTGCCAAGTTTTGGTAGTATCAAAGTACAATATCCACAATTCTCTTAGAATTCGCTTAACACACTTCTCTCTTTTTCAACTACATATTCTTGTGAGGCCAAATTTTTTTCATGCAGATTAATCAAAACATATAATCTCAACAAACTAAATGCAAAGTCTGTGCCCTATGAAGACCAGCCTCAACAGCCAGCCCGACTCCCAGCTCCCAGCTCCTTCAGTCTCGCCCCCCACTCATGTTTGGTATAAAGACTCTCTGTATCCCTTATACAGCATTTTCCACCAGCCACGTACTCCTCCAGCACCACTTGGCATTAAGTACTATCATCACTGCCATTAACCTGAGCCACAGGTGATTCTCACTAACCCGGCTGGTAAGGGGCAGCACAGAGACTCAAACCAAAGTAGGCCAGCTCCAGAATCCAGCATCCTTCCTACCATACTTCACTGCTTCTGTGCTGGGACACTCTCTGGTTGAGGGATGTGCTATATCTTCCACCCGGAGCTGGTTCTTTGGCTTTGGGTTAAACCGTCTTCTCCAAACCAGCTGAAAAGAATTCCTGCCTCTCTATTAATTCTTTGGAACTAAGACTTTTCCTCCTAATCCTGCCATGAAATTAAAAAACAAGCTGCTGCAGGCTGAATTATGTCCCCCCCAAATTCATAGGCTGAAGCCCTGATCCTCAGTATATTTGGAGACGAGACCTTTAAGAGATAATTGGGTTCAGATGAGATCAGGAAGGTGGGCCCTCATGATGGGATTAGTGCCCTATATAAGAGACACTGCGAGCTTCCTCTCCCTCCCTCTCCCCCCCCCCC